>NC_137213.1:22361022-22516022 GCF_949987685.1 Ammodytes marinus | reverse complement strand
AATTAAAAGTAAGTTGTATCACTATAATGGTATTGTTTTTCTGTCATGTATTCTGTTTGGAGCGGTAAATTGAGGCTTGGCATGGCGAGGCTAACGGTACCTGCAGCAAAGTAAAACTCTCGCGGGCAGTTACCGACTATTAACTTCAAAATGAAAGCCTTTGGGGATAACTTACCTGCTGTGTTTCTTTGAACGTGGCGACTTCTTTTGACAGGTCTTTTGCTGGTTTTCTCGGCGACAGAATGTGTTTGAGCCTCCGACAAACAGATGTTAGCTAGCAGATGTTTTGTAGCTCACTGTGCTACACCATCACGAACTGCTCACGTGACATAAATGAATGCGTTTAAAACAATATACTGCTTTCCGTTAATACTTCTCCGCGGGGACAAACCATAGGACATACGTGGCAAAAAGTATGCGGATTGATACTTATAAATTGCACACCCATAGCAGCCCGTATTGTCCGTTTGCAGGTAACAGCACAGTCAGGTGTTATTGTTCCTCATCTAACTACGCACTGTAGCATATGGTTTAGTGGGTGAAGTAAAAAAAAAGTAGGGCCATCTGTATCTCTTACCTGCTCTGACATGTATGATCTCCCTTCCAAGGTACTCCTTCAGGGTACTTGGAAATATTGTGGAGTTATTGCCACAATAAGGAGTATAGGCCAGCTGTCATGGGGGCACATCAGTTAAGATAAAAAAAAAAGTCTGGGAACACCCACATGTCTCTTTAATGTCTGCTATTTCGGTAACAGGTCCTTTGTGACAGCAAATGTGAAAATAAATACCCAACATCAGTTGAATTTTTAATAAGTAGGCCTATCTTTCTATCTACTGTATACATTTAGGTTGTGAAATAAAACTCAAACCATCTGTGGTGGTGGCCCTGTATCACAAGCAGTGAGAGAATGTACTTGCTCAGCCCGCTGTTCTTGGAAGCCAAGCTTTATTATGTGCTTCCACCTTTCCTTCCACCGGCTAAGAATGTGTGTTTATCTGTGTCCTCCCTCCTCTGTGCTCTGCAGTGGAGCCATGCGATAGCGGAGAAGAAGAGACCATGGAGACACTTGTTGCTGCTGACTCGCTTCTCAACCTCGACTGCCCTGACACCCTCTCCCTGGAACAGCATTACTGTAAGCATGCATACTACACACACACACACACACACACACACACACAAGCACAAGCACACACCTTTAGTCTGACACCACCACTCACATGAACAACAAACAGAGCAGAGAAGCCCCCTATGCTTTTTGATGTAGGACATGTCTGACTGTGTGATGTTATTATTAGACATGGTAGCCACAGCGCTGTTCTCTTTCATTCAATCTGTTTATCTCCCCCCCCCCACCTGCAGCCCAGACCTTCTTGCCATCGCTAGGTGATGTCATCACTACTCCTGTTACCCAGGTGACCGTGTCAGCAGAGGGCATTGTGGGAGCTGTGGACCAGCCACAGTGGCACTCGTTGCACACGAGGAAACCTGCGACACAGCTGCAGTCCAAGAAGAGAGGTCGGTCACTTCCTGTGTTATCAGCTTATCTGAAACTAAATTAAGGCTTGTGTGATTATATTAACTGCTTGTATTCTTCTTCTGCTCAGGGAGAAAACCACGACATAGAAGGGCAGAGTCTCCCACACCAGATATCATAGTGAAGAAGGACAAATACAACAAAGGTATGCATGTTACTAAATTAGTTTAACCCCTTTTTCAGTCACCTCGTTTCAGGTCCAACTAGCTCATCTTTAAAGATACTAATAGTTGCCTTTAAAGATGAGCTAGTTGGACCTTTTCGGGTTGAAGATGGCCTCAAAATCAACTCCCAAACCTACTGCCAGTTTCTAGAAGATACTTTCTTCAAGCAGTGGTACAGGAAAAAGTCTGCATCTTTCAAGAAGACCATGATTTTTATGCAGGACAATGCTCCATCACATGCATCGAAGTACTCAATTGCATGGCTAGCCAGTAAAGGCCTTAAGGATGAAAAAAATAATGACATGACCCCCTTCCTCACCTGACTTAAACCCTATTGAGAACCTGTGGGCCCTGCTTAAACGGGATATTTACAGCGAAGGAAATAAGTACACCTCTCGGAACAGTGTCTGGGAGGCTGTGGTTGCTGCTGCACAAAAAGTTGATCGTCAACAGATCAAGAAACTGACAGACTCCATGAATAGAAGGCTTGTGACAGCTATTGAAAAGAAGGGTGGCTATATTGGTCACTGATTTTTATTTTTTTTACATGTCGGAAATTTTTATTTGTAAATTGAGTTGTTTTATTATTCTCACTTTAACAGATGAAAATAAACAAGTGAGATGGAAAATTTTAGTTTTTTTATTTAGTTGCAGAATAATTCTGCATACTGATAGTTGCCTAATAATAGCACAACATATATATATTCTCGTATGAAAGACAAAACCTCACTTTTACTTTCGTAAACATTCAGCTTTAGGTTCTTTAACATTATGGATTGACCGAGAGCACTGTAGTTGTTCAATAATAAAATTAATCCTCAAAAATACAACTTGCCTAAAAATGTTGCACACAGTGTAGTAACATTTCCATAACACTTTATTACACCGTGCAAGTCTGAATGAAATACTGTAAGAGTAACATTAAGGCTGCACAGAGAAATGAAAGGCACGCCTTCTGAACAGAAGCTCTAATCAATCAGACAATCATTATTAAAAACATTTTAAAAAATCAGGTAAATAACACTGGTCGACATTGTTTTTTAATAATATTGAATTTGATTTATTCATAAATGTATTTTTCCTTGAAGGTGTAGGTAAAAAAAAGGTAGAAAAGCTTACAATAATAATTGAAGTAACGGCACTCCTCTTTATACGTTTGTGGATAATTTATGGATATTATCGTCCTGTATTTCTAGGCTTGTATCATGTCCGACTTCATATGTTATGCAAAGTATGAATACCTAAACATTCCCTCTGAGAAGCGGGGGTGAGTGTCTGTTGCAAACCAGCCCATATGTCTTAATGACAGGAAGCCATTACTCAGCCAGATGGATGAAGACAGCAGTGTTATGGTTTTCAGGTTTTTCCGTGTTGTTTCTTTGTCTTTTCCATTAATTGTCCTTTATTTGTGCTTCAGGAGGAAACACACTGTACCTGTGGCAGTTCCTAATGGAGTTGTTGCAGGACCGACAGGTCTGCCCCCGCTACATTAAATGGACCAATGCTCAGGCTGGAATCTTCAAGTTGGTCAACTCAAAAGCAGTGGCCAGACTCTGGGGCAAACACAAGAACAAGCCAGATATGAATTATGAGACAATGGGCAGAGCACTCAGGTAAAAAACCATAAGAGGGCTAAGGCCACTTAAACATTTCATTATAAAGTGGTCATATCTTTACTTTGAGGAAAGTGTTTGTGAAGATGCATGGTTGGTTTTGTTAGTGTAAACCCTTTGTGTTCCTGTAGGTACTACTACCAGAGAGGCATACTGAACAAGGTGGAAGGTCAGCGTCTGGTCTACCAGTTCACCTCTCTGCCCAAAGACATGATTTACATCACCGATGGAGACGGCATCAAAGAGGAAGAAGACGACGAGCACAATTACAATAGTGGCAACGACGAGGTGGGCGTGAGCGAGGATTCTGACGACAGCATGATACCTTCCAGCGACCAATCGGTGGACGAGGAAGAGTCACGCCCCCCACTGAAGAAGATGTTGTCATCCAGCTCTGTGCGAGGCCCTGCTACCCAGAGGACCAGGCCAGGTGCCCGGCCCCTGGCCCAGCGCGACACGGTCCTCAGGCCCACCAACAGCAGCCTGATCCAGGAGCAGCATCTGCCCATCGTGTCTGCAGAGATGCTGCGGACCCTCCAGAACCTGCCCAAGATCCGCTCCCTGCAGCCCTCTGGCCACGCCTCGGTCTTCAAAACGGCTCAGCTGCTGGGGAGTCTGTGTGAGAGACAGGCCGCGGCTGCTGCTGGGGTGGCTGTGGACCTTGAAACGTCACACCCACAACAGAAAAGTTCACAGGTGGAGACTCCACAGCTGGTGCCCCTAACTAGCTCCGACCAATAGAAAAACCAAAACCACACCACTCCAAAAACACAGAAACACACACTCACGTACACTCCACTGACTCAGGACCAGTTACAAAGCAGTACACTCTGCCGTGGCAATGTCTGCACCCCAGGGCCTAGATTTCTTAACGGTAGGAGTATTGATCTGGGATAATTTTTTTGTGTTTTAGATTATATTATGGTTTGGTTACAAAAGTAATTCTAGATCAGCACTTCCTCTCTGACATGTGAGTTGGCAGGAACCAAAATCGTACTGCAATTCAGCAGTTCACTTTCTAAGAAGAATAGCAGATTGTGTCCTTTATCTCAGCCTCTATATCTTTATCTATGTGTAGCCATTAACTACGCTTGACACCAAAGACAGTCATGCACTGGAATCTACTGCCTCTCTGCACCTTCTGCAGACAACAGCCCTCTGCTTGCACTCCACCTCCAGCAAACGGTCTGATCAGGACACTGTGCCCTGCCGCCTTATACTTTTCGCTCTTTCCCACTCGCGTTTCTTATTTTATTACGATCACATGCTGTATCATTCCTCTGCCTTTAAAATGGCTATGCACTAATGTTTACCTCTGCTGTATGTTTCTTCTCCAAGTGCCTAAATGTCTGTCCACCCTGTCCCTGCTGCTTCCTCTGCTCCTGGTAATCGCGAGGTTAATGAGGGAAAACATTCCATATTGTTGTTATAATTATTATTTTACGATTAATTAATTATGTTTGTATTATGAAATGTTAAAAAAAAACAAGGGATCACTGTTTTTGTAGAATAGTACTTAAGCACTGCTGCCCGCTGTTGGTGATGTATCTACACTGTGGACCTGACTTTCGTTGACAATCAAAGTGAATTTGTCTTGTAGCTTTTTATTTAGCTGCACTGCCTTCCTGTAGAGACGTACTTCTACTATTTAGCCTTTCTGCTATGCACACTTTCTGTTTAGTTATTATTACACACACACACACACACACACACACACACACATATATAAATACATATATGTACCTCTCAAGCCTTGATATGTGTTGTGGTGTGGTATGTAATGTATGTCTGTGAACATGCTTGTGACCTTGTGCCTTGATGCCATTTTCTTCCTCAGGTTTATAAAAAAATTAGATGTACTGCATAGATAGACTGTATGCTCTATGCAAGGATAAAAACGGCTGGCCCTTTATCATGAAGTAATGCTAAGTTCAGTGTTTAGCCTCTCAGAGCCAACCCACAAAGTTCAAATTACTCCAAATGGAAGCCTAGCTTATATTGAGGCTGGCGTCTGTGAGGCTAAACCTGGTTCAGTTCTGTGCCTTTGCCCCCCAGGGAACCCTATATGCAATGCAGTTTTCACCTCATGGAATCCCCTCACTTTGCTTTATCCAAAGGTCTCCCAATACTGTAAGCTTTAATGATATGGATTTGTAAGTGTGTATAAGAGGGAGAGGTGGAATTTTTGTCGCCTTATTTTTGTGTGTGTTTGCTTTCATGCAGTCCGGATGTGTTTAAAGTCTATTATATGAAATAAACATATCTTATCGTGATCTGTGTGAAATTCCTACTAATGTATTAATATTTTAATTTACCAGAATAAGTTATGGAAAGGAGATAAGGACATTTCTGCAAGCACTATACGAGAAGGAGGTGTTTTCTGCTGCTTTATATCTTTATTCCACTAACATCAAGAGTAATATTTTTAATTTCCTAATGCACTACATTTATTTGACACTTGTAGTTACAAGTTTATTTTCAGATTCAGAATTATATTACAAAGAATCAACACAAAAAGGAAGGTGGGTAATCAAGAAAAGACAAGTTGCCCAGGCCAGCTGTACATGAAGTCATTAAAAAAGCCCCACCCTTTCTATCTGCCACATCAGAGTGAAGTCCATGTTGAATCATCAAATCAAATCATATATGGGTCATTCTACGAAAACGTGCCATTTCCCTCTCTGAAAATCAGATTTTCAAAGTATTATTTTTATTGTGTTTAAGGACAAATTTTTTTAAGTAGAACCTTACCTGTAAGAAAAATATGTGGTGCCATCTCAGGTTATTTTTATTTATTTTTTATTTCCCTAAAATAATCAACATGGACATGTGCTTTGTCAATCGCGTTACCAACACCAACTTGTATTAAATAAGTAATGAAGTGACACTATATTTAGGGACAAAACATGCTATTCTTAATATAAATAACATTTATAATCATGTATTGTATAAATTATTCTGGTTTGGACACACAATAAACATGGGGTCATGGCGGGGAAAGGGTTAATAGTAACAGGTTTGACAAAATATCCTTTTGGCAGCCATTATTAGCCATGTGGATGACACCACGACACCACATGGTGTGCATTCTAAAGATGCTAAAATGTGTTTTTATATGTACATTTTAATTAAAAATTTTTAACTTTTTAATACATGATATAATGGTAACGCAGTTTGACACACTATGACCGTCCCCTTCAGTCAAATTAAAAACAACTCAATGAAAATTCATTAAAATAGAGGAGCACTTTCTTGTCTCTTTGGCAGCATCCTGATAAAAGGCAGATGATGACACTTCCTGAAAATGATGTCACTTATGGGATAGTGCATTGTCCCTGGGGGCGTGTTTATCCAAAGTAACGCATTTGACGTAACACATAGGGACATTACTTAAATGTAATTTTTTTCAATATTCCAAAAAGGTCAAGAATAAAATAAAAGCATTATCTGTTAACTAACAATTAAGGCTTTTCACAAATTAAAGTTGTTTTCAGATAATTTGATTTTATCCTCTCTAAAAGCTGCTTGTAATAGAAAAATGTTACCGAGGGACAAGCCATTTTTACCAAAAAAAATAAATAAATATCTAAAAAAAATAAAATAAAAAAAAATATCAATGTATGAGTATTTAATGAAGATTTAAAATGAAGATTGTTTGTTTACCATATCATACCAATGATTTTTTTTTAAATTGTGTTGTTAATACAGTTTATTGGGGTAGATTCTGTGTCAGCGACAAAAAATGGCACGTTTTCGTAGAATGACTAATATCATGTATTTATTTTTCCTGAAAAGGGCTATTCAGTAAGGCAAGGCAAGGCAAGGCAAGGCAAGGCAAGGCAAGGCAAGTTTATTTATATAGCACAATTCAGACACAAGGCCACTCAAAGTGCTTTACAGGGGCAAGATTAGAATACATACAGTATGATGAATAGCCTTACTTTCTTTACTTTAACTATACATACTGCTGTACTTTTATGCAAGTAAATGTTTAAATTCAGGATTTAAAGGGTTACTTGTTGTAACAGAGTAATTCTGAAGTTTGATATTGGTATTCTTAGTCACAAAAATAAAATAAAACATAGCCTACTGTATACCTATATTTCTGTGACCAATGCCTCTGTCTTTCTTGTGACATGTCCCATCGCACTATATACGTTCGACGGATATGTTAACGCAAGCTTTGCAGATTATGATTTCACTTTCACAACAAGAATCAGTTTTTACAATGTTATTGCTTCAGATGAAACTACCTATTGGCTAATACAAAGTCGATTAAATTGGCTCCCTCTTCCCCAAGCTACATTTAAATGCTCCCCATCATCTATTATATTCATACAGTATAGACCTTAAATGATAAATAGTCCTACAGCATAAAAGGAATGGAAGTCCTGTTTTTTAAAAGAATAATTACGTTTTTAAAAGTCATTTTAGGTGCCAGAGCTCAAATGTTTGCTGTCTTGTAATGAAGTTGCCGCTCCATGACTCCTCCAGGCCTGTAGGGGAAGCTGTGAGCGGCGGGACGTTGACGGGACTCCGGGGGCTCGAGCTGTGGCTGTCGGTTGGGTTGGTTGCCGCTATCACGTTTCGTCTTTTCATCTTTTGCTAGAACTTTCCTGACACACTGTGTACATCCGCAGCAACCCCATGGCAACCGGACGGCAAGTGCAACTTAACTTACATGAATTTGCTATTAAAATGTGTGTATACATTGTTCACTTTATCAGCTGGTTAACGTTTGGTCTCTCCTTTCGCTTTAGCAGCTTCCCCGATAGCTTCATTGACGAAGATCCACAGAAAGCTCTGGAGGTAAACATTAGCCTTAGCTAGCTATACACAAATAGCATAAGCGATTTAGACAGATGTGGTTGTTTTCTAAGGTTATAAAATTAACCTCAAACTCGTCTCATTTGCTATTTTATGAGGAAGATTGGCTGTGGTGTTGGTTAGCTTAATGTTGCTGGTGTTAGCAATGATTTGGACACTGTTACAAGCTAGCCTAATTAGCTAACGTTTCCTGTTAGAATGACATTGTATCAAGAAGGCATCATTATACATTAGATAACAGTAATTCTGTGATATTGGAGGACACGTTCTGTTGAACTTGACCACTGTTAGAAAACGTTTTTTTAGACGTGTTAGGCTATCAACATGACAAGCATGCAGTGTCATCTTCAGCACTTTCGATTTGTATGAAGTAACGAATGATATTAATAACTAATTGTATAGACTTGTTCAAGCCTTTTTAATAGTCATTCCTCAGTTCTCACATGAATAATAGTACAGCTGCCATTTAAGTTCAGGCAAAACATACAGTTCTCATTAGTAATGTTAAGTATCAGCAGTTTCACTACTATATTAGAGATTCTCTAGAATAATAAGGATTGTCTTTATAAAAATGGTGGGTTTGTGACAGTGTAACAACAGATGAGACAAACATGTCAGCCAGTGTTGCTTCCCCATCATTATCTCCAATCTTTCTGAATGAAAACAGAACTGTGAGCTAGTGTCCACTTACAATAAATGCTATCTCTCCTCTTTCAGGCAATCAATGAGGCCTTGCAAGAAAACGCTGACAACCCTGAGTGGTTTTGCCAGCGTGCCTATGCCCACATACTCCTCAAAAACTACAGCTGTAAGTCTACATATATGTGCTGGTGCTGACAGACATGTTGGTCTTTTTGAAGGATACATTTGCATGATTGTAGTTGCTTGCAAGAAATATATATGTCTTCAAATCCCATTAATTCCGTTTATTTATTTTTCTTTTGTTAACTGCCCGCAATGACGGAGTAGGGCTGCTCGATTATGGCAAACATTATAATCACGATTATTTTAATTGATATTGTAATCACGATTATTTAAATCGGTTTTATTTAAACGTAATTTAACGTAGACTGAAACTAACGGAGGGAGGCAGATCACTGTATATTTTCTCGTCGCGCTGTCAGTTTGGCGACATGGCTCTGTGTATCCAGGCTCAAGAAATGCAATCCGATCGCGGAAGCCTTCCACATCAACAACGTTAACGGGAAGGATATCCCCGGTTTATTTTAGCCGTAAAGCCACAGGGCTTTTCTGTGCGGCGGCTCACACTGGCGAGGTGTCACTGTGAATGACACCGTTACCCACCGCCACAGAGTTTCAACTGGCAACTTGCTATTTCGCTCGGGCAAGGCGTTTGTGTTTCGATTTAACATCAGTCTTGGGCGAGTACTTTAACTTTATGCTGAACAAACCATTGCACTGCAATCGCTGAAAGCGAAAGTGTTCGGACGGGGGCGGGGCAGAGCGCACCACAGAAGGGTTCGCTGCATTTACCACACAAGACACAATAATCGTTTTATTACGATTATCTTGTTTTCATGATCGAGGGAAGCCAAAATCGTAATCGAAATTTAATTTCAATTAATCGCCCAGCCCTATGACGGAGTGTTATTTGGTGTGGTACCCAAAATCTCTGGAGAAGCCATTCTTGCTCAGGCTATTATTTGCGATGAGATGCTTCAATTGATGATATGTTACAGTCAGCAATCACTGGACGAAATTACAGTTGCATGAATATTAATTTTTCTAAGTGCAGCCTGGATGAAAGTATGTGTGTATGTGATAAACATATTGTTGTCTTCTCTCCGCAGGTGCTGTTGAAGATGCCAAAAAAGCCCAGCAGCTACAACCCAGCCTTCCCCTCGCTTTCATACGAACAGGGTGTGTACTATAATATTATACGGAACACGACGGGAACAAAAAACTTATAGGTGTTTGTTGTGTGTTTTAAACTTAAGCGACTGTCCATGGACCCAGTGACTGTGTTGGTTTGTAAAAGCTGTAATATAGACTTGATTGGTATGAGTTTTTGACCTACTGTTCAATGAAAACTTCAGTTAAGTTTTGTATGAATAGTTCAACTTTTCTCTTAAGCCCGCCATGAAGTACAAAAGTCATCTAAGTTACTTAAGGCATGACATCCAATGTTGTGTGTCAGAAGAAATCACTTTAATTTTTACAAGGTTATGCGATCTAAGTGTGTGTGGCATGTTTTTCTCTCCCAATTGCAGAATAGCAGAATACCACCTGGATCATTATGAGTCAGCATGTGCAGCTTTCACTCAGGGACACCAACTGGATGGTGAGTACAGGCAGCATGTTCTAGCCTCCAGTACAAACTTTCCACCATCCCACTCTCTCTACCAACCACTGTTCACAGCAGCACCCTGTCTGCTTCACTAAGTGGAGTGCCAAACCTGTGTCGCTTAACTTTAGGGATGAAATATAATGCAGTGTGAATTCTTACGGATTATATATTCATAACTTACACAATGGCTTTGAAAATACTCTTGTGTAGTTAAACTACTGTCATAAATCAGCGCTCAATGTACTGTTCATCATATTGCAAGGTTACATAGGAACATAATTTTTTACTTCATTAGCAGTTAATTTACTGACAAAATGTACCTTACTTTAATTTTGAATTTTGTCACACACGTGTGCATACGCAGCCTTGTAAATGTGCAAAAATTGAGCTTGATTTTACGGTGGTTAAAGTGTTAGAGGTGTTATATTTCCATTGCATAAACCATTAAATATATTAATTGATCATCATGTGCCTTTGTCGAATCAGTTAGGCAGTTAAAGAAAGATGTCTGCTTTTCTTCTTCTACATTCCACATGGCGATGAGCCAGATGCTCTTGAATGTTTAATGTAATACATTTCATTTAAATACACTAAATGAGTCATGACAAAGTTCACAAACACAAAGCCTCAGTTTTTCTTTTGAACTGTATAAGAGCAACTTACAAATATTTCCAGTACTGATTATTCTGCTGATTATATTTTAAATTATTTATTTATCGTTGTTTCATCACCTCACTATATGTCACCAAGGCAACATTTGATTAAGGTGGAAATGTTAAGCTGATATTATTTTGTCAAATGAGCTCTAAACCTGGTTATCAAATGGTGCTCATGATATGTGTTATCTCCTTTGTGCTGCTGATTTAACCTACAGTAATGTACTACACGTGCTTATGCAGTAATTTCTGCTTTGGAAACCATCGTATTGCCTTTGGCCTTCTCCAGCACTTGGACAACCCAACTTAGACCTCATTAACACTTCACTGACGTTCTCTAATGGTTTCACTGTATTCTGCCATTTAGCTATTATTTTAATTTGATTAAAATATATAAATTTGTTACAAAATTAAGATTTCTACTATTTCTTATGATTTCCACAGATTCTGACAAATCATTCGAGACGTGGATCAATCGGTGTCAGGAGAAGATGGGTGGTAAGTCGATTAACTAAAACTAAAATACACTCAATGCGGAATAATGTTTATTTTTTATTAAGGCAGTGATTCTTGAGAAGCGGGACAAAAGACTGTCTTCCAATATTAACTGCTGTTATGTTTTAAAAGTAAAAATATAAAAAATTGTAGATGTTATTAGGGATTAAGAATAGAATGTCTGGAGCACAATTATCCCCTTAAATTAAATTGTATCATTATTATGTCAAATATATGACAATTGTTATCTTCTCACGAAGGGGTTCAATCATTCATATGCAATAAAACCTATTAAAAATTTACTTCAATGATTAAAAGGAGCTTTTTTCATCAAAAGCAACACTAAATAATCTCTCATATCAATAAAAACAGTTTCTCTACAACACATTCATGTTTTATAAGGTTTCTAAGTGGTGGGACACTTTTTGTCACCACTGTCAGACAATCCATTAAAATGTAATAAAATCTGGCAAAATAAGGGGCAACTGTCACTATGAAGGACCTCTTGTCACATTCTACCTCTGCAGAGTACATAAAGGCCAGGAAACACTGGTCCGACTACCGACCGTCGCCCGAAAATGGGGTCTGCCGATTCAGGCAGCTCCAGTCTGCCCGTTGCGGCCAAAAAAGTGCCAAGAACACACTGAGCCGACTACTGACTTTCTGTACGCTCTGCGCTTCCGCGGGACGTAATGTCTCCATAACAGCAGGCGGCGCTAGTCTGTATTGTGGCCCAAAAAAATACGGAAGCCGGAAATGATGGGACAGCCGGTTGGAGTAATTTTTGTCAGCAACCGCAAACAGCGACGGCCTATCCTCTACCATGCTGATAAGTTGTTCCTCGAGTTCTTCGGTCCTCATGATCCCAAGTATTAAATATCAAGCCATCGAAATGATGCCAAACAATGTGTTGAGAGTGTTACGACATTGCCTGCGCGTCACTGCTGTTTGTGCTACCCGCCTCACTTCCGGGCTTCACTGATTCGAAAGACTGCCCGACGCCGATTAAACATGTTGAATCGGCTGAAAAGAAGCCCGACGACATCTACAACGGCCGACGTCACCGAACACACCAAACAGATTTGTGTCCCCGCCCCCTCCAGACTCTCCGACCATGTCCGATGGCCGATTATCTGGCCGATGTGTCCTGGCCTTTAGAGTCAGACAGGCTCTGATAAGTGTTTAGTTGTCTTAAAGAGGACCTATTATACTACTTTTCTGGTCTTAATTTCTTGTTTTACACTGCTATAGAGCAACCTGACACAAATCACATCACAAAAAACTATGTAGATTTTCGGGAAGCTCTTTCTCTTATTTTGGCGATTCAGCACGTCCTGTCAACACTTGAGTGTGTGTGCTTCGGCAATCTCCGCTCCCTCCGCCTGTGCATCGGCCATCTCCGCTACCCTCCCCCCCCTCCTGCAAACCCCACTCCGTTGTGATTGGTTACCTTCCTTCCGGAACACTTTCAGTGGCGGGAAGCGCGAGCATGGACCTATAAGGGCGCGAGGCAGACGCGAGGCAGACGCGAACAGGGAAGTGACAGCATTACCATACATGGAAACATCCGCGTGGTGACTTCACAAAGTTACATGCGACGTCACAAAGTTACAAAGGGTAGACCGCTTTGAAGACGTGACTTCTCGACTGGCTAGAATAGTGTTTAGTGCTCGGCACAGACACCCCAGACGGTCAGCAGGGAATACGTCGAAATGCATGTAAGTCATTATTTGATAATTTAGTATGGTTAAGCATGACTATGAATCATCATAACAACGTTTATAGTTCATAAAAGTCAAAAAGCATCATAGGTCCTCTTTAAGTGTTAGTTTTAGAACATTTTACATTCCAAATCTTGAAAGTCCTGTGTCACAACCATGATATGTCAACACCAACTTACAATTTCTGAAGAAGTTATTTGAAATTTTTCGATAATTTTATTTTCCTGAAGCAGTTCATACTAGCACCTATCATCAACAGAAAAACCAAATGGCTACTAGATAAACTCCATTTGTTTTGTTTAAGAAACGTTAAATTATTTAACGTTTCTTAAACAAAACATCTGACAAAAAATCTGATGGTGTTGACATATTTAACTTAAACACAGGCCAATGACGGAGTTGACATTCAATGTGAAGGCATCATATTTGGATGGTTTTCAAGTTATTATAATTATATTAAATATAGAAATAGGGTTTAGTTTTTCTAATACTGTATTTATGGAAACTCTCACAATCTTCCTTTGTCATGGATGATTCTTAGAAATAGTATAGGATGATATACAAACTGAGGCGATTTGGTGTGAGTCTGTTAGAGCAAGTCTGATTATTGATGAGTATTGATTATTGATGGTTAAAATGACTACATTTGGGTTTTTGTCACCACCGTCAAATATGTCAAATCCATAAGATATAGGGGAAGGTGGGGTGATTTGTGCAACTTTTTACTCAAAGTGATTTTAAAGTGAGGCCTTGACAGTTATGTCTCCAACTCAAATATGTACATATATTTCAGGATGTTGTGCATCCCTGGCAATAAAAACTTTGGATCTGGAATAAACTGTTTAAGAAATATAGCTTTCGGAAAAAAAGTTGTCTTGTCGCACAAATCACCCCACGTAGTGGGGTGATTTGTGCGTCATTGTGTCACAATGACAAAGTCACCATCATCATCTTTCTGGCCATCTGAACTCTCATCAGTGGTGTCGTTAAGTGGAATTGAGATGTCACTCTCTTCTGAGCTACTGTAGACAATCACTTTCTTTTGGTGACCAGCGTATACAGCCATGCCACTGGCACAACTCTCAGAAATGTACTTTGCACTAGTTGCTCCGTGCTTGTGGAACCAACTGCCACCTGACAAATGTGATTCCCCCTACATTTCTGCCTTTAAATCAAGGCTCAAAACCCATATGTACACCCTGGTGTTTCCTCCCCATTAACCTCTGCACTACTTACTTACCTCTGCACTACTATCTGTGTTTATGTGGATGTATGGGCTTTACGTCTTTTATTTTGGTTATTGTTATTTTACCTTCATTGTTTACCTACTGAATGCACTATGTACAGCACTTTGGACAGTGCAAACTGTCATAAATGTGCTTTTATAAATACATTTTACTTACTTACTTACTTATAACTCACCCAGGCCCTTGCGCACAAATCACCCCATCCCCAGAATTTTGGATAATAGGCATGATGCAGCAATTTAGGGTTGACATCGTGCTAACTGTATAGACTCAAAGTGTAGCATACCAAAGCACTAAAACATGTGTCAAATGTTTTCAAACGTGTCTATAATTGTTCAGACACAATAATCAAAAAACCTTGATCATGGAAATTTTACTTTGAAAGGCAAAACACAGTTTTTTGAGCTTAAATGTGCTTATATCTTATTCCTTGTGTCTCCCTTCTTTACAGGATGAGTCAAATGGATGGCTCTTCTTAAATATGTGGTCACATTTCCAATTTCTTCCACGGTTTTCTAGAAACAATGGGTTTTGCAACTTCCAAAATGCACAAATCACCCCACCTTCCCCTACTTGTCAACTCCGTAAGATATACTTGTCAACTCCGTCAGATTTATATTATTTTGATAATATTGCATAATGATATTTCATAGTTGTTGAGGAATGGTTGGTCATATGTGAAAATGTAACCCGTCACCTAACATGAGAAGGTGTTTTGAAATTTGAAACACATCTTGATTGCTGTTAATTTTAAAGTAAAAAATATATTACACAGTTCAACTGAAGAACATAGAGGAAAATCGATATATTCATATTCATATACATTTTGAATTTTTTTTGTGATGTGTCTTGGTGAATATTTGTGATCAGTGTACATATCATGGGTCTAGCATAAATTGAGGGAAAATTAATTTGTGGTTTTGGTGTCTTGACGGTGTTGACACAAAATAAGGAATGGCCAGATAAAAAGCCCATTTTGATAAAAAGGACAAAAGCTGGAAGGTTGTGTCAAAGCTTAGCTCAGTAGCTTAGTATATGTTGGATACATACATTTAATTTAATTTGCCTAAACATAGGGTTTGTATTTTTTCAACATTGCACCCTGTTTCGTCCCACTTCTCAAGAATCACTGAAGGTTAAACCAGAATTTAGAGCTGATATTGATCTTGAATATAATTGATCAGGATATTAAACTGTCTTTTTCTATTTGTGTTTTCATTATTTTAATATGATCAAAGGTATTAAAGATTGGAACACAATATTGCCTGTGGCGGTTTTTAGAAAAAAGTTTCCAACTTCAAAATCCATTAGCAGTTGCCCTCTAACTTCTATATGCTGCTGCCTGCCTGCTATCAAACACTGAGCTAAATGGCACAGTCAGGGAGCTTGATCTGCCCATCTGATCAAACAAATGAGCGCTCGCATCACATCCATGCCTCTACAGTGTGTGTTCACAGTGTTCAGGCAGAGAGCTGCTTAGTCCAATAAAAGATGCATGCCGTGTCTGGGCTGCGTTTCTGTTTTGCCGGTGATGCCTGGGCCCTCTGGATCATCTCTAGTAAACAAGAGCATGAGTTTTGACAAACACGCTTCACACCCGCGTGCACACGCACCCCCGTAGGAGCGCCAAGATTCATCACAGTTAGCTCTACTGATGTTTGAAAGCCCCCGATGAGACCCAACCCCTTCATAGGCCTGCCGGCACACTGCACACAAACACACACACACATACACACACAAAAGCAAATGCACACCAGGGCGTACATCAACCCCCCTCCAAAACTTGAAAGCACCCTACTTGTGCATGCTCACGCTCACACCAGGAGCAGTCGTCGCTTCTTCTAGTGACAGTGTGTTTACCACCTACCAACACACGCACACACACACACACACACACACACACACACACAACACCACCTGCTTATTCCATTGCATGTGGCACCGTGCTTGTTTAAAAATTCACACAAACCCACACGCACACACACAGTCTTTCTCCCCAAACAAGCCCCCCTCCTCCCCATATCTAACGCGACCTCATTAAGACAACATTAACACGCCTCTTATCATCTCATCTCTCTCTCTCTCTTCTTTTTTTTTTTTTTTTTTTTTTTTTTTTCTGTAATGAAGTCAGTGAATAATGTATGGTAGCATGCTGGTAAACGGTGATCAGGCCTGCTTGGTCTCACAGGGCTCTTAGTGGGCGTGGATGGACCAGTAAACAAACTGATTGCAAGAATGAGGGAGGGTGGTGACAATGTGTCGTCTATGTGGGGGCATATCAGTCTGTTTTCTGTGTGTTAGATTTCAAATCGTGACAGCTTTTGCAGTCATCATCGTTAGCGACTTAGAGTTTGATTCAAGGCAGCCTAAGGCTTGTTTGAAATGTTTTCTGCCACACACAAACACCCACATTTCTTCTTCTCCCTTTCCAGAGAGGACACAGATGGGCAGCGGCAACACGGTGAGTTTCTCTGCATGGCCACCTGGGGGCAATGTCGCTCTCAGCATCAGCTCCTGCACTAAAGAGGGCTTTGACTGAGTGTCTTTTTTTATGGTTATGTGTATTTTTTTGTTCAAATTTTTGTCCCTTTTTCTCATCCCCCCTGCCTTATCACCACGTCCTCCCCTCCTAATTGTCCTCCCGTCTCTGGGGCTGAATGAGCCAGCAGACACCAGCGGTTCCACCCGTGAAGTAAGTGCACTGAAATGATGAGCTGCTTTTTATAAAATACATTTTTAAAGTTCTTGGTTTCCTCAACTTTCCATATTCTATTCATCAGTGGTCAGAATAAAGATAAGTGTGTGTCTTTCTTTCAGACACGACTGGTACCAAACGGAATCTCAAGTCATCGTCACAGTCATGGCAAAAAATGTACCCAAAGATGGAGTGTGTGCCAACTTCACGGAAAAGGAGGTATAAACACACACTTACACACACACACACACACACTGAATGTACTGTGTGTGTGTGTGTGTGTGTGTGTGTGTGTGTGTGTGTGTGTGTGTGTGTGTGTGTGTGTGTGTGTGTGTGTGTGTGTGTGTGTGTGTGTGTGTGGAACAGAGATGGGTTTGCTCTTGGGTGTTCCTCAGGGGGGCCCATTAGATGGATCTAATACACACATACACACTGGTGCACACACACACACACATACACACACTCCCCATGGACCCCACTATGCCTCCAGTGGTGCCTTGTTAACATTGCCCCCAAAGTACAGATCTGAGAACAATTTACCCTCCCCAGTTTCTCCAACCCCCTTAATTGTCTGTGGATAGAAGGCATAACTGATCTAGGATCAGTTGCAGAGCCCTCCGGGGACACGCATCTTTCTCTTCTCTTTTTCCTTTGTCTCTTTTTCCTCTTGTCTTTCTTCTCTCGGAGGGGTAACTGCAGGGCACCCCAGGGAACGACTTTGTCTTTCCTAATAGAATAACAAACGGAGTTTACCCCATTTCAAAAGAAATAGTTCACTCGCTCCCAATCACGCAGCCACTTGTTTAAGCTTCTTCTGTTGTGCCAAGTCTCCGATAAGTCATATATATTTTTTACTAGGTCAGTATATACAAAATAAATTAAAGATGAAAGGCAGTGACTGAGTGTGCAGGCAGCTGTGTACCTACAGACAGCGCAGTGCATTCAACTGGAAATGAATATTAACGGCTTTGATAGTTTTTTGTGAATTTGCCCCAAAGCTACTTTAGCAAACTTTCTAAGCTTTTATCCCCAGTGCACTTCTCCTAGCACACAGTTGGTCTCAAATCAGAAAAAGTAGTCCACTTTTAGTAAAGTGGTCGGTGGTGGTGAATTTCAAACGCTTGCGAGCTGAAGTGATGTACTGTGCAGGCGAGTGATACCTCAAGTGGGCGCATTGTAGTGTTTTTTTTTTCCCTATGCGAGGGGCAGCGTTTGCTTAGTGAAGAGTCTGTAAGGAGAGCAGAGGTTTTTGGGCGACAGCTGAGGCCGTGTCCCTCCCAACCAACAAGCCACCCAGCTTGTCCTGTTGAGTGACAAGCTGTTAGGAGCTGTCTAATGACCCACCCCTTCCCTAGTCCCATCAGTGGTCACTCTGTGGCTGAAGGGGACAGGCTGAGGATTCTCCTGCCTGTCACACCGCCACATCAGATGACTGTTGTCGTGCAGAAGCTGACACTTTCAACCCACTCACTTCTGATCTTTCTTATTGTTTGTGTGTTTTCAAAAACTGCTGTGAAAAAAAAAATTGAGCCGAGGCTACTATTGAACTATATGAATTTGTATCTCGCATGACGAGAATCAAACAAAAATGTCCTGTTTGAAAGGATGTCTTACTTAGTTGAGATTGACCCATTAATTGTATCGACTGATACCTGCTCTCAAGAGGCCGATTTAAAAAAAAATATATATTTCTGCAGACACTGCAGGCAGCCTTGTCAGTTTGGCTGCTGTGGAGCAATGTTAGCATTTTTTAAATTTACCTGTAATGTTTTGCTATTTCAATAACTACAGACCGCTGGACAGAAATCCGGAAGTTCTTTAATGGCAATATTTTACAGTGCCAACACCAGGGAAGGCCAACTGCAATAAACAACAATGCACCCTTTTTATTTTCCAAAAAAAATGTCGGTCTAGATTTATTTAATAAATGTTCATCTAGGTTCACTTTTGTTTGTCATTAAAGGGGTAGTTCAGGATTTTAGACATAGGGCCTTATTCCCAAGTTAGCCTTGGTGTTCTTTATCAGTGGAGACAGTTTTCAACACATTTAATTCAGTCCTTCTAGTTGCAGAGTGCGCTCGTGCTAAGCTAGCGCACGGCATCGGGGGGATACCTAGCCTGCTACTAAAACAGTCTTACCCACTCCACAGTACACCCGAGGCCAATCAATTATAACGCCAGACTATCGATGTAAATGTCTGTGTTGATAGAATAATTTTAGAAATAAAACCAACCTCGCATATTGCATTTTGAGGGACTTTATTCCTTGTAGGCTGCGGCAGCGGCGGACTAGGTTACAGGCTCTATAATAGTTTGTTTACCTGCTGCTGCCCGTACCTGTACGAGCCGGAATACACTGATGAAGAATTGAGAGGGATGCTCAAAGGGCAGAAAGAGAAAGAGCGTCTGTAGAGACAGCCCCCGCTGGAGCTGCAGCAGAGAACCGGGACAGAATGACGGTAGACTGGTGGCAGTGCAGTTTCAGTTTCTGTCCCACGCTGCTCTGTTTACTTTCTGCTGTAGTGATTCGGTTACACAGCAAAGTAAAAGTCCGCTGCTGCTAAGAAAGTAGTCCCTCAAAATGCCATAATTCATGCGATGCGAGGTTGGTTTTATTTCTAAAATTATTCTATCAACACAGACATTTACATCGATAGTCTGGCGTTATAATTGATTGGCCTCGGGTGTACTGTGGAGTGGGTAAGACTGTTTTAGTAGCAGGCTGGTATCCCCCCGATGCCGTGCGCTAGCTTAGCACGAGCGCACTCTGCAACTAGAAGGACTGAATTAAATGTGTTGAAAACGGTCTGCACTGATAAAGAACACCAAGGCTAACTTGGGAATAAGGCCCTATGTCTAAAATCCTGAACTACCCCTTTAAATGTGGAAAAGCAACAGCGTGATATCGGCCTTATTTATCATCTATCAGCCGATTACTGATCTGTATCACCCATTGAATATCCCATATAGGACGACAGACTATGGCACATGCTTTGAATAAGACTGTATAACATATTTGTGTGTTTTCTTAGTTGTTTACTACCAAATGTAATGGCTGCCAATTAGGTATAATGCTTAATGTCTGCGTGTCTGTGGTCATTCCAGCTCTCTGCCACGATAAGACTGGCATCAGGGGAGAACTACAACCTCCACCTCCAACTCCTGCACCCCATTGTCCCTCAACAGAGCAACTTCAAGGTCCTCACCACCAAGGTACCACGCCCACTTTCAGCTTAGCTAGTGCAGTTATGCATGTTTTACATTGTTGATGATGTGACGTGTTTCCGCTGACATTTATCTTTGACATGTTTCTGGCAGACATTTTACAGTGACAGCTGATATGTTCATGAAGCACAGACAAACTGTGCCTGTGCAGCACCTCCCTGCTTTTCAACATCAATTGTGTTAAATGGTCCATTTTGCCCTAAAAGGCACATCAAAGCATTGTGCCTTGACAGGTCATGGTAACCACGACTGACCAACATTCAATCACCTGTGACCATAAAACAGCATCAAACTAACAGTTGATGTAGCTGCCAGAATACAGTTGTATATAGCTGTATTCAAGTAAAGGTAATGTCAGGAAATATGATACTTTCTCTATGGGCAGTCACGATTTAACACATGCCGTCATTTTACATATAATAACGTTTAACCAGGTACACACAGTAGTATCAGATGGTTTTCCACACTAAGCCCAGTTAAATATAAAACTGTTTACAACTTCATGTTTTTCAGTTCACGAACGTTGTAAACAAACCAGGAAGAACAATCTTTAAGTCTCAGAAACACCCGACTAAGTTTTGGAATGTCAATGAAAAGTCATTGAATTTTTACTGTGAATGAGTGGGAACACTGTACAGTATGTAGCCTTGTCGTTCTCAAAAAAAAGGGAGGAAGCAGACTATTAAATATGTCAGGGAACCTTTTTTATGTGGCCATAAAGAAGATTTGATGTAGTAATGTCAGACTAGTTGGGAGATGCGGATGCTTCAAATCTCTTTACTACACTGTTGCCAGAGAGCATCAAATGACATGATATCTTGTGTGTATTCAGGCTTTTATGTGTCTCAATAGCTGATCATGTTTGCATCTTTATTAAAGATTATAATTAATCAAATGTCAGATTTCAATTTGAAAAGAAGAAAGCCGTGCAGATGGAAGTTTAAGCAGCTCACTCAAATTGCGACTGATCATTACTTGGGTTAGCACTCTGAGATTAACATCATAATCTCCTCCATAATTTAAAGCAGTATAAAGTCGGCCGTCACCTATAATTCCTTAATGCTGCTAAAGCTCACTGTAGCTGGAGTAGAAATGAGAAAATCCACTCTCACTGTATACCGTGAGGCTCCTGTGGAGACGTGAGCGCAGTTCATCTGAGCAGCTAACAGGAGATTCACACACATGCACAAATCCTCACTCCTACACACACACACACACACACACACACACACACACACACACACACACACACACACACACACACACACACACACACACACACACACTCACACACACATTTAGTTATTAGGCTGTACTTGCTGAGAGTTCCTCAGCACTGTTTAAGGTGATTATGGGCCTAATGAGTAGGAAGTGCACTATTTATTTTACTATAGACTAATTAGTGTGTATTCTAGAGGATCTGGGCTAATGAGCGCACTGGCTGAGTGTGTGCTGATTCAGGGTTTAGACCACTGTCAGGTTTTAGCCTGTGTATCAGGCTTTTTGTGTGAGTTGATTTGATTGTTTTTTTTTTTAAATCGTTAAGAAGTAGGAATTTGTTTTTTTAGGGCATTGATCCATTCGGTCTTGCCAATATGTAAGGCTCTGCTTTCTTCTCAGAATCCTCTGTTTTCCCAAAAACTTTCATTCTGCTGATCTTTCCACAGTTTTTTGGGCACAGCATCTTCTGAAGCCTCTTAATTTGTATTTGTATAAGCAGGTCGGCAAAGGATAATGGTCATATAGGTGGTCCACACGTAACTAATACTTATAGGACTGGCCGATATTGCAAAAATTAAATTATCGGGATAAGTATTTTCAATGAGTCGATATTGGCAATTGTCATGATAAATGTAAATTCATTGTTTCTTTCAAGTTTCAAGGCTTGTTTCAGAATCAGGTTTGCCAAGTTTAAACATACAAGGAATTTGCTGTTCTGTTGGTGCATACAATAGAAATAGAGAGGATGAGTAAAACATCTAAATATACATATGTGTTTGGCACAGTTTGAAGTGCACACTGCTCTGTTTTTGCTGGATTATAAAAATCGAAAAATATCTGCAACGTGATTTATTGTAGGTCTTTTTTGTTTAATTGCCGTTAGCAATGGTAACTAGTGGTGCATTAGCGCCCTCCCCTCCCCCACTTTATGGGTGATTTAATCATATCAAAAATGTATCAAACATTTCTTAATGAAAAAAATTATATGGAGATAATAATTAACGTGTTAACAACACCCAGCCTGTTTGCATATTTATATATTCACCCATGTTGGAGTTATCATTCATTTGTTTTTGGCCACCTGGGCCCTAGTAATATTCATTGGTCACCACCAACTACTGAGGTAATTATGTAAGGCTTAATACTATTTTGTGTCCACCAAGTAGTCACTAACTGTGTTTGTCTGAAACTATGTTTTACTGAATCAAAACAGTACATTTTTGGACCTGACAGCAACCAACAAAATCTAAACTCTGTTACATTCTTGTTATAAAAATTTAAATTATTGACATTTTAAGAAGATTGCTTCACTTGGGAAATGAAAAAAGTGTATTCTAAATGTAATCTAACATGAAATTGATGAAGTAGCCAATACAGAAAAACGAGTGCTTACATTTAGCGCTGATAGAAATGCTATGATATTAACTTTGAAAATACCCCTAATAGCAGCCACGATGATATTTCTATGAGTTTATTTCATAAGGCCACAGGGTAAATGAAAGTTGCTGGACTTGTACACCTTCATGGTGCCACTGTAGCAAAAAAAAAATAAGTGGACAATTTGATTAGTAGGGTTACATAAACTGATTTCTACATTGTGTGCCTTATATCAACTGGCTTCACTGTGCCGAGAAAGAGGCTGACCTGCATAGAAACTGCCCCCTCTCAAAACAGCACTCGCTCTCGCTCAATTTCTCACTCACTTTCTTTCCATGGCAACAGCAGACACTGCATACCAGAGGTGCACGTGGGTTGCAGCTTAAACAAGGGCTCAGTCTTAGAGAGACCACAACTGAAGATGGTCATGACTCTACAGACCCTGTCTTTTTTTACCAACCTTTCTTCCTCATTTACCTTCTTTCTCTTTGTTGTGTCAGTCTCTCCCGTAGTCCCTCACTCACACACACGCACACACACATACAAAAACACACACCCCTCCCGTCTTTCTCTGTCTGTCTCATACAAACACACACATACCTACCTCTAGGATAACGAGAGAGAGTGTACAAACCCTCGTCCTCTCCCACAAAGCCCTGACTGTTCCCTGGTCCACTGGGCTCCTCCGGTACACATGGCCCCTACACACACGCACGCACACTCACAGTATTGAGTTTATAAGCCCTCATTGGTAACAACATTCAAAGGTTCAGGATGGCATAAAAAGCACAGATCTCCTCTTAAACTCTGCAGGTGAAATGTGTGCATACTCGTGCCAGCAATGCTAGAGACCCCAACGGACTGAGCAGTTTTCTCAAAGCGTGTCTCATTTAAATATTTTGAAACCATTTCATTTATTCTTAAGCCAAGGAGAGCCACTGGGGGGGAAACAACATTCAAATGAACAACAGCATCAGCAAATCTAGTTTCTACAGATTGGCATGCATTCCTAATGAGCGGTTAAAAAAAAAAAAGCTCTGCCCCTCGGAGCTGTTGATTTCAAAACAACGTCGCTCTGTCTGTCTCGGTAATAGGCTGGCCTGCACTCCTCGCTCCACAATGTTTACGCTTCATCTCCTCGCTGTCTTTAAAGACAACTTAGCAGGGGAAGGCTAAGCCGGGCATGAGTGTGCAAGCGCTAACACACACATACACATACAGAAGCTGAACAGTAATCTTTCAACACACTTGTGCCATTTACACAAAGTATTTGCACTGTGTGCATGTGTGTGTGTGCATGTGTGTGTTTGTATGTGTGTGTTTGTGTACATGTGATCCATGGCACATTATCGTCAGTGCGACCTCCTCCTGTCCTCCGCCACGACAGACATTCCTACCGCAGGGGTCACCGCGACAACGGGGAGCCAATTACACACCAGTGTGTTTGATCAGAACAGACGGCTGACGCACACACTGGGGACGCGCGCACTCAGTACACACTCAAACGCAATTTGGAATCAACACTCGCTCGTTCATTCAGTTCAAAACTCATCTCTGTTTGGGGAATAGCTAAAGTGGCGTCTCCCCTCTTTAATTTGCATGCCTGTCAACGTCTGAGAATATTTATATTCATTTCATTGATGCTCCTTTTTAGCCCGAGTTTGTTTTGAAATCCGCGAGGATCTGGAAAAAGAAGATGCCGGGCGAGGAGTAATGACAGTCAGGGAGGGAGGGGAGGGAGGGGGTGGCATGTGACAAGCGACACGGGACCCCAGCACCCCTCTGTAAATAGCATGTTTGCGTGTCCACATGTGTGTCTGTCTGAGTGTGTGTGAATAGCAGTATTGTAAAGTCCAGCCCTTGAGGTCCTATGGGTGGTGGCCCCCGTTTGTGGCTGTGCTGTCACATCCCTTTACGAGCCATTGCTTCGCCTGTCACACACACACACAGAAGCGCACACAGAGAGACGCACACACACGGCGCCTGGCCTGCCATATCCCCTAAAAGCCAGGACACACAGATGTGGCAGCAGATTAATGTTGTATGGCCCAGGAGCACGCATAGAGGAACACACACTTTGAGTTCAGGAGCACGTCACCCTACAGAAACATTAAGGGATAAATAATGGCCACCGCAACATCTGCTGGTTATTTTAAGATGAGAAAATTAAATTTGCTTTGGCCACAGTCTCTGATTCTTTTCTCTTCCAGACTAACTGTGATCATTCACGTTTCAATCTTAAAGTGATACCTTCCATTCAAGTCTTTCGAGTTAATATCCAATTATGTGGCCGCTTACAAAGGGGTAGACAAAAAATCAAAAACACAAAAAATATTATCATCGTCTAAAGGAATCCAGCATAACTTAGTCTGAATTAAAAGCACAGCAGCTACAAAGGCCATGTTAGCCTGAATGCTAATTAGCAGTATTTGTCAGCCATTGAAGCAAGTCTTGCAAATCAGCATTTTGATTCGTACTGAAGTCTTCAAAGCTCCATGATACCCCTAACGGAGCTCAAAGGAGCATCTGTGCCCAGATAGCAGGCGTGCGTCTGTCAAAAAGACAGAAAAAGGATTTAATATGCCGTCAGGAGCTGTCTCAAAAATCACTTTAAAAACAAGTTTATCCAACACAAACAAGTCACAACTGCTGAATAGGATTTATAAAACCAAAAAAAAGGATCACCATAGAGACACAGATGTATACCGGATGTAAAAAAAAATTAAACAAAAACAAATTGAGTTTATGTAATGGCATCCGATTTTTGAGAAAACCGTCGCCTTATAGTTTTTTCTAAATTCATGGTTTAGTCCAAAACCAATTGTGTCAGAAGAACACAAAAAAATATTCAGTTAACTTTCATATATTACTAAGAAAAGCTTCGGAATTCTCACACTAGCTGGATTTCCATCCGTAGAACAAATCTGCAGAGAAAAAGTTAATTCCTGTTTCCTTCAATTATCTTTATGTGACTATTAGAATTTGGTTCATTAGTATAAGCAGTAGGTGGGGAGCATCTCCACTAGGTTTCTATTGAATCATCACAATGAAAATGTTGAAAGTACTGTCTCCTCATGGACACCACGCGGATCTGATGTTTCTTATGCAGCCATTTTAGTTTTATTATTTTGAGCATTTCCCCTTCAATCCAATATCTTTCATTTGCATAAATACAGTTGGATGGATACCCACATTTACTGAAGCTAGAACCAAAGAACGTTTCTATCTATCAAAATGATAACATTAATCCATAATCAAGCTAAATTAATCTAATGGTTAAACAGCTAATCATTGCAGCTCTACACGGCCTGTGGAAAAGGCTGAGGGCTCTGTGGCACAGGGAGGCTGTCACCACTAGTTGCCAGGGCAAGTCAGATGATTAGACTGGGAGATTCATAATCCAATTTCTTCTTGCTCGGTAAGTTTTTACATGCAAGGAATTTTCCATGGTATATTGGTGCACACAATAACCATAGAGAAGATCAGAAGTAAAAAGCAAGTACCGCAAAGTCTAGAATATAAGACGGTTGACTGTAAGAAACGTTATTTCTTAAGATCTATGTGCAAATATTTGTGCTTAAAATGCAAGAGCGGCGCAATATCGACAGACAAATGGGCAGAGGTGTAGAAGGTGTTCCAATTGAGAACACAACCTGGGTGGACAACCTTGTTAACAAGCTGCTGGAAAGCTACAAGTGGGCCAACATAGCAAATCAGAACCACTGTTTAGGTGAATGGGGGTGAATGGGGATGGGCTAATGGGGAATTTTTGGAACTTGTAGATATCATTATGAAACTCTGCCAGTTGATTACTGACATTAAAACAAAAACTTTTTGTATTACAGTATTTTCCAAAATGTTTAAATAAATATGAAACATCATCAATATCTTACTAATGATGCGTAAATGTGCATATCTGCAGCGCCCCAAAATCTAGATGTTGGACAAAAGCAGAGTCAATTTGTTTTTAAATTTTGAATACAAAACAAGTGTCCAACTGCCTGAAGCCTTTCCTAATCACAGTTCAAATTTGATCAATAACCCATAGAAAATAAATGTTTTACACAGTTACATTTCATGTGCCATGGACCAAAAGTGTCCTTTTGGAGTCTCCAGCTGGTATTTTAGGAAACGGCTAGACATTCCCTTGGAAAAAACTGTGTAAAAAAAAATTAATTTTCTATGGGTTATTGATCAAATTTGAACTGTGATTAGGAAAGCTTCAGGCAGTTGGACACTTGTTTTGTTTTCAAAATTTAAAAACAAATTGACTCTGCTTTTGTCCAACATCTAGATTTTGGGGCTTTGCAGATATGCAAATGTACGCATCATTAGTAAGATATTGATGATTTTTTATATTTATTCAAACTTTTTGGAAAATACTGTAATACAAAAAGTTGTTGTTTTAATGTCAGTAATCAACTTGCAAAGTTTCATAATGATATCTATAAGTTTAAAAAATGCCCTATTAGCCCACCCCCATTCGCTTAACAGTGGTTCTGATTTGCTCTATTGGCCCGCTGTAGCTTTCCAGCAGCTAGTTGACCAGGTTGTCCACCCAGGTTGGGATCCTGGAAGGTCCTGGATATCATTTCTGGTGAACAACCTTTTACAATGCTCCATGTCTGTTTTTAAAAAAAAAAGGTGTTTAGCCCCCTAGGTAATTGCTCATGAATCAGCCAAGGGAGTTTCATGCAAATCCAAGCTTTATGAAGTGCACACCAGATGATAACCTAACAGTGTCTATGCATACAATGAACTGGACTATTTCCTTTTAGAACCCTGGGCGCCCCAACATAACTTCTCCCCCCTCAAAACACTGTGCACATGCTTCCTGGAACGACTGGGTCATGCTTTGAAAAAAATGACCAATATAATATGTTCTCTGAGCTCATGAGAAGTGTTTACAACTGATTCAAACAGCCACATTTTGAATCGGCCTTTGTGCTACAAACTTTTAAAAAGTTTGGCGACTTTACTCTTTTTGAGCGATGAAAGTGAATTATTGGGGGCAGTAACCTGTATTCTCGGCAGGGAATCTTTCTTTTTTTAGCTTCTCAGTCCCCATCGCCGAGGAAAAAAAAGTTAATTTCGGACACTGCACAGATGCCTCGCTGAGCACAAGGCCCTTTTTTGTGGAGCGGAAAAAAGCGCTGACACACACTCAAGTGATCTATCAGCGTATACTGTATATACCGCCACTCGCAGTATAGCTCATCATTACCTCGGTGTAGCAGGTAGCGCTGGCCATCGCACTCGTCTTTAGTTCCCTTCCAATCAGTGGGGCTCACTCATAGCGCTAGTCTCTCTCTGCCTGCCTCTCTCTAAAGCCTCACCTCTTTCACTTTCCCTCGCCTATCCTCCGGCAGCACCCTCATAAATGAGTCATCACATCGCCCAGCAGAGCAGAAATGTTCCTTAATTGCACCGACATAACCAGCACTGTCTTTCGCGGGGTGCACACACGTATCAAACACATGCGCCTGTTAATGGGTGGCAGTGTGTGAGTGTGTGACGGCGGGTGGGGGTTGGCTTGGCGGGGCTCAATATTGCTTGAGCTCGCGTGTCTTGCTGGTATGTGCCCCTGTCAATGCGGCTCAGTGTCCGTGCCCTCTCCCCTCATTGTTTTTTTTTTTCTTCCCTACTCTCTCTCCTCGCCCATGTTCTCCTGCTGTAATGATTTGGATCAGATGCTGCAGTGTGGAATTAGGATCTCCCTTCTCTCTCTCTCTCTCTCTCTCTCTCTCTCTCTCCCTCCCTCCCTCGCACCGTCTCTCACACTGGCCCCTCTAGCTGACAGGCATCTCGTTAGTGCAGTATGTCTTGTCAGTGAGGTTCCGAGATTGAGCTGTGCCCCCGCATATCCCCTGATGTCTCCCTCTCTCACACACATACACATACACACGCACAAACACACTCGCCGGCTTTGAGCGCCCAGTTTCTCTCTCTGGCCTCAATAATGATCTGATGTTCTTTTTTTTTAAAGATGACACTCGAATGGAGGCATTATTTTTGTACCAGCGCAACAAACAGCATATTTTGCTTAACATTGTTTCCTGCCTTTGTTCTAACTGTTTTATCGCCCCTTCTCTTCCGTCAGGTGGAGTTCAAGATGAAGAAGACGGATGCCATCAGATGGGAGAAGCTGGAGGGAGAAGGACAGGAGTCCAACATCAAACACTTCGACCCTAGTCAGTCCAAGGCTTTTTGATTTTTTTTTAATTTACGCTTCCTCACCCCCACACAACTGTGCTTCTGTCTCTGCTCTCATCTCTCTGTTGCTCCCTTTCACACTACGGCCTCTTTTATTTCTCTCTCTCTCTCTCCCCCTCCCCCTCTCGCTCACTGCAAAGATCGATATAAAGCTGCCGTGTTTGTCTGTTTTGCGCTGAAATGAGAGTGGGCAGTCGATGCCTTCTCCAGTCTTTCATTAGTCTGACGGCGAAAGTAGGCACAGAAGAGGGAAAGGTATGACAGCGGAATATGACTCAGGATTTTTGCCCACATGTTCCTATTACCGACAGGATTAATTACTTATGTAACTGTGTGCGTGTGTGCGTGTGTGTGTGTGTGTGTGTCTGTGTGTGTGCGTGTGTCTGTAAGTGGGAGTAAAAGTTAAGTGGGCAGCCAAAACTCTCCCTTTCCACGCAACCATCACAGCCTCCACGACGCCCCCCGTTATAAGTGCCTGCCTATAACGTGGAGCACTGTTTCGTTACATGATATTTGACAACTGATTTTATGAGATCACATTGCCGTGTGTCAACACGCTTGGCCTGAATATGTCAACTGTGCGTCTGGTGCTGGATTACATTTTCTCCGCTCTCCCTCTCTCCATCTCTTGTTGGGATTACAGTGGGCGTATTTCATCCAAGGAATATAGAAATCAAATGACAATGTGAGCCTTCAGCTTCTGAAATGAAGGGCTCAGTAGCAAAAGAGAGCACAGTGAATTCACTCAATGCATCTTTGTGTGTAATTGAAGGCGTTTATGAACATTTGTCTTGTCTCACAAAAGCAGGAAGCTCTTTGCAGTGAATCATCATATCTTCTTACTGTCTTGCTAAAGGTTCAAAATCGTTCTGACTTGGTTATAATCGAAGCTGTCGGACCTGTATCCTTTTTTTAACAGCATTTCACTTTCTCAATCAGACCAGTACCCGTCATCGTCCCAACACGCCTGTAAGTGGGACAAGATGGTGGTGGACATCAGCGAGGAGGAGAAGAACGAGAAGCTGGAGGGAGACGCGGCGCTCAACAAGCTCTTCCAGCAAATCTACTGCGACGGCACGGACGAGGTCAAAAGAGCCATGAACAAGTCCTTTGTAAGTATTATACACGCAGCCATGTGAGGATTTCTTGCTAGTAATCGCTTAACCCACAGTGACAAATTAGCTAAGTGTGACTAGATATTTTCACTGGTCGCACCGGTGCACCTGAAGTTAATCACGTCATATTAAATGTTATATTGGGTGCACCCAAAATATATGCTGGTGCGTTAAGATGAAAAAGTGATCCCAAACGGAGCAACCAGTGAAAAAGGTTAGTCTGGAGGCCTGCAAGACTTTAAATGGACATGATTAGTGTGAATTTAAGCAGAAAAGCAAAAAGTTTGCACTTTCCACCTCTGTTTAAGACACTTTGGAAACTCGGCTACAGCAAAACAATGATCTTGGGCGGGCAATTCTAGCGTCCTCAATCTTTTTCACTAAATTTACATTTACACTAATCCCTTTTAACTCTATTCTTGTTAAATTAAAAAAGTTGGGCTATTTATCTAACTGCATACTGATCTACTTAGGCAACCAGCCTCCCAACCAAGTTTGATGTTTGATCATCCAACTGCATGAATAACAAACATATATTACTAAGAATTTCATATATAGCATAATTCTACTTCAAAGGTTGAACAGATATTATAACAGGACTACAAGTCTTCATTCCTGCCAACTTCAGCTGGCTAACCACATCAATGATGTTTATATGCTTACCGTACTTTTCGGACTATAAGCCGCGACTTTTTCCCAATTTTTCGACCCTGTTATTACACAGCACAGTATATGTTCTGTAGCTACTAGGGATGGGCGTTAGTAATCGAGTACTCAAGTACTCCTCGTTTCAAATGAACTCGATTGGTGGATGAGGAAAATCGTTTTTAGTTTTTTTTAGTGTTTGTAGCCTTTTGGCCGGCCGGCCGGCGGGCCGCCCCTATTTTAAAATGTTATATACGCGTACAAAACGGCACAAAACGGATAAAATAAAGTTTAACAAAATTAAATATTTTGATGCAAGTGCAATAAACTGAGCGTTGTGTCAAAAAGCAACTGCAAATAACTGCCACCTCTGTGCCACCGCAGCGCAGCCTGTGTTCTCCACAGCACCGCGGAGCTGAACACGGTCTCTCCTTTCTCCAGAACATTTTCAGGAATATAACTGTCCAATTATTTCAAAGCAGATGATAAAATTACGTTTATAAAAAGGGGAGATGACACCTGTTACTCTCAGTTAGTAATGAGTAGCCTAGACTCCAGGTGAGCATGCAAGGTGCTCTCCGCTTGGAAAGAAAAGTAAAGAAGAAGCAAGGCTTACTTCAGGCACATTCGCTCCGAGCCAACAACAGTTAAGAAGCCTTCAATAGGGAATATGGGGATAAGATTCAAAAACCGACCGGTGTAACGTTCCGTTAATGAGGAATTAGTCGCGGTAATTATTCACGGACACGGAGTGAGCATTACGCGGTTGGATATACAACTATCTGCTTTGGTGAGTTATTTATATGTATTTAAATTGTAGGACAATCATTTAATATTATTTGCTGCCCTTCTTATTTTAAATGGTGACTACAGCCCATGCTTTTTTTCTCTTTTTTTCTCCCCAACGCAGACCTACTCGATCAGATTAAATTGTGGCCCGTCTATTTAATTACAGTGAGGAAAATGTGTTTTAAACTTGTGGGAATAAATCCTTAATATCATATGGCAACTGTGACTGTTTGACAATAAGCATTGAGCGCTTTATTGCGGTGAACCGTTGTTCTGCAGACAGATGCGTTGCGTTCTAAAAATAGAAAAAAGTTTAACGAGGAATCGATTGATCCTCGAGGAATGCAAGCGATCACACGAGTAGCGAAAACACTCGTGCCCATCCGTAGTAGCTATTGCACTAAATGGTAACACTTGAATACGTTATGCAAATATGCAACTTGTTTGTTGAAATGTTAATAAATGGGAGATTCCTCAAGCAGCCATCTCTTTCCCGACAATCCCCTCTGTGCACGAATTCTTACATATGGTAATTAAACATTATAACACCTGCGGCTTATAGTCCAGTGCGGCTTATAGTGCGGAAAATACGGTACATTGACAATGCTAACTTGCTGATGCAAAGCAGGTGTAAATTTGGCCATTTTTACCCTCTTATTTCAGCATCTTGACATGCTAACATTTGCTTATTAGCACTCAAAAGTCAAAACTAACTAATTCACAAATTGAAATTTTTTAAATGGTTGTGAGATAATTCATGCAAAGCCAAAAATGTTAACCTCATGGTGACACTACAGGAGAAGTCAGTGGATAGCCACAGTCACTTAGCTTTGCTTCATCTTCTGAGAAGCATGAAGGTCTTTACTAAATATCATAGCAATCAATCCAACAGCTGTTAAGATCTTTCAATGCATGCTGCCAACATGCGTTTACTGCTTTGCATAGCTTTAGTCACTGTTGTTTACCGTATCCACTATCCAGGGCAGGCAAATGTTTTGTCTTTCATCCTCTATTTCAATGAGCTCTTCATCCATGTGATCCGGTTAGGAAATACATCCGGTCAACTGTCTTACTGAAAAAATAATATTTAAAGAAGCCTTCTCTTGTTTTCCATCACTTCTTCAGAAGGCCCAAACGTACAGTGACCCACACTCTCACACGTCACGTATACAATTATTGATTTTGGGACATTGAAGTTGTCCCGACACCATACGTTTTTTCTTTTTCAATCAATTGTGCAAAGTAAGCCTCAAATTAAGAATGGTTCCTATTGTGGCACTAAGAATAGCAGGTATTTCCTTTATGCTGGCCTTGCAGCAAATTACTTTTCAAGCAACTGTCCCAGACAAATTTCCAATGTCGGAACCAAATCGTGAGAGTTCTGCTAGTGTTGGGGCACGCCCCTCCTGTCACCTCAATCTTTTGGGTGTATCGTGGTCTTAAAACTCAGTCCGAGCTGTCTCAAGTTGGTCTTTCTCTCATCTTGTAACATTTCTGTTTTAATCAAACATGTTTAATATTATTGTACGTTATTAGTCTTGGCTCTTGCCAATAGTAACTCAAGTTCACCAGCAAAACATTATGATCTACAGCTAAAAACTCAGTGATTCATGACAGATTGTCTTTAAATGTGAGAGTGCGTCAGACCTTTCAGAGTCTTCTAGTGTGTGGTAGACATTAGCTGAAAGCGCTACCACAAAAACAAACAAGTAGAGCAGCATTGGCTTTTATTTTTACACACGTGAAAGGAATACATAACACATCTCATTAATGAGCTTCTGTATGAGTGCAGCAATGTGCATGGAAGGATGTGTGTGATGGCAGGTAAATGTTGATAGCCGATTTAGGTCTATCAGCATTCTGCATCGCGAACAATACAATCTCAAGCAGATGAAAGGTAAAAATGTGTGACTATTTAAAAGAACCCCACCTTGTTCATCAATACGTTTGCTATAAATTATACTGCAGTGCGCTTAACTTAAGAATTTTTAAGCAGAGGGAAGGTGTTATGTAACTACAGTGCTAATGAAATGTGGGATCATTCCACTAAAGTGCTTCCCTCCCCCTGATCTCTCTCTCTCTCCCCCTCTCTATGCAGATGGAGTCAGGTGGTACGGTCCTGAGCACCAACTGGGTCGACGTGGGCAAGAGAACAGTGGATATGAGTCCACCGGAAGACGTGGAGTTCAAGAAGTTCTGAGCAGCACCTCCCTCTCCTCTCTATCTCTATCTCTCTATCTCTCCTCCGTTTGACATCAACTTTCTTCTCACTTGTCCATCTGAAGTCCAGCGGGAGTCCACTCCTCCTCCTCCTCCTCCTCCTCCTCTATTTCCTAACCCTTGAGTTGTGCTGTGGCTCACTAAGTGCAGGGAGCCTCAGTGTTCCCACTTTTGACTCGACCAAAACCACTCATGGCCTAACTCTTCTGCAATAACTTTCTACCAGATGGGGTCAGTTCATTTGAATAGTGCTGTTGAACGGATTGAGTAACATTAATTGAATATGATATTTATTTAAATGTTTTACCCTCGGACTGAAAGGGGAAGAAACCAGGTCTGGATTCAAATGTGACTCCCATTTCAACTTTTTTCGATCTGTTCTTTTTTTTAACAATCACTCTCCGTCTTTTTTTCTCCTCTGCCTCCCCTGGTTTTTCTCAACAACACCCACAGCCTTTCTATTCTGGAGCTTTTTATGACTTACTACTATCATCACTTGTATACAAATTGTAAAAGTATTAAAGAAAATAAGAAGTAATTGATGTTTAAATTGCAAATATGGCTGCGTTTCTTGGCTCGTGCAGTCTTTTCTGTACGCTTCGGTAAAAAAGTCAACAGCTATACTTGGCAAAACTGACCTGCCTGGGATCTGTGTGACACGTCAGCCCCGTGGCTTTGCACCGGTCGCTCCCTCAGTGTGATTCAAGCTTCAGTGTAAATAAAAGATTTGTTGTTTGGCTCACAAACCTTGTGTTTTATGGTTCTTTTACTCTGGCAAGTTGGTAAGTCTCTGCAAGGGATTCATCGGATGCAAAAACAGCCAATATATTATGACGGAAGGGGAGCCATGCTCTGTGATTATGTGCTGGGAGGAATGAAATGTGGCATTACTGATAGGAGAGCAAGGCAGTTCAGATACGGTTGAGTGCTTGAGGGTTATGGTTTACGTATCTCGCTTCGATCTGTATCAAGACGGAGAGCCCGTAGTCGTTTGGCGAAGATGCAGCCCTTAGGTGGAGTGGGACTGATTTACAGTTGGACATGTAGGAGAGAGCGAGCAGCCTCCCCTTGTTCTCCCACCATGTATACTGTATATACGGCAGCTGTAACTGAGGAGGCGTCCTGCCGCGGCAAGAGAGCATTAATATGGATCTGCCTCCTAACCACATCATCAAGCCTCTCACACTGAGTTAAGTGTTAAATTCATCACACATCGTTTCATCTCTCGTGACGATCAAACGCCCCGTTTGTGGTTCTGGATGGAACTCTTAGCTTCTTAACACACACACACACTCTCTCCTCCACTATCCCTGACACAAACACACCGCCCCCATCCTTACCCCCTACCCCCGCCCGAGGCGGCTCTGTGACATCAAAAGGAGCTAAGCGCTTTGCATCGTGGGTAAGATCTGGGAAGCGTGACGGCTACAGAGTCTTTAGTCTCATTAAAGAGTTCTAGAGCTGCAACTCTCAACATTAAAGAACTCTGGAAAAGTTCTCTCTACTCATCCCCTTTGGAGTGAGCTACCAGATGTGACACATCTCCGATCTGTGAGTGTCTTTGAGCATTCAGACAGAGAATGAGTGGGCGGGGGGTGTGTTCCCAAATGAACCCAATGATAAGTCACAAGCAATATGTATTAACAAATAGGATATTAAGCAGTGGGGTCAACAAGAAGAAAAGAGGGGTGACACTTTAAAGTTTACTTAAAAAAGTTTATTCAGTGATATTGCACTTTGAGATAGCTTCTTCAATGCGGATGAGAATACATTTAGATGAAAGCGTGCGAGAGGACGCGTACGGTAGATTGTTTTAATGAGAGCTACTCGTCAAGACAAGCTGAGGGAAAAGGAAAGCGCCAGAAGAAATATGTCTCACTAGAGTGATGGAAAGCTAAACAAACAATACTTAAGCCAGCTGACTGCTATTGAAATACTCTGCACCCTATACATGTATTTACATAAAAAGCAAGGGAATTATTGCCAGCTCTATAAATACAAGCTTGTCTGCTTTCCCTATATAGATAAATGGACGCAGTTGTACACATTTGAAATCAATGCCCGTGTTACTGTGGATGTCATAACCTCTGTTTTCTTGACAGCGTGATGTGTGCTGTAGCTCAGAGGAACTCCATTTCAGGTATGTTTTTTTTTAAATAATTCACTTGTGTGCACCCACTGCGTACCTTTTACATAAGAGATCATGTCTGTCCTAGATTCTGTAACATGAATTTATAATGTGAGGACACAGTGACAGATGATTTTCCTTTCCTACGAATCTGCTAAGGCAAAACGGGTACATGTAACTACTACAGGAGCCTAGATGATGAAAAGAAGCCACAATTCTTAAACTATATCCTTCGTTTCCCCATACCCTTGGTACCCCACCACCCCCTCCCTCCCAGACTCTATACCATCTCCCAGGTAGGTGTCATTTACACCAGACCCAGAATACGAGCCACCCACCAGTTGCAGGGCATGATAACCCTGCAGGCCACCCTACAGCCGCGGTAGTGGTAGGGCCAGGGGTGGTAGCCTCCGAGGGGCTCGCAGATCCTCTGGCAGTGGGTATAGCCGCGGCGGCACTCGTTGCAGCACACGCCCTGGTGGTCCAGCATGGGGTCGATGTTCATGGTGCCCTCATCTCCCTCTAGGCCTCTCTGAGAAAGAGACAGAGAGAGGACAGCGGTCAGAGAGAGCATACAGGGTCATCCCTATGTTCCCACAGCCTGTTGGTCCTACAGCCCTATGTTTCTTGAGATTGACGATAAGGTTTAGGCATCACGGCTGGGTGGTTAGGGGACAGGGAGAGGTTAAAATATGAGTGACACAGACCAATCTAGCACACAGAAATACTATGCTCTATTATATTGTTGGATTACTTAGAAATGTTGGACCAACGGGCTGTGGGAATAGACACGCTCACGTGCACACATGTTTTGACTGTCATGTGATAGGCTCCGTGGTGGACAAAGTACTCAACCGTAGTACTTCAAGGAATAGTTCAAACAGTTTAATTGTTTAGCTTTTTGCCTCACTCACTGGCTCAAGAAAAGGTGACAGAATCCGTTCCCCTAACTGTGTGTGCATTTTGTTTGATATAGAAATGAGTGAAGGTCTCTCATCCAGGTTAGTTTAGCTCAAACACTGGTAGTCAATATGAGCAGGTCAAAAGATAAACTTTACAACATCACTTAATTGCTCCTGTGTGCATGTTGAGACTTGTTATTTACCATGTTATGTTGCGCTCTATATTTTTACACTTTGTCATGTTCGAACCAAATACATATGTGACCGTCAAGGGCACTTCCTGGTTTCTTTCCAGTATGCATTTGATAATAAAATGGCAAAACGTGTAACAATATAGAGTGCAACATAACTAGTAAATAGACAACTCCCAACAAGCACACAGGAGCTGTACATGATGTTGTACAGTTGATCTTTTGACTTGCTCCCCTTGACTACCAGTGTTTGAGCTAAGCTAACCTGGATGTGCTTCCTTTGCCCATTTCTATATCAAAAATGCACACACGATTAAAGGAACCGTTTCTGTCGCCTTTTCTTGAGCTGGAGAGTGAGGCAAAAAACTAAAACATTTTAAATGTTGAAATATATTCCTTTAAAGGTGCACTATGTAACCTTGGGTGTGTCAGAGAAGTGAACATTTTCTGTGGTATATTTTCATAACTTAATTAAAATCTTTACTCACAGGAACATTAGATTCCTGGAACTCTATTTGAAGAGTAAGTTACCTGAAATGTTTCTGTCTCACTGTTGTTTACAGAAGCGGGGCCTAGAGTTTTCTAGTCTTACGTTTGGTTCCAGGTGCCTCAAAATAATTTATTTTGATTCATGATGATATAATTAATCTAGTTTTTAAGTTCAGTACTCAAGTAAATGTACTTTGTTAGGCCACTGTCCACCACTGGATAGGCTACTGTATTACCAACTACCAATTAAGAATGCCTTTCCGACAGGCGGGATTGGGGAGGAGTGGATTTTGTCAGATGATGTGGGTTTTTGTTGTCAAATGTTTTTCTTCTTCAGCGTATGTGCTCACTGTTTACCCCCCTCTGTGGTTGTCAGGAGTTTGTAGCAGGGGGTTGGGGAGGTAGGGATGATGAGCGGGAAGGAAGGGAGGGGGGATTAGGGAAAAAGGGGGCCAAACATAGGGGGTGAGGATGGAGGGCACGGAGGGTGTGTGTGTGTGTGTGTATGTATGGGAGTCTGTGTGTGCTCAGCAGGGCAAAGGGGCCACAGCAGCAGCAGCAGCAGCAGTGCAGGGGGAAGGGAGGAGGATGTTGTGGAATTATTCATACAGCCCCTGAATGCTGAAAGGAAAGCTTTGGACAGGGCTCAGACAGCCCCTCACATCGCACAGCGCAGAAAAAACACACCCACGCATACACTCAGATTTGCAGTGACAATCCGCGGGGGCCCCTTTCGCCGTTGACCCTGGCATCTGCTGCCCGCTCGCACAGCTGTGAGAAACCTCTCCACAGTCTCAGGTATAGCACCTCGGATACGAACAGACAGTCGCGGAGAAGGCAAATATGTGAGATTTGTGTTGACTCACCTGATAGGGGTTTTCTGGGTTGAGCTCTGCCCCCACGTCCTCTTCCTCTGCCCCGGCTGCCTGGCGACGCTGGCGGTTAGCGGCTACGGCCCTCCTCTTCCTCTGTCCGCCTGCACACACATCACATAACAGTCTCAGTGCATCTAGTGACAGCAGAGCACATTGTTTAAGAGAGCAACAGTGGCATTAATGCGGCACGGCTTCCCGAAACGCACAGCAGCAGCCGTTTCGCAAGGTGGCGTTTTGAAGTCCTCAGATGAGCAAGAATAATATTGTGTTTGTGAGAACTTTTGTTGACCTCTCCCAGCATGGCTTAAAAAATGTGTACACACAGTAGCACGGAAGCTTGAAAGAGGACTTTCGCTTGTTTTTTTGAGCTTCTGTAGCTTCAACAACTGTGATGTTAAGAGGAAATTATCTCAACCATTTGACCCTTATTCACCTTGTATTTTGAAACAAACATTGCCTTAAAAATTAAAGCTATAGTGCGTAACTTTTTCACATAAATGAAGGTTGGTTACATTCAAGCGATTGACCAACGAGATGACACAAAGTTGATTAAGCCACCCCCGACCCCCTGCACGCACACACACACATTGCCGCAGGAGCTCAGAAAAATCCCAAGTATCTCCGAAGATATGTTTCAGTTGTTGATACTACTGCTAAGAAAAAACCTGGACATACAGCAGAAGGTATTAAAATACATGCGCGATAACCGTAGGCTTACATCATGTATATGCGCCGACAGTGTTGTTGTAATTCCTCAAGATTCCCCATGGGGGGCAACAGAAATTATGCACTATAGCTTTAAGCTTTTTTCCTTCTGTGATGTTAAATGGAAATGATCTAGACCGTTTGACCCATATCCTCTTTGTTTTATGAGAAGAACAAACATAGCCTTCAAAAAATTCGACGTTTGACATTTTCATTTCACTGCTGCTGTCTAATATTTGCTTACTGGTTGAGTAGGTGGGACGGAGCCAGAAGATTGGCAGGTCTCCACACAGGTCCTTTATCTTGTTGCTGAGGAAGGCAGAGTCGGAGATGGGAGCGCCAGCCGCCACCCAGATCAAATCCTCCTCAAACTTGGCGGGCATCACCTCGTCCTCCTGCAGGGGTGTAAGGGAAGGAAGGTGAGGAGAAGTGAGCTGATAGCCGCTTGCAAAAGGAAAATAAGAAAACAAGCATCATGAAAACACATCTGCAGACGTGGCCCGGCTGCTGAAGGCGCAACATCACACTTGTTTATGGATCTTGTTAGTGGCCCTTTAAATAGCCCCACAGTCTTCGCATGTTGTCCGTGCCTAATCTGCATCAATGCTGTTAATGCTCCTTGCAATGACATAAAATCAAGTAGGAAAAAAAATGAACCCCCTCCAGGCTTTAGTGCACGGATTCCCTTTGCGCTTACATTTAGCTGTATACACCATGTCAGGACTCATCAAGATCTTAAGGGAGACAGAGATTGGATGGCCTAAATTTGCAGGTTTCCGCGCATAAACTAATGAGGCTTTTTTACAGGAGATACCGTGTAAATATATACTCTGTGTCCACAGCCCGCAGGTAAGAGAGAAAAAAGGGGGAATACTGTGGGGATGTTTTTGCCAAGAGGCATCTGTTCCTGAGGGCTGCACCGCACTAGCCACAGCCATGTTTAGGGAATGTTATCCTCCAACCTCTCAGAAATGCTTTTTTTTTTTTTTTTTTTCCAGCTCAAATGATTTGCTGCAGGGACAAATAAAAGCGGGGGTCCTTCTCCACTGCTCCACTGATAAGACTTTATCTGACCCACTCCCTCTGGATGGCGACGCATACGTGTGTGTGTGTGTGTGTGCGCTTATCTAAGCCATATTTGCCATCACTCTAAATTATAGCAAATGACCAGCCTGCAGCAACCATTATAACAGCATCTCCCTGTCTCTCCACACAGTCACACACACACACACACACACACACACACACTGAACGCCCAAACGGGAACCAAACGATCATTTATGAGGCAAAGAGAGGCAATAACACAAACACACACAAAAGCACAAACGTGAAATAAATGATCTTTTATGAGGCAGAGCGAGGCAATAAGAGCAGCCCTGCGTGATAATTAATTGCAGGCTTGTGTGTGTGTGTGTGTGTGTGTGTGTGTGTGTGTGTGTGTGTGTGTGTGTGTGTGTGTGATTGTGTGTGTGTGTGATTGTGTGTAAGCGCATTTGTGAGGGCAATTCTGGTGATGTGGATTTATGTGGATGTGAGGCTTATGCAGAGCTAAATGATTTTAATTATCAGACGGCCTCAATTGAACAATCACAGGCGGCCGGTGTTAGTGTGTTGTGATTGCACTCCACACACACACACACACACACACACACACACACACACACACACACACACACACACAGAAAGTAGGCCTATATCCTCTCCACCAAGCTGTTAAGCGATTGGAACCCAGACATAATAACGACCTCTGTGTTCCTGGTGGATCATTGGCTTGGCTTGATTCATGCTAATACCTCAGCTTTATTTCAGAAGTGAGACTTTGCAGCCTACTATTGCTCTAAAGCTCAGCAAAAAATAAAACAATGCAGTTACACAACTCTCTCCGAATTACTAAGGAATACTTTACCAATGGATTGCATAACAAAAGTTCAAGCTACGGGCTTTATAGATGGGCTAATTATAAATATATTATTGCATAGTAAATCAGTAAAAGACATTTTTAACCACAAGGTTTGGGTTGCCAGGATTACAATTTCCCTGATGTGTATCCCCCTCTGACCTGACTTACATATTGTATAAACTTTCAAGCTGTCTTGTTATTAGAAAGTTCAAAACTCATTATCCTTACTAATATTTGTGTTTTCATATGTGATGGTTTCTCAGAGAGTGAGGAAGTGGGGATGCGTTAAACCGCAGTGCTGTTGTTATACATGTTAGAGTCACTACAGCTACAACAATCCATCATATTGGCAGTTGTAAATGTTATCAGTGGTAATGTGGACTTTTGTTCAGATTCCCTTCAGAAATGACCTTGGGCACAGCAGTACTCTGAGCTAATAGCTCAGAGTACTGCTCTGAGCTATTAGCTGCTCATGCTGCTAGCATGTTAGCATTGCCACTAACGTGCTCCTAGTGGCAATGCTAACATGCTAGTGTTTAGCAGGTATAATGTTTAACACCATCTTAATTTAGCATGTTAGCCATTTTTGATTAGCACTCAACACAAGATGGCTCAGTCAGTCAGTTTTGCATGTTTTTTTCTTGTAAGCTAAAGTTCTGGACAAATCAACATTTAGACTTGAGTATGGCGCTAGAGGTCAAGTTAAGGTAACACCAAATGTTTTGCAGTTTTGAAAGCTAAATTATTCCCCATTCTTGCTTGAAATACAACTTCAGATGCTCAACATTCCGGGGTCTCCATTGTGATATTTTGTGCTTTCGTAATGCACCAAATCTTTTCAGCAGGAGACAGGTATGGACTGTAGACAGGCCAGTCTATTACCCGCACTCTGTTCCTACGAAGGCAAGCTTTATAAAGACGTGCAGAATGTGGCTCGGTATTGTCTTGCTTAAATAAGCAGAGACATCCCTGAAATAGACATTGTCTGGATGGCAGCATGTTGCTCCAAAACCTGTATGTACTTTTCAGCATTAATGACGCTTTCACAGATGTGCAAGTTACCCATGCATGGGCACTAACCCACCACCATAACATGACAAACGCTGGCTTTTCAACTTTTTATCGGTAACAATCTGGATGGTCCTTTTCCCTAGTAGCCCGGAGGACACAACGTCCATGATTTACAAAAACAATTTGAAATGTAGACTCGTCAGACCACAGCACACTGTTCCACTTTGCATCAGATGAGCCCAGGCCCAGAGAAGTCTACAGCTTGTGTGGATGTTGTTGATAAATGGCTTGCACTTTGCATGGTAGAGTCTTATCTTGCATTAGTGGATGAAGCGACAAACTGTGTTTACCGACCATGGTTTTCTAAAGTGTTCCATGGCCCATGTAGTGAATGGCAGTGGCAGAAAATGGCAGCCTGAGCCCACTGCTTGTTAGATGATTTTCGCGATCTTTTTCGCGATCTTTTCAACTTCCGGTCGTAACAACATGGACATATACATCTCATAGAGCATAAGATTCTGAACATTTCAAAAAAAAAAGTAAGTCTCTACCCCATTCCTGTGATGAGTTATGGTCGTTTAAAGAAACCACCGAAATTAGCTAAAACGGCTAAAGCTAGCTAATACTCCGCTAGCTAGCGTTAGCTCTATAGTGTTCTGTCTTTTTTTTTTTTCACCGCATCATGTCATCGGCACTCACCCAGACAGATCCGGAGCTTCTCCTCCTGAGATCTGAGCTCAAGTCAGTGGAGAGTCTCATTCACGATCTCCTCCAGCGGCAGTCCTTCCTGGTCTCCAAATTAGCTGTGCTTGAAAAAGCTCCTCTTTCAAGTTCTCAGGCACCGGTTAGCGGCGTTTCTACTGCTTCTGCTGCCCAGCCTCCCGACGCTTTATGGACGTCTGTTGTGAAGAAGGGCAGACGATCTTCTACACGATCTTCTCATCCTCTTCCTCCTCCTCTGCTCTCCTCTCCATCTCCTCCTCCTGTGTTGACGCGCAATCCATTTGCTCCGCTGGAGGTGCTATGTGGAGCTGCTGAACCTGCGGCTCGTGTTGCCGGCTCTCCATCTGCTTCGCCGGTCCAGACCTGCTCCAGGGTGGCACGTGGACGTCGGGGTTCCACTTCCCAGTTTGGATGTCAAGATCGCCGCCGTTTACCAGCTCCATCTGGAAGTGTGTTTCCCTGTGTGCACCCCTCCGTGCCTCCTCGAAGTGGTGCCCCCGATGTTGACATCCGCTGTACAGGTGAGGCTCTCTCTCGCGGCTGTGCCCTGCCCTCACCTCCTCCCCTCTCATCGAAGCTGTCTCTCTACTGTGGGAGCTGCTTGAATCGCCAACCTGAGATCCTCATCATCGGTGACTCTATTGTCAGATTTCTTTGTCTCCCTGGTGCTTTCACCTATTGCCTCTCTGGAGGAAAATCATCTGACATTATGGAGCTAACACCTGCCCTCGTTGCCCTCCACCCTACTGCCCACACAGTCATCCTGCATGTTGGAACTAATGACGTAATGAATAAACGGTCATACCAACTATTTGACAATCTTCAGAGTCTGGCCCTCACCCTGGAGAGCCTGGGGAAATTCTGTATATTTTCCGGCCCCATTCCCACGTCATCCAAAAGCCCTGAGCGCTACAGCCGTCTTTTGGATTTCCATGAACGGCTGGAGTCCTGGTGCTCGGGCAACTCTCTGGGCTATATTAACAACTTTGACTCTTTCTCTAGACACACACTACTCAAATCTGACGGCCTCCATCCCAATGCCAAAGGTATTAAAGAACTTACTAATCACTACATTCATCACATCGCATCTTGGCATAATTCGGACTGATATTTACCACAGCACGACCCTACCAAATCATCCCCCATTAAAAAAGATCTCCCCAGGGATCCTGCTGAAATATCCCCCAATTTAACTCATAACAACACCTCAAATTGTCCTTCATTCATCCCAGACATCACTGACCCCCTTTGCTCTAAACTAAATTCCCCACAAATTCTTAAATCAAGAAAGGGCTTGGGTTTTCTTCATCTAAATATTAGAAGTTTATTGCAGCATGATAAATTAGACCATGTAAAGATTTTAGTGTCCCAGGCAGATCCAGATGTCTTGATTCTGACTGAATCCTGGTTAAAGAAGAGTACAGATGACTCTATTGTGGCAATTAATGAATACAATTTATTCAGAATAGACAGAAACGCAAGGGGTGGGGGAGTGGCTGTCTATGTTAAATCCTGTTATTCTGTAACACTTTTACATGCTGTCTCTGTTCCAAATTGTTTTGAATTTATTGCGCTAGAATTATCTTTATCATCAAATGATTGTTTTGTTGTAATTGGTGTGTATAGGCCCCCTTCTGCTGTTACTAGCTCCTTAAACGATCTAGCACATATGCTCTCCAGTTATGTAAATAGAGAGGTAATTGTGATGGGTGATTTTAACGTTGATTGGCTTTCTGGTGCCTCTGAACCTTTCAAAGAAATCTGTAGCAACGTTAATCTTACACAATTAATAACTGAGTCCACAAGACCCAATCTAAAAAACCCAGCAAAATCAACTTTAATCGATTTAATCCTATCAAATAAAATAAATAAAATAGTCTCAGCTGGTGTTTTTGAGCTCGGGATTAGTGATCACTGCCCAGTGGCCTGTATCAGAAGTATTCATTTAAAAAGATCTCAACCTAAAATCATAATTAAGCGTAATTTTAAAGGGTTTAATGAGCAAGCCTTTTTAAGTGATCTCCGTCATAGTGACATTCAACTCACTACGGAAATTTCGGATGTTGAGTTAGCCTTAGACTATTTCATCAATAGTTTCACCTCAATTATAAACAAACATGCGCCCCTTAAAAAGCATAGAGTAAAAAATAGATCAAACCCCTGGTTTACAAGTGAACTGTCTGATTTATTTTCTGAAAGAAATAAAGCATGGTCTCTAGCTAGACGCTCTGGAGATAATACCAATTGGACTATTTTTAGACAATTTAGGAATAAGTGCACAGCCATGGTCAGGAAAGCCAAATCCGAATATTACCTTGAATTAATCTCCGACTGCTACTCTAACCCTGCACTATTTTGGAAAGCTGTGAACTATAATAAAAACAATTCTAGCACAGTTCCCACTCAGATCAAATTAAATGGTCACACTCTCAATGATCAAAAAGAGATTGGCTTAGCTTTTAATAAACATTTTGTAGCTGCTGGTCAACTCTTTCAAAATGGAGGTTGTACACCTTCTACAACCAGTAGTAACGTACCGCCTGTCTCTCAAACTCCTATTTTCAGCCTTGATCTTCTTCCCACAAGTGTTGTTGTAGATGCGCTCCTCGCCATCAACCCCAAGAAGTACATGGGAGAGGACAATTTGGACCCGTTTTCAATCAAGCTTTCGACACATATAATATCAAAACAAATAACCCATATTTTTAATCTTTCCATCTCCTCTGGAATAGTTCCTAAAATTTGGAAAAAAGCTCACGTAATTCCTTTACATAAAGGTGGTGACAAAAATAATCTTAATAACTACAGGCCAATTTCCAAACTCCCATGCCTGGCAAAAATTCTAGAATCACTTATTAATAATCAGTTAAAAACATTTCTAACTAGTGCTTCCATTTTGAGCCCATTCCAATCTGGTTTTAGGGCAGGCCACAGTACTGTCTCTGCTGTGACTTTGGTTGTAGACAACATTGTTACAGCATTAGACAAGAAAAAGCACTGTGCAGCACTTTTTATTGATCTTTCAAAGGCCTTTGATACTGTTGACCACCATTTGCTTTTACAGAGGCTGCATGACATTGGCTTTGATCATTCTGCATGTAGCTGGTTTAGGGATTATCTCTCTGATAGACAGCAGTCAGTTAAACTCGGAAGATACCAATCTGAGTTTTTAACTGTTACAAATGGTGTCCCACAAGGCTCAATTTTAGGTCCAGTTCTTTTCACAATTTATATAAATAACATTGTTTCATCGCTAAAAAACTGTCATGCCCATCTATACGCTGACGACACAGTACTGTATTGCATTTCCGATTCGGTGCACCAATCTATTCAGAACCTACAAAGCTCTTTTAACACCCTGCAGGACTGTCTAGTGGACCTCAGGCTGGTTCTAAATACAGACAAAACCAAATATATGTGTTTCTCCAGAGCAAGAACTACAAATTTGAATGATTTTAATATTTTTACAAATAATGGATTTTTAATTGAAAGAGTCACAGAGTACAAATATCTTGGCATCTGGTTAGATGATAAACTCACTTTTAATTTTCATATAAAAAATCTTGTTCGTCGACTACGACAAAAAATTGGCTATTTTTATAGGAACAAAACCACCTTCCCTTTATTTAGTAGGAAAAGGATTATTGAAGCAGTTTTCATGTCTGTCCTTGATTACGGTGATGTGGTTTACCGGCATGCATCACATTCATGTCTTAAACTCCTGGACTCTGTTTTTCACTCTGCTTTAAGGTTCATCACAGGAGATGCTTATGACACACACCATTGTCTTTTATATGAAAAGGTTGGGTGGTCCTCCCTTAAAGAGAGACGTGACGCACATTGGCATATTTTAATTTACAAAGCCTTGACCGGGAAGCTTCCTCGTTATTTAACTGAATTGCTGCAAATCTCAGATGGGCTTTATCAGACCCGCTCCACTGACATGCTTATGCTTTATGTCCCACAAGCCCGGTCTGAGCTAGGAAAGACAGCTTTTAGCTTCAGTGCCCCTGACTCCTGGAACAACTTACAGCAACAAATTAAACTAAATAACTTCATATCCTTTAACCAATTTAAACAAACTATTTTAAATCTGCCAAACTCTACCTGTAACTGTTTTAATTAGGCTATATTGTACTCTCACCCATTTAATTTTAATTGCTACCACTTAATTTCACCACTGTGTAAATGTTTCAATTGTTTTTCTCTTCACCTGTTGTTGTGTATTTGATGTATTTGCGTTGAATATTGTTAATGTATTGTTGTTTTTCCTTTGAATTTGTTTGAACTCGACGTCATTGAAAATGAGGGTCACCCCTCAATTGGTCTCTCGAGGATAAATAAAAGTTAAATGAAAAAATGAAAAATAAAATCATCTCATTTTTTTAATGGAGTGCCACCTGGGGTTATGGGCATTACATTTTAGATGTTGGACCTTGCCCCTTACGTGCAGAGATTTCTCCGGATTCTCTAAATCTTTTAATTCTATTGTGGATTGTAGATGGTGAAATTGTTAAAATATTTGCAGGAATGTTGTTTTTAAACTGTTGGACTGTTTTCATCTGCAGTTCTTCCCAAAGTGGTGAACCTCACCCCATTAGTGCTTGTAAAGAATGAATCTTTACTGGATGCCCCTTTATATTCATTCATGAAAATATCACCTGTTACCAGTTATATGTGAGTAATGTTCCAAACAGGTATTTCTTTTAAACATTCTGCAGCATTCACAATCTTTTAATGACCCTGTCCCAACTTCTTTGAAATGTGTTGCTGGCATCAAATTTAGAATAAGCATATATTTACGAAAAACAATTAAATAGCTAGGGTAAAACATAAACTATATTGCCTTTATATTGTTATCAACTTAATTGTTTGTGAAAAGGGATTAACAAATGTTCCATTCTGTTGTATACGTTTCACATACTGTAACTTTTGGGATTGGAGTTGTATTTGACATACTTGTGTTGCAAGAGGATAGGTTAGTAGGATTCATCCTCTGGGGAGAATCAATGTCTATACTTGAATTCATGGCAATCCATCTGCCCATAGTTGGTGAGACCAAATAACCAAAAAAGGGATCCATTTGTAAAACAGAAACATTTTCATTAGTGAGTATTTTAGATGCTAAGATGTGAATTATGTTGCCTTTGGGTACTGCTAAGGTGGTAAAGCCGGTCAGCCAAAGATCTAAGGGTTGGCGGTTCAATTCCCACCCTGCCACTTGTGTCATGGTTGTTGTGTCCTTGGGCAAGACACTAACCCACCCTGCCTCGGGTGGTAGGATGGCCTATTGGCGAGGGGGCCGACCAGAGGCTGCTAGTTCGATCCCCGGCGCCGGAAGGAAGGGTGTGATTTGTGGACCTAGGATGGCTGGGATTGCATCTACGGTGCCCACCATCTCTACCATGTGTCCTTGAGCGGGACACTTGACCTCAAAAACTGCTCCAGTGGCATGGCAGACCCCTGAGCGATGATCCCCTTCCAAATGCATGTGTGTGTTAGAGAGATATAGGAAGGGGTGAGCGAAATGTAATTTCGATTGGCATATGTGTGTGTGTAACCTACATTGCATGTGTGTTTCAATTGATAATAAAGCGACTTAACTTAAATTAACTATCAGTTTCTCACCATGTTCAGTCTTTATGCTAAGGTATTCTGTCTGGTAACTGTCTGCTAACTCTCGGCAAGAAAGCAAGAAGTTTATCTCCCATAGTAAAAACTCTTTCTTTAAAGTAGCTAGGAGGAACTTTGAGTTAGTAGATTCCAGCAGCATCCTTGGATAAAAGCTATAGGCTTAGTTGTTGTATTTTAAGATACCAGCGCCAAGTGTATTGTTTAGGAAGCGAGTGATATGTCTGTGAATATGTTCCGGTCTGCTTGCAAATAAAACGTTCCGCGGAAAAATCGGACCCTGTGCAATTGCATTAATAATAAAGAAATAGCGTTTTCTTCACTGATGGTCTCGTTTTCTGTTCCAGGTCATTTATGAGCATCGGAGGAAAAATTATACTGTTTCATTAACCTTTTAAAGTTCCTCATAGGAGGCTTAAAGGTTTGGTTTATATGGGAGCCCTTTAGGTTAAAGTTTGATAGAAGACGAACAAGACCAACCCACCAGGTCGAATGTCATGGCATCCTTGTTGAGAGCCTCCACATCAGGCAGACGGGCCTTCACCTGGGTCTTGATGTAGCACTTCTCTCCTCCGGAAAAGCGGATCCCTGTGATCCCCTGAAGAAACGAAAAAAATCTTAGTTAGAACACAACCCTTACTTCTCCAGTTGTTGTGTTGTCCTCAGCTCGCTGGAGGTGTCAGGGACTATAGATGTGTACGTCAAATCTAATATCGCAGATTATTCGATAACATTTTGGGCCGATGCTTAATTTTTGCTACAAACTTTCAGATTTAAAAGAATTACTCTCACAGAGACACCCTGATTAAAAGGTCAACATTTTAATAGTTTAAAGGCCAAAGCTGCTGCTTCCCTGGGTCTTGCTAGGCCTGATTGGAGTAGCTTTAATTAAAGGTCGACAAACCCGCCAGTTCAAATTTAATTGAAATGGAGCCGGCGACGCATCTTGACACTGATCGGCCCAAAGGGATATAGCGCGCCCACTTGCTTTTAATTTCAGATGCTTCTACAGCGACGAGCCAATAACCCCACAAGGGTCCTTAAAGTTTCAACAAAATCCTATCGACTTCTAGTTCCCAGAGTGCTGTTGGGTGTGCTGATGAGCCTGTTTTCCTGCTCCCGCCAGCAACCTCCTGATATTTTCTTTCTTCATTCAGGATTCAACTCACAATCTCAAAGTCGTGGACCTCGACGGCCTCGTCCGCCCCGCTGCCGGTGCTGAACCTCTCCATGTTATTGGCTGTGTCGATCTCCATTGAACCGTCCTCCACTTTGCCATTGATGCTCATGCTGTAGTGGACGTTGTAGACCTGCACGCACACACACACACACACACACAAGTTTCAGACTGGCATGTAAGGTATGAGAGTCACCCCAGCATCCCCCCCTCTCTTTTTCAACACTCCTCCCTCTCCAATCTTTCCCTATGACTTCTCCTCCACACACATACCACTCTCTTTTCAGGGTTTCTCTTTCAGACACATACACACACATTCATTCAAAAGGTGTTCAGAAGAATACAATATCTGCAGCTCTCTGGGTGATGATGACCCTCCTTGCCAAGAGCCCTTTCATCATGTCTTAATAGCATTTTTCTAACTCTGAAAAAACCATCAGAAAAGCTACATTTTGCCTCTCATCTCTTCCACCTCTTGCCCCTGGAGCATCAGCCGGACCACTGAGGCCCCCCACCACCTCCCTACCCCCCACCCCTCTGGCCCCAGCAGTCAGGATCCTCCAATGCACACAACGCCCCCATTCACCAAGCACACTGCACCGTGGAACTGGAGTCTGGAGTTAAATGTTTACCTACACCGGGGGAAAAAAATCCATCTTGGAAAAAGTACTTGAGTATTGAGTCTCCTTTTAATTCAACTAACTAACTTAAAGAATGTTGCCCCTGACAACTTCATTTCACTCATTTCCCCATTCAAAGAAGCTTGTTTCCAGAATCTCTTCAAACAAGTGACATTATTTTTATGGGGTATGAGCATGGGAGCTTTTATCTTTTAGAGTAGTTCCACTTATTTCAGAAAAGTTTTGACAGTAGAGGGAAAACAGAGAAACAAAAGGAATTATCTAACAGATCAGACAGCGTTTGATCAGAATCTTTTTTATTCAAAAGTCCTAAGGGACTGTAGGAAAATTATTTGTTTCACTTAATGAAAATACAAAGGTGTTCCCACGGGTTATTCATTTTCTCTTTGAACGCTCCCTTTCCACTGCAACTTCCCACAATGTGTTAAAAAAAAATTAGTAGTATTAAATTGGTACAGCTTGTTGAATCATGTATCTCAATTTAAAGCATAATATGTTAATGGATTATGTGCTATGGGAATGTACACATTAATAAAAACCTGAGATGGATTGGAGACAGAACTGTTGTTCTTCGAATATGAACAAGTGCACCTTTATCAACCATATGGCAGTTATGTTTTTGATCTTACTGTGGCTATTGACATGGTAAGGCTAAAACAAACTTGAAGTGAAGCCCAAGGAACATCTTAAAAGACCCTCCCCAAACTGACACAATAGATTCATATAGCCAAAATAAAAATGTCAGCCTATAAAGGCCTACTCTTCCCTTTGTAAATCATTAGTTCATCATTATCTAATGACTTATCTATTACTTATGAATCACTTATAAATGAACATTATTATAAAGTGTTACCAGAGAGAAAAAAGGAAATATTAGTCTTACATGTTTCTCATTGTTGTTCCAGAAGTAGAAAGCTCCCACTGCCCCCAGTAGCAGCAGGAGGGCCCCGGCGATGAGCACCGCGAGGCCGGCCTTCAAGAGGCGGCCAGTGGCTGCGGGCTTCACGGCCACGGCAGAGTATGCCTACGGTAAAACAAATAGAGCAAATCAATGGCATGTTGTCCATCACACTGGTAGGTAACCAAATAAGTGCATGCCCAGAAAAGAAAAAATTTTTGACAAACCATTTATGCTTAATGATAACTGAGATGCATGAGATAACTCCATAGCTACACAGGCGAGGTTTTTGGTCACTTATCCAGCGTATACAGAGTTAATAAGCGAACATTTTGGCCCCAGACCAACCCACACAAATAGACATACAGTATCCTAAAAGAACTCTACAAAGCTTACTGAGGTTTTCTGGCCAGTATTAACACTCACCGGTGGCATAAACTGCTGCAGGTCCTCCGGTCCCGCCGAGGCGATCGGTACTTTCTCTGAGTTGCCGGCCATGACTGAAGTCAAACACCTGAGTGAACCCCTGTGCACTGGCACTCTCTCTCTCTCTCTCTCTCTCTCTCTCTCTCTCTCTCTCTCTCTCTCTCTCTCTCTCTCTCTCTCTCTCTCTCTCTCTCTCTCTCTCTCGGACACGTGGTGACACATTTTTTGGGGGTAGTGCTGAAACTGCGCAATACTCTTTTGTTCTGTATTTAAAATTGTGTGACTTTAAATAAAAAGTAAGGAGTTGTGCGGTGCCTCCAGTTGGTGGTCGTGAGAAACCACTAATGTATGCCAAAAGTTAGGCTCTCTTTGAGGAAAGCATTAATATTTTTTTCTCTTTGAAGATCATAAAGCCCGCTCATGTAACTTACATGAGTTTGATTCAAGCTATGAACCTTAGGATTTCATATCATTAAGACAAAAAACTCGTTTGGTGGACTAAGATATAATCAGCAATTATGGAGCAGATGAAGAAAGGGTTAGGTTTGTCTCCACAAATCACCTTTACGCAGGCACGATCACACACACACACACACACACACACACACACACACACACACACACACACACACACACACACACACACAAACCTCCCTACCTCCTCTCTTTCAATGCCTCCACAGACAGTTGCAGGTCAAAGGTGACCGTGGCGGAATGTCGCATGTTTTCTCCATGTTTGGAGACAGTTTGTTTACATGACGGTGTGCAAAAGAGCAGCAACCTGCAGGACGGACTTGGAGCTCCTATTCCCGAATCCAGAACTGCGTTACTGCTACGAATAATACCATGACCCCGTGAATAGACATGGGTGGATTATGCCTACGTAAGGTGCGCAGCGTGCGTATTTGGCACATGGACAAAAAAAACATTCTTACAGAATAGCACGAGGATTTGCCCACAAAGACTTCATGTTCTCTGACTAAAATCACCTGTGTTTAGGTGCCTCTCAAACCTATTCGTTAGACTTCCTTTTGGGCATGTAATGTTTTTGGAGACAGCTACAGTAAATGCACCTTTACGCATAGCAGGTCTCATTAGTGTGTCTCCTCTATGCGCACCCTTTAGGTGGTAATGATTTATGTAAAGGACGCATGAGCATACCTTTAATTCTTGTATTAACAAGCTGGTCTTAGGCAGTAAAAAATGCAGTTATTAAGTCCATGAAAACCCAAGGTGAAGGTTTCGGATTTTTATATGCATGAGATGACGGAGTGATTTGTTAGAAAACCTTGGCGTCTGTTCGGGCAGCTCGCCAGCAAAATCGTATTCACAAAATAAAAAAAAATACTCTGACCTTCTCCGGTGGGCTGCAAGGGCAGAGGCTCACTACTGCAATAACAGCGACGCCTGTTGGCTTTTACTAGTGACTGGCCTGACTGACGTTCCTGAAAGGCATACACACGCACACGCAAACGCGCACACACATACACACACACACACGCACCCACTCCATCTCACCTCACTTATTGAAGGAACGCACAAGTCGCTTTTTCAGAACAGTATTTCAAAGTTTTATTTTCTCTCAGAATATCGTGATGATAAAAAAAGAAAGAGAAAGAAAACTGTACAGGTCCTTAATTATTGCATTCAAAAAATTTCGTACATCGTTTATCAACTTGATACACTGTGGGTCACTCACCGGCCACTCAAACTGCACAGTTTCTGGGGCCATTTTTAAATAGTAGTCAACGTGCTTAAAGATCAAATAATTACACCTCATATTTACATATCTTATCTTAATTATTACTTTTATAAAAAATAAAAATCTCTGTATGTACAAAACTTGCATATGATACACTTCATCATGTCCAACAACATTTCTCAGTTCAGTGATTGAATGGACATCAAAGGTGGCTTTTACATTAAAAACAAAAAACACACAAATAGGATATAAACGTATACAATTATGTGCACTCTCCAGTCTCCATAGCAACACATCACTTCAGAAAGTGACATTAGTCTCATTGTCAATGGAGCATAAATTAAAAAAACTTTTGAATACACTATACATTTCTTTGAGAGTGAGCTTCAGTGTGTGTGTGCAATGTCTTTGATGTTTTAGATTAGACATCGTTGTTGGGACAGTGTGTTGGGGTGGGGGTATACACTGGGATGGTAATATCGCTGATCTCCTGCACCCTCACAGGTATGGGTGGGGTGACCATAACGTAGTCGTACTCTCTATGCAGCACCTTCTCGTACACACTTTGCAGACCCGTGGTTTTGGGGATGTGGGCCTGGTAGTAGTTGTCCCTGCGGTTGGGGTCCCGGGGCAGGGAACCCGTCTTGGAGAGGCTGCTGAAGGAGGACATGGTTGGGGCAGGAGATGGGGCTGCGTTAGCCCTTACTGCGGAGGGGCTCCAGCAGCGATCTGAGTGACCCAGGACCTTACACTCACTGGTGCAAGCCCACAGAGCTATATGAAGGAGAGAGGAAAGTTCAGTTAGATTTGGTACCAAAAGCATAACATCTGATAGATTGGATATCATTTTATACTGTAAATATGTTCAAATTTGAAATATTATTGCTCACCATTTTGGCCGCCCATGGGTGGAACCACTATGCCATCTTTCTTCAGGTGGGTGTCTGCGCTGACGTCACTGTCACTGTCATTGAAGTCGCTGTCCCCCTTGCCACTGTCTTTGCCACTGAAGGCAGGGTCCCGGGCGGAGATGGTGGTGTAAGAGTTGCCCTTCCAGATGGTGATGGGCCTCACAGCCTCTTTGGCGTTGCCATAGCCAGGTAGAGTTGAGTAGCCCTGAAGGAAGAGAGAAGAGAGAAGAGAGAGATACAGAGGTCAGTGCTGGAGGAAAACAAATTGCAGTTGCTCATTGCTACATGTGTGCCATTGTCAGTATAGTGACCAAAGGTGCCTCTCACCTCGTGTTTATTCCCTCCTCGGCCCTTGCCGTTGTTGCTGTCTGAGTCATACACGCATGGCACCTCGCTGCCGTCCTCTGAGGCTGAGCACATGTCGATGCCCCCGGGGTGAGCCGAGGTGAAGCCACCGGGCTGGCTGCTGCTGTAAGAGTGTTCATCAAAGGCCACTGCTGAGCCGGCGTTGTGTAGCGGAAGAAGAGGGTTGTCCCCTCCTGCGACGTGAATGTGGCTCCTGCTGCCCCGCTCCAGCGTGCCCTTCTCCCCGTACGAGTCGCTGTCCTCTCCGCTCTTGTCTCGCTTGCGCCGGTTGCAGGTGGTGGCGATGAGGATGATGGCGAGCAGCAGGAGAGTGCAGCTCCCCGCCAGCACGACGATAATCACCACGGACAGGTCCCACTGCGAGTGCACCTCGTCCCCACCACCACCGCCCCCAGCCGAATGGTACACTGTCCTGTCGCTCGGCGGGGCGCCAGCCACCAGCAGGAAGTGGAGCGTGGCGGTAGAGGTGAGCGCGGGCCTGCCGTTGTCGCTCACCGTCACGGTCACGCTCAGGGTCTCGCCCACGTCGTGGCTCAGCACTTGGTTGAGGTAGATCTCCCCCGTGGCTTTGTTAACAGAGAACACGGAGGGTTCACCAGTGGCCAGTCCGAAAGACAGCTCAGAGTTCACGCCCTCGTCTGCGTCCCGTGCCTCCACCCGGGTGATGACGTAGCCGCTCGGTGCGTCCCGGGGCAGAATGACTTCAGCGGAACCGTTGTTGAGAGCCGGGTGAGTGATGAACGGTGCGTTGTCGTTCTGGTCCACTATCCTCACGTAGATGTTAGCGCTGCCGGACAGAGGCGGGGAGCCGCCGTCGCTGGCCAAGATGCGGAGCTCCAGCTGTTTGACCACTTCATAGTTAAAGCTGCGAAGCGCGTAAAGCGAGCCGCTGGCCGGGTCCAGAGACACGAAGGTGGAAATGGGGGAACCCATGAAGTAGGTGTCTGCAAGTTTGTAGGTGACCTTCCCGTTTGACCCCATGTCCAAGTCCCGCGCCACCACAGTGGTGATGTACGCGCCAGGTGCGTTGTTCTCCACCACAGCCACCTCATACACAGGCTTACTGAATGTAGGAGCGTTGTCGTTCTCGTCGGTCAGTCTGATCGTGTACTGAGTGATGGTTCTGAAGGGAGGGGAGCCCAGATCCTCCGCCACCACAGTGAGGTTATACTCGGGGATTTTCTCCCGGTCCAACGGGTTGGTGCTGACTATCATGAAGCTGTCCTCGTACGCCTGCTGCAGTCTGAAGTGGTCGTGTCCGTAGAGCGTGCAGTGCACCTGTCCGTTGGCTCCGGAGTCTCTGTCCGAGGTGCTGACCAGCGCCACGAAGCTCTCCCTGGCCGCCGCCTCTGTGATGTACGCGATCCCCGCCGTGATGGACGTCATGGGGGTGATGGAGATCTCCGGCGCGTTGTCGTTCACGTCCTGCACCTGCACCACTATTTTGCAAATGGCCGGGCTCGGGTTCGGACCTAGGTCGGTGGCTTGCACGTCGAACTCGTACGTGGTCTTACTTTCAAAGTCGATGGGGCTCTCCAGGGTGAGCCGCCCGGTCTTCCTGTCCACTCTGAACAGTTGGCGTATTTCTGCGGGCACCTGGTTCCCGAAACCGTACACCACCTCGCCGTTCGGCCCCTCGTCCGGGTCCTCCGCGTTCAGGTCCAGCAGGAGCGAGCCCACCGGTGCGTCCTCGGGCAAGTCCACGGAGAAGCTGTTCCGGTCGAACACGGGGCTGTTGTCGTTGTAGTCTTTCACCTTGACGTTTACGCGCGTTGTTCCGGTGCGGGACGGGTTGCCGCCGTCCATGGCGACCAACTCCAGCGCGTAAGTGGCCTGCGTCTCACGGTCCAGCTCCTTCATGAGCACCAGCTCCGCATATTTAACCCCGTCGGCCCTGCTGAGCACGTCGATGGAGAAGTGGCTGTTGACGGAGATCTGGTAACTCTGGATGTAGTTGGAGCCCACGTCCTCATCCACGGCGAAGTCCAGCGGGATCCGGGTGCCCACCGCGGTGTTCTCGGAGATCTCCAGACTCGACTCTTTCCGGGGGAACTCGGGCGAGTTGTCGTTGATGTCCTTGACCTCCACCTCGACGTGCACGAGCTTGAACTGCTCCTTGGAGAAACTGACCACATCGAAAGCGATAAGGCAGTGCAGGGTGTGTTTGCAGATGCGCTCCCGGTCTATCCGCTCGCCGATGGACAGCTGTCCGTCGCTCTCCCGCAGACGGATGAAAGAGGAGTTGAACTGTTTCATCATCCTGAAATTGGTCCTGGAGCCCCCCGACGAGTAAGAGGAGGCAGGGGAGGAAGAGATGTCCTTGGCCAAGTTTCCGATCACTGTCCCCGGTGCGTCCTCTTCAAATGTCTGATATTTCACCGTCTTTCCTTGTGTGATAACCGCCAAAGAGACGCACACTACTAGCACCGACAGCCAGTTCCACCCTATTCCTCCCATCTTGACACCTTTCACTCCCGAAAAAGAATCTGAAATTCAGCTAAGTGTCCGCAATGAGTCCGATTTTAAAGTTTCAACAATTCTCGCCTACAAAAAGCTACTCCTTCCCCACTCCTTTCCACTCTCCTGGGTTGTTTATTTGTATAAAGCCCAGTGATAAATATTCCATATATCTTTCAATGCGCACTCCGGAAAGCGCTCTTTCTCTCTCACTCTCTCTCTCTCTCTCTCTCTACTGGAGGTGTGCTTCTGTCAGCGCAAGAGGGCTGCAGTGTCTGCGGGAGGGTTTATACGGCGAGGCATGCAAATGAGCCGCACTGTTGTGACCAATCCGGGCTTCGAGAGAGGGAGAGGGGGGAGAGAGAGAAAAGGGGGGACTTCTGAAAGACCTCTAAAACCCTGTTTAGAGATTCCTGGACTGTGCGGGTGAAACTTGGCACCCAATATGTGGGCTAAACGCACGGGCTTGATTTAATACTGCTATAGTTTCCGTTGCTTGTTTATGTTCCTCGGGCAGTTAAATGAGACTGCGCAGCTAGCGACACATGGGGGGGCAGCACAGAGATGCGCAGTGTCCCTGAGCTAGAGGACAAAGCATTTGAATGGGACTATCTGTTCAGGATGCTATACCCCTATATAGACGCACTTTTCACAGTATACCAAGAGATTTATGCCTAAACACTGGTCGCTTGGATCCCCACGCACGTGCCCTGTGTGTAAGCATGTCGCTGACAGGGCTGAGCTGAGCTGTCCCAGTGACCTCTCCACCTCTTGTAGGGACATAACTTTACGCACGCGAGAGAATATGATTTGTCCTTCGCTCCAACCTTTAGAGCGCCCCCGATCCACTCCAACCCCAGACAGATAAGATTTCGTATAATGGACTTACACACGCAGCCATAATGCTGAGACAGCTTAATATGATGAATAATGGCAGGGCCAGAGATTCAAAAGAATGTGGTGTAACTGGTGGTAATGGCATCGTTTTAGTGCTCATTTTATTCTTATTAATAAATTCAATAAGTGCGCTCTGTCGTCCATTATTCATCCCCCTAGTGTGTTGTAATCCAGTAATTGTTTGCCTCTCAGATCATATCTCATCTGAGACATGGGGAGAAAAGGGGACTATATCCACTCAAACATTGATTTTATTCTAATAAGGTTTCGGCTCAGATCGGCTCACGAGAGGTCTTGTGCGCGAGAGACCATAGGGATTTTTTTAAATTAAAGCCTGTGTAACGGCCCGGTTTAACATGCGACTTTCCTTGGCCTCGTCTGCCAGAACACAGAGGCGCAGGTGAAATCGACACACACATAGACTCATTCACACACACTCGAACGCACACACACACACACACACACACACACACACACACACACACACACACACACACACACACACACACACACTGGCGGTCACGCACGCACTCACAGTCTTCCACGAGAACCCGTTACAAATGGGATTTGGCTGTAAAACGCAGGGGGGATTTATCAGGATTTCAATAGCGAGATTATATCAAAGGCGCATGAAGCCCTCGTTAGTAGCGGCGGGATAATGGCATGGCAGGGTCTCCCTTTGCAGCCGTCCATGCCGGTATTGTGGGCCCCTGAGCGGGTCTGTGGGGACCCTAACCCCGCTGCCTCCGCCTAACTGCAGCATAATGAGGCACAGCCACATGCAGCCTTTGTGCTATCCATCCAGACCCATTCTACAACCCCCCTTCACCCAGACCTGCCCCGGTTCCTTTCATTACAGGGAGATGGGAGATGAATTGGCCTGGACATCATGGTCCCTTCTATTAAAATACATTTAGAGAGCGAGCTGGGCCCCGTCACGGCTATTTAAGAGATTTTCTCATTCTTCCCATTGGAATAACAGTCTCTCTTTCCCTCTCTTCCTTATTCACCCTCACACACACACACACAACACACACACACACACACACACACACACACACACACACACACACACACACACACACACACACACACACACGCACACACACACACACACACACACACACACACACACACACAGCTTTTTCAGGGGCAACACTTGCCTTTGCAGTCGAGGCTAATATCAGTTGGCATGTTCTATAAAGAACCCATCTGCCACAGAAAGTCAAATGGGAGACACCTGAAAGGACAACATCCAGTCAAGCAGCTTGCAGAGTTAGACACAGTCAGGCCTGTCCTAAACGATAAGGAGACGTCCCCCTGCCTTTAATTAAGGACGACACAGCAAAACTAAGTCCCAGAAATAATAATACCACTTTTCAAACAGGCTCCCTTTAATAAGTAGTTCATAAGCTGTTATAACTCAATTTATTGTAGCTATATTGATCAGTTATAATAATGCATAAATGAGACTTACTTTTGGGTTGCCAGCTGTGGAAAATCCTTTTGATTAACTTGACAAATATTAAGGGGGGTAACTGGTATAAGGAAGCAGAGAGTAGGCCTGTTTCTATTTTATTTGGGGGCAAGTGGTTTTAATCCGACCCCAATCTTTCTTGTAAGGGCCTTTAATAAGTTGTTGATATAGGCATTGAGTTTTTAACAAGGTCATCTAACTTGCCTTCTACAAAACCCTGAACAGCCAAATGTAGCCCATTTCTCTCAGAAAGTTTGTATAGACTATGACTGATGTACATGGTAAATGTATCCTATAAGGGTGCCATACAGAGTAGAAGGATGCAAACTGTGATCTATTTTTATTTCCAGCAACATTTAAGTCTGCCCTGAAAGCTCCTTTCCCTGGCTCTAAAGCATTGTGAAGAGCCCGTTCTGTCCAAATTGAAGACAGAGAGGGTCCATTGAACCAGAGTAATAACGGTCTCACCGCGGGGCTCGCTGCTTTGTTTTAAATATTCCAACGTGTGAGAATCCTCGTGTTTATTCTCATTTTCTGTTTGTGTTCAGAGCACAAAGCATGCACTCCGACAGTATTCAGCATTCACAGAGACACACACACACACACACACACACACACACACACACACACACACACACACACACGCACACACGCACGCACGCACGCACACACACACACACACACACACACACACACACACACACACACACACACACGCACACACACACACGCACGCACGCACGCACACACACACACACACACACACACACACACACACACACACACAGAGAAGACAGAGCAATCAAACGCAAATTACACCATGTTGAGTCTCGCCTCGCGGATTAAACTCTCTCTGCACGTGCGTGTGAGCGCGCGCACTAGAAAGACAGGGGGACTTTATTGCAATGTTTGACACCCCTCCACCCCTCCAAAGAGCTGACATGAAGGACACACACACACACACACCTAAAAAAGAAAAAATATTAATTCTTACACGTGATCACCGTGTCAATCTCGCCCGTCTGCACGCGAGTTCAACAATAGCGGAATTAGAGAGTCTCCCAAATCCCCTCTATTCTTCACGGGATGCATTAGCATTTTCTTTACCATATATAAATACATCTTTAAAAGGATGCCTCCCTCTCCTCGCTTTCTCTCCTTTCTTCGCCATTGTGGTCCCCATTTGCTCTAGTGATCGCCGGGTATTCGGGTCGCCCGAGCCCATTGCCTCTTGTTGGGGCTTAACTCATTGAGATGGAAATGGACGATTTGGTCTCTATTGTCCACCATATAAGCACTGGATAAGGAGAAAGAAAGTGGGGAGAGAGTGAGAAAGCAGAAGGGTGAGAAAGAAGAGAAAGGGTGTGTGTGTGTGTGTGTGTGTGTGTGTGTGTGTGTGTGTGTGTGTGTGTGTAGGAGGGGGGGGGGGTCTAAGATTATCGATCAGCGCGCCCAACAACCCTGTCCCCACCCCCACCCACACTCCTCTCCCCTCTCCGCTAACCTTTGCTTAACTCGCGTGCCATCACAAGCACATGAGCCCTAATTGGTTCCCACCACTAATTATCCAATTATCGCCTCTCCAACGGAGAACCGGCACTCCAGGGCTCCAGGGCCGGCGTTAAAGGCCTCGTCCTCTATGCCCTATTGATGGAAATGATTAGGAGTGAATGCACCCATCACCTCCGAAGTGCACTACTTGAGAAACCTGTGTCATGGCCCCTGTATAGTGTTTAGAGGTCTGAAAGAGAAGATAGCACTTCACTATACAGAGGGGTTTACGCACACATTCAACCTGTATTATTCCAAAACTCTTACCGTAAATGGAATCCATGATAAAGTGGCGCACAGGTTAATCAGGCCCCTTTGTGTGGACCTTGCAAGATAAAGAAAAATAGATGTTGTAGGCTAAGATCCCCATGCTGGCGCTCCTGTTAAGGTCATGACATTTCACAATGCAATATCCATGGTAAATAGCCATTTGTTTGCTACTGAAATGTTATTTCCTAGGATAAGGGACACATTATTTAAAAGGACTGTATGGAAATGAATATTAAAGAAACTAAAAGAAAGCTCCCCCAGGGGTTATCAAAATGTATTTGATCAGAAAAGATGAGTCGCTTAGTCGAGCCACCATTTTAACTGTAATTGATTATTGGCAACAGGAAAAGCTTTATCTTTTTGTAAAAGAAGTTTCTCCTAAAAGAACCATAGACTATGGCTACCTTCATCCAAAAGAAAAAGGAGAAAACAGTCCTTTATTAATACTCCCACATTTGTTTATGAAATGATTAATGCTTCATTTGAAGTTTCTTCTAGGGAACTGCACCAACGTTCCGTGCTGTTATGTATGCATCTTAAGAAAAACAACATCACTGATCATGCTAGAATTAATAGACATGTCTACTTTGGCTGTTTTGCATTCTGACTGCGCCTAGCAGCAGGAGACCAATAGTCTACACGTAAAGCTGCAACAGGCATAGTGAACTGCAGTGAGCCGGATCTGAATGGAGAAGCAGAAGGCCTGGACTGGCACCAGAGCGCCACCAGATTGATAACGTCCAGTTACATTAAACACTTATTCTCCTTTCCCTGACTCTTTGTCTTTTGGTTAACTTCTGCTCCGATCCATCACCCTCCAACCCATCTGTCCCTGATAGCTGCAACACTTTGAATAAATTCCTCCCGACAAACAAAGCGGTTAACATCTCATGAATGCAGCTTTTTACACTCCGCACACAGATTGTGGGGAAACTTTAGGGCCGGAGGAGTAACCAGTGCAAAGAAATCTGTCCTGGGACACTCCCTCCGAGCTTCCACTTCATTACCGGTATTGTGCTCGGGAGCGCGCAATCTGTGCGGCCGTCTCCGCCCGGCCCCGCCAGCTTTCTAATGACTTTCCGATGATGATTTAATGGCTCGCATGCCCGTTTCCCTTCAAACTCCGCCCACCTCCCCTCTCTCCTCTTCTTTTCAGCGCTTTTGAGGCGCATCCGCTTTTGTCTCGAGCTGTTTCCATCACTGGCACTCCGGATTCAGGGGAGGTCAGGAGTCGCGCACATAAAGATTCACACATCAGGCCTGAATGCACGAACGATATATAGGGGAGTTAACCAACTTTGGCCCCTGTCTCGGTCTAGTATGGGAGAATCCTGGCTGGGGAGGGGATTGGAGGCTTCTGGTCTGAGAATGTTTTGTAAAAAAAAAGAGAGAGAGAAAAACAACAAGTTCCTCCTAATGTCGAATTTTCTTATTGTTATGACAAATGTAAAGATGTAAAGTGAAAGTTATAGTGTGTGAGTGCGGCAATGAAATGCTTGAGGGTGGTGGTGGTGGTGGTGGGTGTGCTCACCTGATGGTTGCAGAGCGCCAGATTGTGCCGTGTCTTAAAATGAACAGATGGGGTTGGATGAGTTAAGAGAACCATGGAGGGAGGGAATGGCAGACGCCTGCATATCACTCATGTGAAGTTATGTCTCCCCCTCTCTCTCTCTATCTCCCCTCCCCCATCCACGTGCAGTCAAAATAAAAAGCATTTAATGCGTGTGTGTGTGTGTGTGTGTGTGTGTGTGTGTGTGTGTGTGTTTGTGTGTGTGTGTGTGTGTGTGTGTGCGTGTGTGGCAAGTGCCTGTGATAATTCATCAATCAATGGAACTTTGTCTGTCTGAGGCTTATAGGGAATCCATAGGGAAGACTTTGACTGGCCAAATGGTTCACTTAAACACCCACATGATGAGAAATAAGTGATGTTGTGTTGACACGGCAGCACACTGAATCACCGTACCAAAGATGAATGTACAGCTTAATGTAAGAGTATTACAGTAACACTTTATAACTTTAAACAGCTGCTCCAGAGACAGATCAGCTCTATCACACATGTTTATTTAGAGCTGACAAATGAGAGTGATGAGACAGTCACTGAAAAAACAAACTCTGAAAAAAAACTTCTCTTCTTTTTTTCTTTTTTAACCATGCTAGCAGCAAACCTCTATGATGGTCCACCGCTTTGGTCCAGAATGAAACATTTCAACCACCCCGGATTGGATTGCCATTCAATTGTGTGCAGACATTCAAATCATGGTCCCAAGAGGATGCAGCCCACTGATTGGTTAGTTACTTATCCATTGACTTCTCCTTATTATTATGTTATATTTCTGTCTTTTGTATTTTTCCTAGTGCCACCAGCAGGTGAACATTTTCAATTCATCAGTGAAACATCGATTACATTTGTGGGGTCACCATTGTGTAGATTCTTCAACTTAAGCAGAACTTAGTGTTAAGTGCTAAACATCATACATAATGTCATGTTGATGAAGCAATAACAACATAGTGTCAGTTCTGACATCCTTTTACTATCTTTGGGGGCTCTCAAATGTGTCATCACATGAACTAAGCGGGCTCTTACTTTGGTTATATAATAATAACAGTATGCATATTTTTACAGTCACTCCTCAGTCCTCACTGAATAGCTTTACAGTTCCTGTGTCACATCCTCAGATTTAAAAGGGTACATTTGTCAAATTCCAGCATTGCTCTGCTCTCCTCTCTTACAACAAAAAATTATCGCTGAAGTACAGTTAGATTAATCTGATTAGATCAAAGACTTTCCTCTGGAGTCCATCAAACAAACAAGTCATCTTTTTTTTGGGGGGGTGGGGAGGTGCTGCCTGTAGCGGTTTATCTGTAGTGATACATTTCATTATCATAGAGAATCTATGCGACAGACGTCTTTGCTGCCAAATGATTCCCATCATGAATAAAAACATTTGGAGGCTTATTAGCGCGTTAAGTTTTAAGCAGTAACCCACTAACCTACTTTATAGACTCAATGACTCACTAGGAGACAATCATGAACTGCATTAGCTGCCAAGGTGGGAACGCTTCTTAAACTTGCCTATTTGATAGGCAACAGAACTCCCACTCTCACAGTACTTTGTAATTCCTCCCTCTCATCTCCTCTTCCATCTTTTACCCTTTTCCCTATTTCCCTCTCTCTACTTTTACTTGCTGTTTCAAGTCCCCGCAGTGCTATTCAGAGCATGGCACGGGGCTATATTAATGTGACTAAAGAGGATTGCACAGGTAACACAAGTCCAGCTGGCAGCAAACTCGGCGGTGCGGCGCCTCCCTCACAGAGCATTAAAGCTCCCCTGTTTATGGAGTCACCCTCCATAAACAATACTATATAATTCCCTTTGAACGTTACTGCACACGCCTCATATAAAAACACAACGCAAAAATATGAGGGGGCACCATGCACGGCACACACACACACATACAGTACACAAGCTCCACTCATACACACACACACACACACACACACACACACACACACACACACACACACACACACACACACACACACACACATATGCACGTACACAGGCAAGCATGCACACACACACACACACACACACACACACACACACACACACACACACACACACACACACACACACACACACACACACACACACACACACACACACAGGGGCAGGCTACAACAACGCACATTCACACAACCTCAGCATTATGTGATTAGTGTGTGTCCTCTCTGCATGTGCCAGCGAGACTTTGAAGGGGAGGCATTGTTTTCCCCTTGGGAGTAAACAACCACCGGAGACAAATAACCATATTCAACAAATGTATCTATATGGGACAAAATGCCCCGAAAGAAAATAAATATATATCCTCCGCTCACTATGGACCTAATCAATATTTCAGCAGATTGTTCATGCAGGCCATGGGAGGGCTAATGAGGCGAAGATGCAGAGACAATGCACTCACCAAAGTATAAGGCTTTTTATTAAAGGACAAAAATATCTTAAACAGTCCGGTACCCAGTATGAGACACCACTGAAGTTAACCACTCCAGACCTTCCGTTGCTATGAGTAAGTCTACCTGTGTGAGCGAGCACAGATGTGGTTCCCTATGATCCACTGTGTCAAAGTCCTCACACCTCATGTGCTCTATAAGTGCACTTAGAATGCACAATGAATTGCACACTAGCCTTTGTGGGGACCGTGATGCGCATATAAATGACACTTAATGGATTGACACCAAATTGAGAGATTGGAGCTAGCTAGGAGATTTAAACCAACGTGAAGTAAAACACAAATAGAACTTTGATTCTTGCCTTGAATATTTAGAAAAACAATCATTTCTTGCCAGCTTTGCTAAGACACTGTGCAAAAATAATTAGGGGTTCAGAAAAGGGGTGTGTCTTAGAGCATAAGGCGTACATTCTGAGTTATTACAACAACACTACTGTCGGTGTATCGACAAAAGGTAAGCCTTCGGTGATTGTATGGATTTTATACCTTCTGCTATACGTCCAGGTTTTTTAATTAGCAGTACAATCAACAACTGAAACATTTCGAGGCTCTACTTGGGATTTTTTCTGAGCTCCTGCGACAGTGTCGGGGGGCTACACCAGTTTATATACGCCATAGGTTTGTGGAGCTGATAGGCTTAATCAACTTTGTGTCAACGCGTTTGGCGATGGCTTGAATGTAACCGACATTCATTTATATGAAGAAGTTAAGCACTATAGCCCTAAGTACCTTTATACTTTATAATATGATTAATACATTTTACATCAGGAAGACTGCTTTTCTTCATCTCACATTAGAAGTTCTATTAAAAGAAACAATTGAAAGTTTGAAAAAGGAGTGAAATCAGCCGCTTAAATAACCCACAATGCAACCGCAGACAGTCCTGTCTAAAATTCAGGTGTGTTATGCTTGAATTGCCTCATGTAGTATACTGTACATAAACCACAGAGACGAGCAAAGATGAGGAGCTGGCTACAGATTGTTTTTCATTTAAGATTTTAAATGTTCAGCCCTGAACGACACTGACTGAATGTCACTTGAGGCTGCCTAAGTTGACTGCATTCATTTATCAGATTTTAGGCTGCGGCTTTATGCAAATCTTTAACATCTTCAGTAAAACTCCCCAAGACCTGTACATAGACTTTGATGTGTAAAATTGAGTTCCCCTTAAGGTTATTAAGGTTGAAATTGAGACACAGGTTTAAACAACTTGTACATATTTACCACTGCTGTATAATTTTGAAATTCAAAACAGTTAAAGGGGGCTGTTCTTTTTTTCTTTTTACAAGGTTCAACCCCCCTCACCAGGAAAATCATTTTTGTACAGTCCCTAAGATGATGTTAAATCATTGGTCCCAGCCCTCAGCCAGAAATAACCTTTAGACTTGAAATGCTGAAGTAAAAAGTCTTATGGTGTCAAGGCTATAAATTCAAGAGACGAAGTTATGAAACGCTGTTAGCGTGCTACATTTTGGGACTCCGTTGCCATCAAAGAGAAAAAAAACAAGCTTTGTAAACACAGAGGTCCTTGAAGGCACAATAACAGACACACACACACACACACACACACACACACACACACACACACACACACACACACATACAGAGCAAAACACAGCCAATTATCTTTGCTCACAATAAATGAGAAAAAATCAAATTAGTATTAGGTCTCGCAAGTATATTCAGAGGTTACAGACTATAAAAACATCCTCACTCACAATTCCTCCCAGATCCCATCGACACAAAGCCAAATGTAGGCTATTTCATAAAACTACAACCCTGTGTCATCAAAGCTTTCCCTGCGGAGGCGTTATTCTTGATCGCTCCTCCCGTCTATAAGCGCCCTATTTCTCCACATAGTCATCTTTGTTTGCAACACTTGTCTCGCGTCACAGAGAGGGGGGAAAAAAAACCCGCGTTTGATTCATCTTAACAGTCTGTGTGTCACTGGGGGGAAGAAATGGGTGAAAACTTTGAAAAAAAATGCAGTCTTTGTTGCCAGAGAACAGAAGGCTGACAAAGTTTTTATAGAGGCAGCCATGAAGTTCTGCCTCATTAGATAGAATAGCTGTTCTATATTCAGGGTCTCTGTGGTGCTAACAAACCCAATGAGTGGGCCAAACTCGGTTCGTTCCGCCAGAGCAACGGCCCTTTTGTTTGTGTTTTGGTGGGTGGGGTTGGCTGGCTGGCTATCTGGCTGGCTGGCTGGCTGTATATACAGGGGGCCAGGCGGGCCCTTCAAAAATCTGGAATTCACCACAGCTGAGCAGACCATATTACGAGGAGAGTTTATGATGCGGACAACATGGGGAGACCCTGTAGGATTTGAAGCTCCACAAGCTCGTCCTGAAATGATTCAATCCAGACTTCTTCTTTTTTTTTACATCACTGCAGAGACCAATATTGATATCTACCCTGAAGTTTAGAAGTTAGGTTCTATGTTCATTGGGGAATTATTTCCCACCGTGTAGCACAAAGGAGCCATAATACTGAGTCTGGGTTCAGAACCATTGACTGAGCTGCCTCAGTGTCAGGTGCTTTGCTTTCAGATGACTTGCTTCCGGCCCGGTATAATTCATGGTGATATTTCTATAGAGGATTTTAGTTTTATTTCAATATCAATTTGTTTTCCACTGTAAAACAGAGAGAGACACTGTGCTCTCCATAGAGATCGGGGTATATGGTAACTGCAAGAAAACAGTCCAAAGAAACAGGAGTCATCAGAAAATCAGATTATGTTCTGTGATTACAGCAGGTCAAAGCTGAAACTGAAAAAAATAGATTTGTTAGTCCGACTGAAATCGCACTAAATTGGATCTCTCAAAGTGGAGCTAACACACTCAGATATTGCCATTTGGAAGTGCAATTACTCATGCATGTATAAGGTTCGGACCCTAACTGGCCTAGGTGCTCTGTGCATGCACCACATTCTCCAGCCCGTGGCTTTGATTCAATGAGTAGAATTAAAGCATTCAGTACGTACGAAATGTACAGAGCTGTAAAGTTATCCATACAGTACCACCACTCGACATGGGACCAGGTTGCCACTCACACTTGTTTGTTGATTGTTTGGTCAACTGGAAAAGGGTCCAATACTTACAATCTAAAGCTGAAATGGGACATACATTCACCAATTGAAGCAGAGTCCGACATGCGTGCGACAATAAATTGATTCCCCTCTCCTGCTTGCATACTGGGACAAGGGCTGAAGTCCAATTAAATTGCCTAGTCGAGCTATAATTGTAGCTCCACTTAACTGTGCATGGAAACGTACTGACTGTGTTTAAAAATACTTGTTTTAAGTCGTAATTTTATCGTTGGCCTTAATGAGTCTTACCTTTGGGTTTGTGTCAAACCTATGACTGTCTATTTGTTGCCTTGTCTGACTTCTATTAAAAAAAATGGAAACAAGTCTTATTGCCTGGACATATTGTGTAGTAGAGGAGTGATGGTACCATCAGAAACAGCCAGTGAGATGAAAAGGGTCTGCAAGCAGCATGCTCTCCCTGTGGTTTGTGTCTAGCACTGTAACACACCTCCAACACGCCATCAAGGTCGACATCTTTACCTTGCTGTGCAGTGCAGCGGAGAAACACACGGAGCGACTCATCGCAGCTGTTCACGACACAGCACAGCTCGGTATGAAACAAGGAAACCACCTTGGAAAAATCCCTTTTTGACACGACTAACATGGCTCTGTTTACTGCATATTAGTCATATCATCTTTAGAAAGTGATAATAAGGTATGTCATTGTTGTGTTTACAACCCGTTTCCTCCCAACCCAAATGGAAAATAATGGAAAAATAATTGTTAAAGGGGGGAGTCGGCGATTCTGGAGAACGCTTGTAGTCAATTCACTTTTTGTCAAAATCAGTGAATATCTCCTAACGATCCGCTACCTGTCCGTACTGTGTGCGCTCTCGAAAAAGAAAATACAGTGTTAATACACAGCCTAGGCTCTGTAAACTGATATGTAAACAAAGGGGGGCCACCGTAGCTAGCAGCAGGTCCATTTACAGAGCCTATAGGCTGTGTATGAATACTGCATTTACTTCAGAGCACACGGTAAAGACTGGTAGTGGATCGTGAGGAGATATTCCCTGATTTGGACAAAAAGTGATTTTGACAACAAGTATTTCTCCAGCTTTGAGGCAGGTTTATCCTCTACTTTGAATGTTTACTTTTATCTTTGCTCTTATTCACTGCGTGCGTTCTCATACATATTATGAAAATGTGTTGTGTTGTTTTTGGGGAATACAAGCCAGCTTAGGGGCTGTCATTTGTGATTATGGTGACGTTCTTTATATCTAAAGGTCAGCGCCCTTTAAAAGCTCTACGGTGCAGCAGGAGAGGCACATCACATGTGGCTATACACAGCTATTGGAGACATTTTAACAAAAAAGAAACAACACGCCATCCAAATATATGTACTTGTATCATCTTTAAAACATAACCCCTGCTGTGTGATCGGAGGCTTTATAGAATAAGGGATCTCAGATCATATGTTCTTCATAGGTCACTCATTGCATTAGAGCTACAGTATACCAATATGATTAGTTGGATGGAGCCAGTGTTTTTTTTCACATGCATTTATATTTTGAAGGGTGGCACTAATTCCACAAGGCAGAGGCGCTGAATATTAAAAAATACAAATCCACTGACTGAGTTTTAAGGACACGTCTCAGTGTTGTCCTCCTAAAAAAAGATTAGAGGATTAGGAAAACCATCTCCAAGTTGCTGTTTCATGTCGGTGTCCTAGATTCAGCTTGATATCCTTTGATTACACAGAGAAAAGCCACACAGGCTACATACAGCGCTGTGGGCAGAGGAGATAATGGGGGAGAAATTGCACTGTGTCATTATTTTCCATCTTACTCATGTGGCAGTTATTTATTTTAGGCAGTATTTCAATGATAACTTAATGGCTTCTTTGTGCTCTCTCTATTCACGATGGCGCGCTCATTAGGGGGCTAATAATACAAATGTAACGGCCGGGCTATTAGAGGTGTTTAGCAGGCTTGTGTGTGTATGGACGTGGGTATTTTGTTGGGCAGATGGACGAAGCTCCGGGGCTGCCCTCACCCCTGACCCCCCACAGATGTCGCAAAAAAAACAGTCAGAGCGCCGTCACGAAGCGGTGGAAAATCAGTAACACACCGGAACCGACTTGTCGATACTCGGGGACAATTAGGCGCGTTGGAGCGCCAGGCTCTGGCTGCGCAGCGGCGCTCGCTGCTGCGTGAAACACGCAGTGATTACAGCAGGGGATGAAAGAGGGAAAGGGGCCATGCGGTGCCTTTCTCTGAAGGCCTGTTTGACCGATGGCTCTCCCCTGAATAGGACTCTGGTGGTCATACATAAATTAAGAGGTTAAGTGAGCCATCAGGAACAAATGTTTGCATTTATTAACTAAGAATAATAGCTCCCAGCAGTGAACTCACGGGCCTGGGTTGTCCCCTTGGGGTGATTTCTTTCAGGACTTTTTCAAATTACCCACAGTTTAAGGGTAGTTTAAGATATAAGCCGGTCAATCAAGTCTAATCAGTAGCCTATCATAAAAAAACACTTTCTCTTTTGCAATAATAAGAAATTATGCATGCCCTCGAAGAATACAGGAAATACACCAATCCTGTAATCCAAGGTAAATATTATGGTCACTATTTAAGCACACCTGTATTCCATATGGACTGAAAGGACTCACACATTATGTAGCCTATAGCCTATTATGCAATTAAACAACAACACGCTGCGACTTCATCAAGACATCAGAGACTGCAATGTTACTGATGCTCGTCGGATGCGGAACAAATATACCCCTTGCACACGTGATGTGAGCAGGGATCCCGCAGGAATGCACGAGGCAGGTGTAAATTTAAACTGTTAATGAGGCGCATCAAACGCTTCAAAAGGAGCGCCGTGCTGAGCCATTCTCTATCATTATTGTCCACGCGGGACAAAAGCCATCAGAGAGTTTTTCCTCTCTAAACGGTGCGGAATGGGTCCGAGCTGCGGGAGTTATATTGTAGCCGCAGACCCCCGCGGACTGCGCCGGGCTAAACAGACAAGTGTTATGGGCTTTGGACTCTATAACGAGACAGATGAAACGTCTACAATTGGCCAGAGTGCAATAGGCCTACGTGGTCTGCATGTCCTGGTGGAAACGGGTTCACGAGGAGAGAGATGCCATTCAGGGGGAATGATTAACAGCTGCTTGGTTTCCTATGGTATGTAGCCTATATGATGATGTCATTGTTATGAGTCATACACCCACAGGTATAGCTCAAATGTGTCTCATTATTATAACAGTGATACAAAGTCACGACTGAGGGCAAACAGTTAATGATGAAAGTGGTGTGACAATTTTAGAAACAATAGAGGGAACTGTATTTTTTTTCAACAGCAAGACAACAGTGTCTCACAGCTCAGTGAGGTGCACATCCAAACACCATACAGTATATTAGGCTTGAGTCTAAAGAACATATCCTTGTCTGGATGGATGCAAAATGAATGAGACCTGAAGGAAGATAGATCCCTTACTTCAGTAAAAGTAGCAACACCATGCTGTAAAAAATGTTACCGAAGAAAGATCATAAGTAAACGTATACGAGTCTTATTCACAAAATCACATTGTCAAAGGTATTCAATAGCCTATACTTAAAAAGACCCCTGTAATTGATATACTTTTGTATACATGCTCAGATTGCCTTTACTGGTGGCAGCCGGGCATCACTGTTCGAGACTGAAATGGTCGAGGTGGTTGTTAGAGGAACAGTTTGACGTATAAACTCACACAGGAAGTCCATTTAAGTGGCTCCTTAAAGTATATTTTACATACAGTTTACAATCTGCCAGCCAGATAACTGTAGTGAGGGGAAAAAGTACATAACTTCAAGTAATCCATCTCAAATAAGAACATTTCACCTAAATCCCAGATTGACACAGACCTTCAAGTCCTCTCAATGTTGCTACCTATATATTATATAATGTAAATATGAGACCATCTCTGCCCAATGCAGAAGGCATAGCAAGGTAAAGTGCTTCTTAAAATAATAGACCCGTTCATCTCCTGAAGGCCACATCCTTGACACTAAATTCGCAGAATAATGGAACATCTTTTCACTTGCAGAATGACATTTACATAATGTATCACTCCTGAAACAGAAATCCCACTGCTATCTGCAGGAAGAATACTCTTTCAAATCCGTCAGAGTGACCTTTTCAACTTTATTTACCCACGTCGGTGTGAATTCACAGATTCACGGGAGCAGAAAAACTTTTTCTGTCTTGTTCCTGGCAATGGAAACGTGTGGTGATACACGGCAAATTGTCCTAAGGCGCAGGAATAACATATTTAAATGATGAAATCCAGCACGACTCCCTTTGGCAGGCAAATTCCCTTAAACCGTTGCATCTCAGCAGGCACGTTGGGGGTTGGTTTGGGGGAAATGAGATGTATATGTGAGTCTGTGTGTGTGTGTGTGTGTGTATCTCCCCGAGGGTTTATTTGGGAGGCTTGCGTGTGCGTACATGCACACTTGCTGTAGGTGGTTACATGTGTGCGTGTCGTGGAAATAAAAGGCAGCTTATGCAAATGAGCTTGTGTGACCAACTGGAGGTACGACTGTGGCGCCTCACGCAGTTTTTAAAGGAATAGTTCAAAAACAATTTTTTTTAGCTTGCAGCCTCACTCTCAGGGTTCAAGACAAGACTAGCTTGAAGTTTGAGACAAGTAGAAGTCTGTAGAATATACAACTTCAAACTAGCTTATGAGAGATAATTCACAGGCAGTTCCTGGTTTCCATTCAGTATGTATTTTCTTCTAAAATAACAAAAAATACAGAGTGCAACATAACATGGTTAATAAACAAGTCCCAACAAGTACAGCATTTAATGGTGTTGTTAAGTTTTTCTTTTGATTGTCAGCGGAGGCAGGCTAACGCTTCCCTTGACTACCAGTGTTTGCGCTATGCTAATAGCGATGAGTGACCGATGGATATTTTTTCTTCAAAAATGCTCGCACAGTTAAATGAATGCTTTCGGTCGCCTTCTCTTGAGAGTGAGGCAACAAGCTAAAAACAAAAAAAGTTGAACTATTCCTTTAACGCGCAGCTCTACCAGGATTTTAACTAACAAGGCACGGTGCACCATCAGGGCTGAGCAAACACCATGGGCCTTATGTGAGCAGACACAGACGGCCCTGCCTGTCCTGCCTCAGGATGAGATGCTGTGGGATGAATTAGCAGCAGTCTGTGCACTGTGGCCCACTTCTGGCCTTTGGAGACTTGATAGGTGACGAGCAGAGTGTGTGACACATTGGCATGGCAGTCTGCTGTTTGTGTGTGGATTGTCAGAGGGATAACAAACAAGGGGGGGCCCTCTCCTTCTCCTCTCCTCTCCTCTCCTCTCCTCTCCCGGCATGTCAGTCATTTCTCATCCGTAGGACAGCGAAGGTGGCGCGCCTCCAAAGCGTGGCCTACTTTCCAGCAGCATCTCACGCAGAATGGAAATGAGCTCAACTTATTTCCTTTGCGAGCGTCTGTCTGATTTTAATTAACATCACAGCCGTTGTGATAAAGCGGCGCTCTGTCTATATCTTACAGCAACGAGATGATCCCACATCCGCCGCCTTCTGCGTGCTGTGTGTGTGTGTTAGTTTGCATGTGTATGCGCATGTGTGTGTGTGTGTGTGTGTTAATGTGTGTGTGCATGTGTGTGTGTCACAGAGACAGTGAGCTGGAATCCATAATTTAACCAAATGCCCACAAGCCGCACACAGCCAACACTTGTTTCCACACTCCTCTCTCACAGGTCTCACACGACAAGCACGCGCTCACGCTCACTGCTGCTGCTACTGTATTTTTAATTGTTGTTCGTGTTCTCCCTCCCCCAAACATACATAGCATCATAGAGTTGAGTGTTGTGCGGTGTGCTACTCTGTGCGTTTGTCGTACGGCACTCGGAGAGGTATTTATAGCAATATATTCTCTCATACAGACAACGCGGTCGGTGCATGTGTGTGTATTCATTTGGAAGTAATAACATTGACAACTGCTTGAGAGATGGATGGGGTTGAGAGAGAGGGAGAGGGACTCATTTTCAGCATGTACCCACTAACGAGCTGTATTGTGCTCCAGGCGATGTGTATGATAGCTTGAAGCCGCTGTGTGGGTGTGTGTGTGTGATTGTGTGTGTGTTTTAAAGTGTGTGTGCGCGTGCCTACTTATTGGCAGTTGAGGGATCTTTACAGTCTCATATTTTCTAATTATCATGTGCTACACTTTTCTCTTCCTATTTTTTCGCCTCTGGTTTCCATTCCTCTCTTATCAAATATAAAGACAGAAATGTATAGTGGTATCCACAAAAAATAGGCCTTATCAGTTTAGAATGTACTCGGCATGCCCCGCCCTTTAATTAACTTTGAAAGCTTGACAAGCGTCCCTCCAGCGCCATCCCAGTTTGGTTATATTAAATTATATCATTCAGGTAGACACTATTTTAATTATGAAAGCAGCCAAAACAACGCTGACTTTCTATGTTATCCATTAAAAAAACAATCAAGTACGTGAGTAGGACTTGGTTGTAATGTCCTCATTATTAACCTCTGTAGTCTGTAATTTTGCTAGCCCTAAGCTAGTCTAATTTATATTCAAACGTTTTCTCTGTCATGCAGGGCAATTTACAAAATGTGGAAAATACAATTCAGATAGAAGGATGGCACATCAATAAAGAAAAGTCTAACTGTTTAAATGGAAACACATGCCCTATTTTTTTTTATTGAGCCCCTTGCCCCCAACATGTCTGTGCATCCTCTCCTCTTTTCCTCCTCGCCATTTTTTACACTCAGAAGTAGCATTTTTTTTTCTTTGTTAAGGACAAAACCATCTCTTCCGTGCCATTGTTTAGAATGTAATGCATTATCCATCTCCATTCCACTTTGTACACGCCACTTCACCTCAAGTAGCGGCAACTTATGAGCAGCACACACACGCTCGCCACACTGACGCACGGTCTGGCACACGCAGAAAAACACTCCTATGCAGACACGCTAGCGCCACAGTCCCATTAGCTTTAATATTTCAGCAGCGTCATAGCATTCGCCAGCGGCCTTGTCACCGCCTGCTCCCCGGGGACACAGATCCTAGATCAGCCCGGGCTTGTCCTCACCCCCCACAACATCACCAACCGGCAGCATGGGGAAAGCACTCAGCTGACCTCCAAGCTGTGCCCACTGTTCCCAGGAGTCACCCAAGACGCACACACACACACACACACTCCTGTCATCACCACCACCGCCACTGCGATCTCAATGGAGGAGCAAGAAGAGGGGAAGGGGGGGGGGGGGGGGGGGAGTTGAAGAATGCAGAGGCAAGTCCGTGGGAGGGGGACAGGGAATAGAAATAAGATGAGTAGGGGAGCGAGAGCTGCACCGAGAGGTTGTGTGGGTGGGCTATGGGGTGCTGATTAGGCCCTTGGTTTGAAGTGTTCAGCAGCTTACCCTTGTGGACGTACATGCACGCACTCCGCGCACACACACATTGTTTCACACACCGTCTTTATAACTCATTCAGTGTTACAAAGGCTTCAGAAGTATATACGGTGAGGACAGTACACGTGCTGCGTTTAGGCATTCTGTTAGAAATTCCCTGCTCTTTGAGGTGGAATATTTCCCTTTTGTTCTGAAATTCATGCCTGTGATCAATTGGAAGGAGAGGTCTACTGCATAATTGAGCTCCCTCTGTGTGTGTGTGTGTGTGTGTGTGTGTGTGTGTGTGTGCGTGTGTACGTGTGTACCCGTGTTGTATCTGCCTGCCCGTGTCTGTCCATCTGTGTGTGAAGAATAGAGCTGAATGTGAAGAATTGGTCGAGAGCTCTCTGATACGCCTGGCAGAAATGTGTCTTTGTGCTCACCTGAGGCTTAGAAAAAAGTAGGAGAAAAAAAACATCACAGCACAGCACACACAGGGCTCTTTTGTATTTGGACTACACAATGCTCCAACACTGCTCCGTTCTTCATTCCGCCAGGGGTCTGACCACTCGTTAGCTTTATAAGGAGGCTGTGAAAGCAGCGAGGACACCACACAAATCTTGGCGCACACAGCCCAACCACCATGAGCTATGTCCTGTGAGTTATAACTCATGCATGATCACTAAATGGAAACATTTGTTATCTCCACAACAATACAGCCAGAGGAGCTGAATCTTTTATGGCTCCCTTGGTGTCGTGGTGTCGTGCCCCTCCTCTACACACACACACACACACACACACACACACACACACACACACCAACACACACACACACTACTATCCAAAAAAGCTGCCCAACACACACACACACACACACACACTCTGACACACACTATAAGACACACACACACACACACACACACACAAAGATCCGTGCCACACGTTGGAGCTCACAGGTCATCCTCCTGTGAATAAAAACCCAAAGAGGAAGCAGCGAGGCATAAACAACCACACAACACCTCCTTCCTCAAACCTCGAACCTTCATTAAATATTAAAACTGGGGCAAGTGTGTGCATGCACGTGTACACACAAACACACACAGAGGGGGGCCTTGGCTCCATGATAAATGTTCAGTTATGAAACATTAACACAAATATATCCCCATTGTCTTTCTATGAAATATTCAGGTTCATGCTCAGACTGATATGCGCTCTCGATGCTCATCTCTCCATTCACGTGTACTAAAAACTAGCTTTATGGCGGCTTTGAGGCTTTTGGGGGTTAGGCTGGCTGCCGTCTCCGCCTTGGACAAATGTCTCGCTGACTCCCCAAGTTGTCTTATCTGCTGTTACAATAACCCCCCTTACGTTTTGACCTACTTAACAGGACCCTTAGAGAGATGTTCACTGTCAAACCAATAAAGGCTGTACCAGTGCTCTCACATGTTTTATTCCGTTAACAACAAATGGCATAAACATTTCATTGGCGGCGGACAATTTTGATGATTGATTTTCTGCCATCCAAGCAGCCCATTCATTTCACTCCTCTATGGAAATCAACTTTCAAAGACTTCCTGGTGATTACTTTTTGTGAAAGTCAACAGCACTATTAGATTTAATCTGAGCATGCTAAAAAGCTCACAACGACATTGTTAACATGCTGAGGGTTAGCAGGTGTAATATTTTCCATATTATCAAGATGCTAGCGCGCTGGTATTTACAAATTAGCTCTAAACATAAACCCACAACCAGATGGGAATGTCTTAAGTTTTGCAGGTATTTGGTGAAAGATGTGGACTAGCTGTGGACAATTTTAGCCTAGTGAGACCAGCCTGATTTTGTGCTAGCTTCACATTTGTTTCTGTTTGTGGAAGGGAGCCCTGATTGGTTCATGTAGTCGTCAATCTAACCTCAACAGACAGACAGTCTGAGGTTAGATTGAAGACTACATGAACCAATCAGAAGCTGCAATCCATTAAGGGACAAACATTATGTCAGAACAAGGGTCCTGATTGGCCCAGTCATTTTTTGACCTGCTCCTCCCCAATGAGATTGGAGAAAGTCCGGACTGATCTGCTAGTGTCACCAGGCAACAGCAATGTATCTTAAAACAGAAATGTTAACCTGATGGTGGTGCTAGACAAATGATCATGAAATCATTAGGTTATCCACTGGGAACCCCGAATGTCTGTATTGCATTTGGTGGATTTCTATCCTGTAGATGTTGAGTCATTCAGTCTGGTGGACCCAAAGAGCCATTGACACATAGCAACTTTTCACTGTAACATTCTTAATTGTAATTCAAATCGAGTAGATCATTTTCACTTTTTTCTTTTTGCACCGTCCAAGGTTGCTTGTTGTCTGTTGCAGGGTTTGAGGATAGAACGACGTGAATTTTTGTTTTTCGACGACGCTCGCATTTTGTCTGTCAGCGCAACCTTGAAAGAGAGCCACCAAAGAAAAGTTTTCAAAAACACCCAAAAAACAAGGACTACAAAATGTTCTCTCTGTCTTGTATATCTTACTGTAAGCTGGCAAGCCTCTGCAAGAGGAGCTCCATTTGAAATGAACAGAAAACACTAGAGAAAGTAGGAAATTAAACTCAAATCTTACAGTCAAATCTGGGGAAATGATCATCAGGAACCAAAAGTGCTGTTTACACAATTTGTAGATTTATAGGGAGAAAAATTTTGTTTTATTTATCTATTTAGATAGATAGATAGATAGATAGATAGATAGATAGATAGATAGATAGATAGATAGATAGATAGATAGATAGATAGATAATGGATAGTTTTGTTAACTGTTGCTTTGTCACATGTTGGTGTTGTAGAGAGACACACTCTCAGATAAGAAGCACAAAGCAGTGCCTTGAAGAATAGCTAGTCAAAGGCAGGAGAGAGAGGGGTTGAGTGAGCGCTCGGACACGCACTCACACAACCTAAATCATCATTGGAAAATCATTAGAAATCTGGCAAAGTAGAGGGGCACAGATTGAGGGACAAACCCCCCATTCAAGCGCAACACAAAGACAGGCCTGCACACACACACCAACACACTCACAGAGAGGCAGCCGGGTGGAAGGGAAGTGGGGCGGTTCCAACGATACACTGCGGTGCACGCACACGCACATACACACACATACACACACAAACAGCTCGAACCTCACAAACAACAACTCTGTATCCTTCCCAGCCCGCCCACCTCTGGCAACATTTATTGCTCCTTCTGTGTGAATGTCTTCAAGTTTCATTCACATGTCTGCCATTGTGTGTGTGTGAGTGTGTGTGTGTGTGTGTGTGCGTGCGTGCGTGCGTGCATGTGTGTGTGTATGGGTGCGCCACTGTGAATGAGAGCTCCATTAGTGATTCATTTGTGTGTAGTTAACCATTGTGGAGAGAAAGCAACATTTTATTTGTCTGAACCTAACCCTGACCATATGGCGACACCTTCCCCTCCACTTTTCCTCTCCGCTCTCCTCCCTCTCTGCCTCTTTTACACACTTTCTCCTCTCTCTCTCTCTCTCTCACTCTCACTCTCTCTCTCTCCCTTCACCAACAGTTCATCTGTCTGTCTCGTCCGCACTTTCTGCGAAGAATTTGCCTCCCCGCCTTCTTCCTTTATAGCTGACTTTTGGAAAGCAGCATGATGTGTGCACGTCTTGGTGTTGTGTGTGTGTGTCTGTGTGTGTGTGTGTGTGTGTCTGTGTGTGTATGTGTTGTAGGTCGATGGGGACAGGCCCTCTTTGGCTGTCAGCTGCAATCAGCCCTCACGTGTGCCAGTAATGTTGTGTATTGTCCGAACACATCACCAGAGGAGCATCTGAGACGTCCATTAAAGTTCAAAGCAATTTATCACTATCTCCATCCTCCTCCCTGAGTCTCCCATCACCCGTCACCCCCCCCCCCCCCCCCCCACACACACACACACACACACACACCTCTTTCTTACTTTACTATTTCTCCTCTCCTCCTTTCCTGCCTCCATCCATCACATCCATCCGCTTTCCCTCTTTTGCTCGAATTAAAAATTTAAACAGGATGGTCAACTAGAAATTCAAGGGGTGGGGGGTGGTACATTTGTTTGCTTTGTGTTTGCGTTGTAGCTAGGGATGGGAATCGAGAACCGGTTCTTGTTGACTCGGTGCCGAGTCAACCAATTCCTTGGAATCGTTAACATGCATGCTTAACGATGCCGCTTATCGGTTCCGTTCGTTGCAAATGCGTCATGACTTCAGACATGCGCTGCTTTGTTTTGGTTCAGAACGCAGCAAACATGACGTCGAGGCAGAAGCACTCTAAAGTGTGGTTGTATTTCACGCGAAAAGGCGACAATACGGCCACTTGCAACAATTGTAAAGTTTCCATTTCATCAAACACTCAAGCGCGCAGACTGCGATCCTGACGGTTAAACGTTTAAACGTCCGCTGCCTTACTAGTTGGCACCAGAATTGCCCATCACTTGGATTTGAACATAAAATGTATGAATTAACGTGTGTGTAGTCCTAGGTGTGGGCAAGTGAAAGGGGGAGAAACATAAAAAGGCGAGAGCAGCATAAAGCAAAGCAAAAAGGATGTCTTTACCGCTGCCAAAGGCCCGCTGTTTACTCTCGTTCATCAGCTGTTATAATGCTGCCTTTACGCACGGCGGTGGCGACAGACCCAAAACAACACACAGCGGGACTCGGCGGTCCGGTGATAAGAAAACGTTTAACAAGACACTTTATAAAGACAGTAAGACACACTTAAAATAACGCTCTCTGCCCATACAAAAAGCTCTGCCTTGGAGTACTTGATGCAGCGATCGATGTATAAACCCATGCTACGTGTGTCTGATGACGGGCCGTTATATTAATAATAAACAGCGCGCTGCACATAACAGCATGTACATTGTAAAGTTGACATGGCAAACATGATGTTTTTTCTGCATACAAATGGTTAATTTGCCAAAGTTGATAGTTGGTCTTATCTTTTCAAAAGACTTGTTTATATTTATTATGTCAGTTGAATTTGGTTTCAAGTGCAAATGAGCACTGTTAATATTCCAAAAGGCACAAGCTCTTCCTTGACTGTTTTCAGTCTGTGTTTTTAGTTTTTATGTCACATAATGGCATTTGGGCTTAAAAGCCAAACATTTTTTTTTTGTTTGGACCAATTAATGTGAAATTTGACAATTTCCTAATCCTCAAGTAGCCTACTCTTGATAATCTTTCAAGGCACAGACTAGACATACCTCTGATCAGATATTAAAGAGAGATAATAAAAACAAACTAATTTGTACTTATTCTCTCACCCAATGAGAATCGATAAGAGAATCGATAAGGAATCGGATCGATAAGCAGAATCGGAACCGGAATCGGAATCGTTAAATTCTTAACAATTCCCATCCCTAGTTGTAGCCCTATAAGGGCTTTAAAAGCCCTTATAGGGCTACAACGCTTTAAAAGCCCTCATAGGGACTGGCATTGGAAATTAACAGTAACTATGCTGTGATGCTATACATTGTATATTTGTTGTTCAAGTTTCTAAGTGGTAGCATCTGTCCGTATCAAATACACATGAAATTAAATTAAAAAATTAATCAGCAATACTTACAATATTGGCTAAAGCAGGTTGTACAAGGTGCAAAATGTAAATATATAGTTCAAAATGAAGATAAAAATATGGTGTAAACTCTCTCTCTATCTTTTTCCCTTTCTATCTTATTCTGTATTGAGTGTGCCTGTCCCTCAGCCTCTCTCTACCTCTCTCTGTCACACTCTCTAATGCACGACGCCCTTGACATCTTGAGTGTGATTTGTGACAAGCTGAAGCTCCTGAAGGCTTTGAGCGTGTGTGCGTCCGAGTGTGTGCGTACGTGACAGGAGCCACCCCGGGGTATGATAACTTCAGACGGCCAGTTTTAAATATTAAACTGGCCCTCACAACTGACAGCTCCCTCACACCCGTTTAACAGCCGTTCAACATGCGTGCGCTGGCTCTGTCTTAGCAAACACTCGCCCACACATGTTCTAGGCCTTGACAGTAAGTAGCTTTCATCAGCGTGCGTATACATATAGTACATGCAGTGTTAATTGTGTGTGTGCAAAATGTTATATATATATATATATGTTTGTGTGGGTGTGTGTGTGTGTTTGTGTGTGTGTGTGTGTGTGCGTGTTCATATGCGACACAAGGTTGGATTTGGACTTGTTTTTAATCAGAGGGATTTTGCAAATGGCCTCGGGCTTCTCCCAGGGACTAATTAGTGATGTGACTTCGGCATAATAAATAAACACACACACATTCACATTACGCACACACATGCGCGCACACAGCAATGCAGCATCAACACACAAAAGGGAACACAGAATAGAGAGTTAGAGGAGAGTCAGGATGTAAAGATCAGTTGACGAAAGCGCACATTTACAAGGGAAGCAAACAAATGCTGATGCTGCCTGATCAACACTGCTGCCGTTCTGTCTATACCCTTATTCCCTCCTTCTCTCTCTTTTACGCCTTTGCAGTTGTCGAGTTCTCACTTTCAATTTTTCTCTCTCTCTCTGTTGCCCTCTCTCTCACTCTCACACACACAAACACACGCACTCTAACACACATTGATTTCACTATTTAATGTGTTGACAGCCTGCACCCAAGTAAGAGCAGAAGGTTGACGGCCTAAGAGAATTCCTCAGGCTTTTCCACACCGCACCTTAATGCGCACACATACACACACACACACACACACACACACACGCACACACACACACACACACACACACACACACACACACATTCTGGCTGTGTAAACCAGAGAGATTAGCAGCTCATTACCATACCACAGAGGGGCTACACACAGGGGATAATGCGTGTGTGTGTGTTTGTGTGTGTGTGCGTGTGCTAGTACACCTCAGAGCATTGTCTTCTGGTCATAACAACAACTGTTCCATTATTTGTGCGGTGTGTGTGTGTGTTAGGGTCGGTGTGTGCCAGAATGAAAGTGTCTTTAATCAGGAGGCACAGAAAAACAGCAGCCACAGAGAATTACTGAATATGTTTTCATCGTGCAGACAATTATCAGATTAAACAAATTCCCCTCGTTAAGCGGCTAATCCATCCGTCCAATCAGCAGGCAGGACGGAGGCAGCAACACCTGCTCCCCGGCGCTGACCTCCGACAGATGTGGAGATGCTGAGATGATCCACTTTTGGAGCAGCGGCTCGGATTCAGGGGAGGATTGTTTCATCCTTTTGAAGTCTCGCGTTTGGCTTGAAAAGGGGAAAGCAACCCAGTTTACAAAGTCTACTTTTCCCGTTTATTCAGGGGGGAAAAATGTATGTACAAACTTTCCACAAACTTTTAAACTAAAATCGTGTCTCATTTTCATTCATTTTTGGTGCTGTCATGAAACCACAGTAAGGGTCACCTAGGTATTCGGCGTCTTGTTACCAAAAATATGGACAGCAACCCATGGCTTTTTGGCCACTTCTCTCTGTCTTCAGAGCTGGTAAGCTCTGTGAGCCTACACTCCGGCACAGCAGTGCTTTGAGCTAAATGCTAATGTCAGTAAATGCTAATAAATGCTAATGCTGATGCTGAGCAGGTGTAGTATTTAGCATGTTCACCATCTTAGTTCAGCATGTTCGCATGCTAATATATTTGCTAATTAGCACAAAACGCAAAGAACAGCTCATACTAAACCGAAGTATCAAACATACAAATTGGACTTTTGAGCTCATGATGGCGCTAGATGAGATGTGAAAGGTTTACCAGTTGGTCCTTTTGAGGAACATGAATATGTGTCCGTTAAAGCCAGGATCAGGCTTGATGATTCATACATTTAGGTACTCATTTGAAAAACTATGATCAAATGGTGTTGCACTATGAATTAGTAAAGATTCAAACCAGTTTTGAATTAGATTAGATTAGGTAGACTTACATCTAACGCAGACGGTAAGGTGGTTTTATCTAGCGACATACCAAGGTTTGTATGCAAACTACCTGTTAGCTAACATATCTCATCCACAGGTTTTCATTGCATGTTATAACAGATCTTTAACAATGAACCTTTAAACTGAATTTACCACTCCTTTATCAACCAAATTTTAGCTGGGGAACTCCTGATGAGTAAGATATATTTTGTGTGAGCTCAGCCATCATACATGATACATTATTTGCTGATTAAAAGAGTAAAAAATAGCGTGGTTTCTAAAACTCAGCCGTATGAGTGAAAGCCAAAGAGTCAATCATAATCTGATAACGCTCAATTAAATAATACTTGCACTACTGCTTAGCTATTAACCTAGTAGCTTATTTGTGGGCTAGTTTTGAACTGAATTTTACATATTTGGCTAGCTACACAGAGGCCTATACTGTTGAACCAAAGACAGTTAAAGTCAGCGCTGAGCGTCACAGCCATATGAAAAGTCTTGCGTTCACTTATTCCTGGTTTCCATTGAGCGGCTCGGATCGGGTCAGCTCGGTTACACTAGATCTGACATGCGCTCCCACCACTGACACTACCCTTTTGGAAGGGCTGGGCCACAGATCAAGGTATGTTCATAGTGCAGAACAACCCATACAAAGAAGAAACATACATGTCCGATCACTACAGCATGACAAAACTCTACACATGCAAATGCATTATCTAAAAACAACGCTCTGTTAACACACCCGTACTAACATAAAGCCTGCCATGGATGCTTCATTGGCACAACATGGTACATTGACTTTTTGCACATGTGACACGCCCGTATAAAACCCTGTCAATCAAAAAGTCTCAAAAAGTATTACTTTTGTACAACAAAACGGAATCCGTCAGGTCAAATCATCCTGGGGCTCATCTAAGACACCTTTGAACAGTTATTGGCTGTTTTCCCTTTTCTTGGGCATTAGTAAGACATCACAGGCAGAGGACGAAACTCATGTTCCTGGCGGCAGGAGACAGCAGGTAGTGTTCATGACAGCGACAGACACATCCCGGGGCAGATCTATTTTAAAGCTGACAGTCGGCCACTTTCTCCTTTAAGAAATCGGAAGTGCAACCCGAAGCCTTGATCGGGATTAAGGGCCGAGATTTATTTAGACTGATACAATGATCAGAGTCATGGCAGTGAAAGTGAGTAAGTAAAATGTGTGTGTGTGTGTGTGTGTTTGTGTGTACCCAACAACTATTTTTGTGAGAACCAATTTGAGTTTTAGACCTTAGGAGTCAGGACATTTTTGGAAAGTAAGTACATTTTGGCCGGTGATCACTTTGGAACGGACCTTGAAAGGGCTGTTTAAGGGTTAAGACAAGGTTATAAGGTTCAGTGTGTTTGTGTGTGTGTGTGTGTGTGAGAGAGAGAGAGAGAGAGAGAGAGAGTGAGTAAGTAAAGTGCACACAAGCAAGCTCACAACGCACACACACACCTCCTCACAATCAGAAATCAGCGGCTGGCTGCAGAGAGAAAAGAGAATTCATTAAACTCAGCCACCCACGCTGGGCCACAGAATAGACGGGGGCAGCGAGGATGATGAGGAGAGAGGGAGCGCAAAGACGGAGGAGAAGAGAGGGATAAAAGGGAGAGGAAGAAAGACTAGGGAAAGGGAGAAAAGAGAGAGGATGGAGTCATCTTAGCGGGGGCCCATCAAATGAAGTGGCTATGAGGTCAGATGAAACAGAAAAGCTCTTTGGGAGCAAAAGGATGCCATAGAGGATAGCAAAGAAATAACAGAACACTAGAGGAGAGAGAGACGAGAACATGACTATGTGTCAGATGGGCTCTGTTGCTTTGGAGTTGGTGAGTTAAAAAAATAAGATTTTGTCTTGCCTCCAGCCACTAGCGCTCTGTTGTCCATGCTCCCTGTCCAGGCATCTTTCACTATAGACTTGACTGACAGCCAATCAGATAATGGTTCCTGGTCGGCATGGCAGTGTGACCTGAGGCCGAACGTGCTGTCACACTTTTCACTCTCTCATCTCTAACTCTGCTCTGTCCTCATTCTGGGCCCTAATCCACACTGGGCTAATCTGGTTAACTAGAGCCGTTTCTGAAAATGAACAAAAGCCCAATCTAATTCCCATTTAGCACTAATTAAGAGATTATTGACCTCACATCCTATTATCATAATCATTGAGCTTTGGCAAACGGTCAAACAGCAAGGAAAAGGGAGTCAATAAAATGACATCAGCGTCAGACGACCAAGCATGCAGCGACAGAGTGCTGTTAGAGATTCTGTGTGTGTGACCACAGCGCTCACTCAGATAAGATGCAGAGATACACTGAAGGATTGTCAGGCTCCTCTGTCTGCCTTTGAGACTCTCTCTCTCTCACACACACACACACACACACTACACACATTTCACCTTAAGCCTTTTACTGTCCAGAGTGTCAGCAGCCATCTCCTGCACCGTGGCCTGTCACACAGAGTGAGAGAGAGAGAGAGAGAGAAAAGACGCGCAGGAGGGAGGGGTGTCCTTGAAAGAGGACAGAGGTGTTCGGCTGGATCTAATGTGACGAAAGCAACAACTGGATCTTACACACACTCCAATGCACAAACACACACACACACACCACTGCTGTTGTATCAATAACATTCCTCTCCAGGAAAAACCGCAAAAATAAATTCACATGAATACACAATTTCGTCTGACTAAATCCGGTTTGTCCCGTTTCAACCCTCCACGGGCCCCAGCCTTTTCATATCATCACCAGTGTAGGAAAGGAAGTTTCAGAGTGCGGCCCGGGCTCTCTGCAGTGGGGCCTCAGCAGCATCATTATCATCAACAGCGGGCCCTCGTAGATGCACCAGCACAAGATCAAAGGAAAGCCTCTCAATCTTCTCCCCTCACTGAGGCAGCACAGAGCTGCTCTATAGCTGGCATCTTGGTCCTGCGATAATCCTCCCATTGATCTACTTCACAGAGTTCAGTCTGCGCCGAGGCTTCTGGGTTGGAGGGTTAAAGATGCCCAGGAATGTCTGTCAGAGTTTGCAGCAGTGGGTGCCAGATCTTATTAAGCCGCAAGCCGGCCGAGCCTTGATTTTTATACAGTGTCCTTTTTTTTTCTTCTTCTTCTTCCTTGAAACGTATTTTCAAGGTGCTTTGCTTACATGAGGTAATGTGAATGTTTTATGAGGGCTCCCAGCATTTGCATAGATTCCACCTACATCATCATTTAGGCTTTTGTAAAGGATACAAAAGTAGGTTATGTGTTTAGTACAAGCAATTAAAAAGCATATCCGCCGCAACGTGTACAGGCACGGAATAGGGGGGGAGCAAATTAATTCACCTTATTTTCTAGTTCCTTCCTTTTTCCCTTTGAAGTCCATAAGGGAGGGAGGTTAGACTGGGAGGCGGAAGGAGAGGGTGGAGAAAGAGGATGAATACAAGGAACAATGGACCAGAGAGCCATTACCTCAGCGCTGCCACAGGGCCTCTCCACGTCGCCATCTACCGGTGGACTTGACGAACTGCCACCTCGTCCTTCACGCTTCTGCTGACTGGCACTGCTGAGTTGACAACATGAACGTGTGTTGATGTAGCTGTAGCCTATCATCTGTTGTAACTTCATAAATAACTAGAATTTTCAAAAAAGAAATATTTAAGTAGCATTGTATCATCACCAATGACCAAAATGCATGAAGCTAGTCAAAGATTTGACCTTTGTTTAACATATTTCTTGGTGAAATTGTTGGCAAGGTTGTTGTCTGGGTGATACGCTATAATACATTACCATTTCCGTAGGTCTTGGAAGGATGTCAGCTCTACAGTAGCCTATACCGCTCTCTTGTCTCTAAGTTCAGTGCCGCATAAAGACTAGGAGTAGAGGTAAGTTACTGCCTTTAGCTTGGAAATAGCCCAACACAAAACGCATGGTGAAACTACAACTCATTTGACTTTGTTTTTTACACAAATTCTAAACAAACGCGAGATAACGTGGTAACTAGTGAGCTTTAGTGACACACAGGTCAAACTTTGGGCAGAGCCAGGCTATCTGTTTTCCCCAGCTTCCACTGCTTATGCAAAGCTAAGTAGTTGCTGGCACTTCGTAGAGGGGTTCAGACATGATGGCAGTGTCTGCGATCTTCTCGTCGCATTCTAGGCAAGAAAGAAAATCAGCTTTTCAAAAATATCAAAATATGACTTTAAATAGGGAGCCACAGCAAGGACTCAGTTAGCTCAGCTTAGCACCAACGCTGGGAGCAGGGGGGTTTCAAATAGTCCAGCACATAAACCCATGTAAACCACAGCTTACTGCTTTTAGAAGTTAATATCAATATGTATTAAACAACCAAGATACAACATTATTAAGTGACTTTTAGCAGTTCTTCTGGTTTACCCCGTTTTCCCTCTTTATCTCCATATTTAACATACAGATATGACACTGCTATATCAATCTTCTCAGCTAACTCTTCTTGACAAGAAAAATTAGTTTTTCCAAATTGTCAAACTATTCCTTTAATATTTATTATTATTATTATTATTATTATTATTATTATTATTTATAGTGCTTTAAAGTGGGTTACATTATTGAATTTAAAAGACTTTGGTCAAAGTGAGGCAGGTGCTAAGACTACATAAGCCCATATGGATGAGTCATAAAGAGACACAATGACTGAGCAAGAAGGTGGTTCAAGTTGTTGAGGCATGTGGTTTGGTCAGCATGGATTATCGTGAATGTTTTTTTTATTTGCTGCCAACTATGAAAGTGTAGGCCCTGCATGTTGGATGAGATTTACTGCATTTTTTGCTTCATAAACATTATAAAGACTCTTAGGCCAACTCAAATACACACATCCACTCACACGTGTCCGTCTTAACCATACAATTTTGAAAAGCTTGGCGAAATGCGTTGATAAGCAAGAGCACACACACACATGCACACACAAACACACACACACACTGCAGTGTGTGAAATTGGGTCAGCAGTGGAGAGTGGGCTTTAATGCTGAGCACATACGCTCTCTCAAACTGATCTGCATATTCATGTGGGTGGCTATCAAAATTACACACACACACACACAAGTAGACACACAGACACATGCACGTACATAAATAAGTAGCCTACATCATGCATGTACACATTGTCCTAAACTTATCCATCCCACACGTGCCCACATGCAAATGCACACACACACACACACACACACACACACACACACACACACACACACACACACACACACACACACACACACACACACACACACACACATATATATATACACAGACAACAAAGCACAAAAAGAGGCCTCAATCTCATGGATATTGCAACTGTCAGGGAGCCACAGGGGCCTTTATGTTCCACTCATTCTAATTCTGTGGCTAAAAATGAGCTTCTTCCTCTTCCAGCTGTACCATGTCAATAATTTTCCTCCTTTTGCTTTCACTCTTCTTCCCCTATTCCCCCTCTTTCTCCCACGGGCAAAAGCAGCGGCCATCTTTCAGAGCAGAGCGAAGTCCGCCTGGAGCTGGCTGTGACATGAACTTGTGAGTGAGTCGTAACATTGATTGTCAAAAGTGTTGCAGGCGCTCACACATAGATTCTGCACTTGCAAACAGATTAAAACAATAATAATAATAATAATAATAATAATAATAATAATAATAATAATAATAATAATAATAATAATAATAATAATAATAATAATAATAATAATAATAATAATAATAATAATAATAAATAAATAAATATATATATTTTATAACACCATCACCGGGAATCACTCTGCAGTCGAGGTCAGAAGGGCTTTTGGAGAAAGAGCGGCAGAGTGAAAGAAAAAGGTGTGAAAGGGAGGATGCAAGGGAAGGGATGGAGGGAGATGGAAGTCTCTCCCTGAAGGATATACTTGTCAAAAAGCCCTACTTTGCGTTTCTGACTCTTTTTTTTCAGTCATGAACAACAGTTTTCTCTGACAAAGCATTTTCCTGCTTATTTGCAGACGGAGGGAGGAGACTGGGCTCAAGTTGGAACGTGAGAAACTGAAAGGATGTAACAAAGGATTCAGAGCCAGTAAGCAGATAGCTCTTAAGGCCGCTAGGGACAGGGGAGGGGAGGGGGGAGAGAAGGCTGGTGTTGGTGCTGGTGTCTTTTGAAGAGGGAGACGGTTGGGGGAAAAAAGAAAGGAGGAGACGGAGAGAATGAGACAGAGAGAGAGTATGTGTGTGTGTGTGTGTGTGTGTGTGTGTGTGTGGGTGTGGGTGTGTGTGTGTGTCTCCTGTGTATGTGTTTGGGGACCCACACAGTGAGGCCTGAACATGTGATTTATTTCAGAATACTAATGTCTCTTTGATCTCCTCTGCTTAAAAAAAACCCCACCCTGCTGGGACTGTGGGCACACAGACACACACACACGACACATGCACACAAATGCATATATGTATTTTTATACACACTTGCACACACACACACACACACACACACACACACACACACACATTAATATTGTTGTGTCCCCCCGACTGACTGCTGAACAGGGCTCATTTATGCACACACACACACACACACACGCACGCGCACGCACACGCACACACACACACACACACACACACACACACACACGTTCAGTGACACACACACACTTACTCCAGGGTGTCTAATCTACTTTAACTATCGTCAAATCCATAGAGATCCAATTACAAAGATAGAGGGATATTTGTTTTTCTCTGTGCATCCTAAAAGACTAATTAAATGTTCATGTAAAGATGAAATTATTTGATACAACACAAACATCTTTTCATTTTCATAATTGTAATCTAACATGTTTTTAATTGGGGATCCTGTGACTCTTCCCTACCTATTTCTGCTGCATCTCTAGGCCTGTTATTCTGCACAAAGGACTTAATAAGACTGGTGACGTGCTCTAGTTACCGTTGTTTCTTGTATCATCCCATAATTATTCCAAGTCGGGGTCATGGGGCCGAGAGCATTTCCCAGAATGCACTGAGCATAAGGCAGTCTATCAATTAGCTAACAACAAATACAGGCGGACAAATATCTAACACAAATGCTGACCTTTGAGTCCTCTTGAGTTGTTTATCTTGTGTGTGTCCCTTTACCCTGAACGAGAAAGAAGAAAATAGAATAACTACATCAGATGAAGTGCATTTTTTAGTGTTACACAATGGGAGATGGAGTAAGTGAAGTAAACAAAACAACATAGCTGAAAACGGTCGTGTAATGCCATTTCCAAATCCTGGAAATCCATCCAAAAATTTGACTCAAACTACAAATGTCAACCTCAAGGTGGCAGTATTGAAAAGGTAAGCGGATAACCAAAGTAGGTGAGGGTACATCATCTGGGGACAATGAATGTAGAACATTTTCTGGCAATCCATCCAATGAATAGCTGTTGAGAAATGTCAGTCTTAACATAAGTGATGTGCACACCGACATCCCTAATGGCATGCCTCTAGCATAGCTTTTTTTAAATTCACTGTTGCTGTATCCACCGTTTTTTTTTTGTTGAGAAATGATCAGACTCACCACATCCATTTTGCCCAATCCAAGGCTTTTTATTGTTGTTTTTTATTTTCCAAAAACATGAATTCAATCCTCTTTTGTCAGCTGAATATCACGTGTTGGATGTTGTTGACGCAACCTTGGCACCAAAGAAAGTTCTCAAAATGAACCAATTTCAGAGTTGTTAAGAAACCCAGTATGCCTACTCTTCAATTTATGATGTTTTCTACATCGTCTGACTTGTTTTGACCTTTTTCAAAATTGCAGTACAGCTATGGTAGTCTTATTTCATGCTGTCTACTCCTATTCCACCTATTGATTTTCTACATGTCCCAAAGTGAGCTCGGATAAACACCAGCTGTCAACTGCGGAATACAGTATATGTACAGTGTACAGAATATGAATAAATGTATAATGGGTTGCTTGATAAACTAGTATCTCACTCTCCTCTATACATTTTGTATAATCGAAATTCCATGCAGGTTGTCAGCTACCGAGAAAAAAAAAAGGCTGTTTATCTCTTGGTTCTGCGTGAGGGGCACAGCTGGATAAGGTGTTGTTTTTCTTTTGAGCCCCTCCTGTGCTCACAGTGATCCCCTGCTCTGCCTCCCCCCTGCCTTCTCCTGGGTCTGCCAGACGAGACGCTTCAAGCCCACTCCACAGCTGTGGCAGACTGGAGTCATCAGGAGACAAGCCAGCGTCTCATACGAGCGACTGTAGGTAATTCCAGTGTCGAATTCCTGAGCCAGGCTGATGCTCCATGATGTTCCCTTGTGTAATATTGTTGTAATGCGAATTGGATTTTGGGTCACTGGCATTTAGTCTCACTATGCAAATTTAATTTACTGTAAGAGTATTTTCTTTGTGGTGCATATTTAAATAATTGATGGCTTGTCTAATTAATACCCTAATACATTTAATACCTTCTTCTGGTGTTCTGCCTGTTCTCTAGTACTGAGGTGCTTTACATGAGGGGGAAATATCAGTATTATTGAAGGGCATTGCCAAACCCTGACATTTACTAGACGTTGTAAACAGCTAAAGATGATTCTTCTTTGAAACCTGGGGCTAGGTTGAAAATAACTTGATGTTGTCTAAGTTTAGACATTAACACAAAAAAGTTTCATAAATACACAGTGTACGTCAAAAGCTTTTTTCTTTAAGTTGTTGAAGTCTTTAAGGTTGTATTTCATTATAACAAGTGAAGCATGTCTTGAATAAGGTGGAGGTTACCCTTGTCTCAGTTGATACATGGTATCTGTCAGAAAGCCCAGCTCCTCCCTTGATGAACACCTCTCCGTGGCAGCCTCAGGGCCATCAGTGCTACAGCTGCTGGCCCGGGCTCTTCTGGGTGTTGCTACCTTCCTCTTCACAGCAGACAGCAGATGCAGCAGCTTGGTGATGCCACCTCTCATAAGGAGATGCTCTCAGGATGGCAATGCAAAGACTCCAGCAGGTTTATGGAATCAGACATGGATATAAATACATTATTAGACAAAGGCATGGATGATCTTATCGTTATTTTTTGCGGCCACACAAGGTGTTGTACTACTTACAACATTTTATACCCTGCAACAACTGCAGACAAAATGATGTGTCAAATCAGGTGTGTGTGTGTGTGTGTGTGTGTGTGTGTGTGTGTGTGTGTGTGTGTGTGTGTGTGTGTGTGTGTGTGTGTGTGTGTGGTTTAATTCAGGTGAACTGACCCTGCAATGTCAAACATCCATCCCCTTCGACCCCTCCACTTAACCAAGCTATAGACTTCCATTTTCTACTCTTCCCCAGCCAGTCTGAAATATTGCCCCCTAAAATCATATATTCGGAGATGTGCCCTCAAACTCACTCATCCCTACAGAATGCATGGGCTTCTCGTAGATCTCTGTCGCCAGCTGATGCTGCTGAACCCACGGTATTTTAGACAGTGTGTGAGATCTGAAACTGTCTGACTGAAGCCTTTCCAGAGTAGACGGCGCCATCCTGTGGCTGCTCTGTTGTTAGCACTGAGAGGGTGGAGTCAATAGTGGACTTTGTCTGTTTCTTTGGAATGATTATTTCAAACAGGAAGTTTGGCTAACATGGGTCTTGAGGAACTAGCGGTCCGTCTCAACGACAGTGACTATATAAACTGGCTGAAAGCAGGACGGTGTCTGCTCATACTGAAAGCGGCGCTGCACCCCTTTGTCACACAGCGCACGAGAGCTTTCCACGGAAACCTGCTCAACCAAGACTCTCTTCTAAAGGAGCCGTGTGCTAACTCTGCATGCAGACCGAGAGGGAATACGGTTAGACTAGTTTTGGGTTAATTTTATAACTCTTGTAATATCACTGTTTTATTTATAAAGTATTCAATAGTAACTTGTGTGTGTGCGTGTGCGCGTGCACAGCTTTCCTCAGCATGCAGGGCGTGTTCCCAGTGGCAGACAGTGATCCTCAGACACCACAGACAGCGCAACACCACAGTGAACTGGGGCAACTGCTTCCCTCCTCACTGGAGGACAGACCACTGGGAACTGGCCAAGGTGGTGCACAAACACACACAAACTACCCACACTTAAAATAAGCCACTGGCCTTTACTCTTAATTTCTTTATTTCACTGTCATAGTTTTATTGCGCAATAGGAAAAACTACTGTTGCTCAAGGAAATGTTGTGATATTAGATATTTAAAGGAAACTCCTCTTTCCACCAAATGATTTCACTTCAGACTGATAGCAGACCACCTCAGAGACTCTCACTATCAGAACAGTCTGATGTGTCATTTCAAAATTGAAGGTGGAGTCAGCTTTTTCTGGAGAACGCTTCTTTTCAAAATCCCTTTTTGTAAAAAACAGTAAATATCTCCTCATCATCCCCCCGTTTTGACAAAAACTGAGTTTTGACAGCAAGCGTTGTGCAGAATCGCTGACTCCACCAAAAATGTCATATATGAGCCATGTTCCCTCTAAATTCAGATAATTCCCAAACGACATCCCCACAACCATCATATTTATCCCTAAAAGTGGTAAACAGGGTGCTACCCACACCTCCTGTATCATGCCAACTGAACTCTGCCAGGGTCCTCAGCCAGAGAGAGACTCACTGTCTCACCTGAAATTGCAAATTATAAAATGCTCTCTGCCACAGGTGTGTCTTCATCATTGAGCTGATTGTCTCTTTGGGAGGATGCTGTGGAAGATGCTTACCAACAGAAAAGGCTGAGATACTCCAAAATATCAGCTGAGTCAGATGAGCGGGGTTGGGATGTAATAGTGCATCCAGTTGAGGAGGGGTTGGTTACAGGGACTTTGTTTGGAGCCAGTTTCCCCCTGCAAGGCTCCTGAGGGAAATAAGAATCACAGAGCAGGGCCCGGAGGCAATCAAAATGCCCGCCAATGCTGCTGAAAGAAGCAGTCACTCGTCGTGGCTGGAAAGAAGAGATACTGTCAAGTGTGCTGCCAAGTGACCGTCTAGAGACAAACCATTAAGACATACACACCCAGGTCTGATCAGCCTGCCGTGGGCCTGCCTCTATAGAAGGTGTATCTTAATTAAAAAAAAAGATGTGTAATAATGGCCGTAACCTCATCTAGAAGTCATATTTGAGAACAACCCCAAGTCAATACTGAAAGACGTCAGGGTTTGAATTAAGAGGGAACATAGCTCATGTATGATATTGTATGGGGCTCTAATTGTGAAAGAACTGATATTGCCCGAGTGACACTCTGGGGTGGTCTGCTATCGCTAAAGTGAAATTGGTCTGTGTGGAATCAGGGCGTTTCCTTTTGATATCCAGTTGACATCAGTGGTAGCACAACTCATACGTGGCATGTTATTAGGCTTTAATTTAGAAACTCTTTGATTATTTAGTTTGACTTACTATTTGGGAACATTATTTACACAATTTAAATGACAAAGCCTAGAACATCAAACCCTCAATTAATTGTTCATAATAATAATAGCAGGCCTTAGTGTTTTTTATGGTTAATTATGTAAATTCTATAGTATTAATTAATTTAGTTTTCTGTTAAGTCATTAATGCATTTTTATTCGTAAATTTGTTTATTCGGTCATTTACAATGGACGGACTTTATCATGTTTACATTTATTTTAGAATATATATTTATAATTTTTTTAATACACACTGTAACAATAATGTCTAGTACATGCACAAACCACAATACCAAAGGGCTGGCTAATTTGACCATAGTTTTGGAAGTGTGTAAACTGGCTTTACTGCAGTACATGAAGTCAGGTATGCTACACTTATTCCCATTGGAATCATTTAACTTGTCTCTCTCTCTCTCTCTCTCTCTCTCTCTGTGTCTTTGTGTAGGCCTACATGCCGCGGGGTCAGGGCAAAGTGAAAGGGGCAGACCAATGCGATGCCTCTGCTCTGCTCAACCTCATAAGCCACTGTGATTGTTTCCATACTGTGGATCTAAAAGTTGTAACAGAGGTAAACATTTATATTGTTTAATCTTGAATGCCATGCTACTGTTGGTCAGCCAGTCAAGTTGTCAGGTCAAGCTCTTTATTCCATGCATGAAACTTTGCGGGTTTAAGCCTAAAAAAAACGAAATATACACTCTCTCTGTCAAAGGAAAGAGACTGGATTGGATGACAGAGATGTTTTGTAACGTGTGTGCGTATGTGTGTGTGGTTCCAGGTGATCCGTTACAGAAACGAGTTGATGCATTCTTGTGAGCTGTGTGTGAGGGATGAATGGATGAGACACTTCCAGGTCGCTCTGAAGAACATCTTGCGGCATTTTAGCCACGTACCACAGATGGAAACAGCTGGCCGTCAGATGGAGGAGGTGAGCGTGTGTGTGTGTGTGTGTGTGTGTGTGTGTGTGTTTTTCCAGGTCCTCACTTCTTCAAATGCCTATTTCAGGTTAGGGTTATTGTAAGGGTTGGGGTAATGCATTTAGTTTTGATGGTTAGGGTAAGGGGCTAGGGAATTATGTCAATTTGTGTCCTCACAGGTATAGGTGTCCAAGTGTGTGTGTGTGATCTCAATCTTGTCATTTTGCATCTCGGTGTGCATTTACTATGTCCAGATGCTGGCGGCCGACTTGTCAATGCAGGTTTCTGGTTTGGACGGAGTGGATTCGGTTGACCTTGATGGAATAGAGTTTGATTCTGTCAGTCAACAGGCAGAGACCAGCGCAGACTCAATCGGCCAATGGGAGGCTGAGTTGCTACAAGAGAGGCTGCAGGAGTTGCTGGGTGCTGATGATGGTGACGACGCAAAGACACAGGTGCGGAGAATGAACTCAGATGTCCATGAGCATCTGTACATTCTAACATTATGGAGCGGGAAAAACATTAGTGTAATCATTTCATTGGGCCTTCATTATGTTTGTACATTTGTGTATGATACCACACTCTATTGAAGCGATTGCCGCTTTAATCCGTAAATAAGTTATGGGCAAAAAGTTATTACATTTTGTGACATTATCAATCAGTTATTACATTTTGGGTTTTATTTGATTTTTTTATTACATTTCGGGGGCTCTTACACTCCCCGATACCCTGATAAGATTCATATAAGGAATTATGTCACATGACTTCAACCCACTCTCTGTCTATTGCTCCTTAGGACATTGAGCAGTTGAAGATGCTGGGTGGTTTCCTGCAGGCCAACACAGATCTGAGCCAGAGGTTTTCTACAGAGCTCCGAGCCATCAAGTCACTGGAGGCCAGAGAATGAGAAGGAGGAAGAGGAGACAAAGGGGAAGAGGAGTATATTGTGCACCATCTTTATATTGAGCATTTGAAATCGGTCAATGTTGGAATTTCAGCAGAAAAAGAGGGTTTTGTGACAGCTTGTCCATGTATAGTATATAGTGATAAAGCCTGTAAACCTAAATCCACAAAAAAAGTGATTGATAGATATTGTCATTTAAGTTTGATGAACTTTACAGAAATTCAGTTTAGATGAGGCGGGCTTTGCTCTGATTCTTATGACACAATAGGTGTGTTGAACCAATCAAAGCAGTTCTCTGCCCGAACGTTCTATAAAAACAATTACTGTTGACATTGATTTCGGCCACCCCCACACAGTCTTGTAAAATGGTCTAGACAGTAAAGAAGCCATTGTTTTTACTGAGTTTTATAATATTTATGAACATTTATTTTTTTCAAAATATTTTTGTAAAAGCTTATTGAGACCCACAAGACCAGGTTTCCAGAGGCTTTAAAGTTACCTGTAAATAAAACAAATCTGAGTAATTCCATTGACCAGTGTTCATTTTCTTTGTTTTCGTTCTTTAACTTAGAATAGTCATGATAGTAGAATCTACCCATGTGCTTATACAGACACAACATAATGAATCCATGTTAAGAAAAAGTATAAGCACCCACTCTCCCAATACAATAAATGAATCAGAAACTTTTAAACGGCAGTCTCTAGACAATGAAGTGAATGTTGATTATGCATGTACACATTCCTATCTAAAGCTTGTGGGGCTCTCACATACCGTAATTGGCCTTTTTTGTGTAAGTGAATGACAAGCACAACGGTAAGGTTTTAAAGCTTTTGCTATGCAATCACTTCTGGAGACCGCACCAAATCTAACCACAGCTCAATAACAGGTCTGATGTCTCTCTGTATATTGTTTGTCTGTTTGTTTGTGTGTGTGGGTTGTTGCTGCATGCATGTATACTTTCCTGCTGTCTGTGAGTTTAGCCTAAACCACCAAAATCACTTTTGATAGGAATGCGTGGTAAAGATTGTAGAAGTGCACAGGCTCTTGAAACATGTCTATTTTTGATTTGGTACATTTGACAGTGTGAACACAAGAGGCACAGATTGTGTATCATGGCCAAGCTTTTAGTTGTGTTTTGTGAGAGTATCTTCCCGTTTCGGGACTTGAATAACAGGAACCATAGAAAAGAAAATGTACTATGCTATAGTTTAGTTTAGACCACGGCGCAGGACATAGGTGCAGCTGCATGACTGAAAGGTGTGAAAACCAGAAAAAGCTATTTCCTGTCTCGTAGCTTTTTCACATGCCTTTTTCTCGCTGCTACAACCTGCTGCACCTTCCCCCAGCCCTCAGCACAGTATGGGTGCCTGTCTGCCGGGCATCATGGACAGGGAGGGGATGATGGTCCGCTCTATTTACTACGGGAGGATAGGTAGCGCGGCCACGGAGAGGCTGCTGGAGAGGTTTGGACAGGAGGGAAGCTTTCTGCTAAGGGACAGCGAAACCGTGCAGGGGGCCTACTGTCTGTGTGTCAGGTGAGCCGGGACCATTGGATGACCAAATTGTTACAGTTTTTATTACAGTTCTGTCGCACCCTTATGTGTGTTTGTTTGACCATTCCACTTTTAGGCTGTCATTCATATTCATTGGTGAATACACTGAGCATGCTTGATATGTTTATACCTGTATATAATCAAGACCAGATACTTTCAATGTCTCCGAGACAAGATGAGAAAAGCAGGTGGATGTGCTGCTGTTGTTGTTGTAGGGTTTTAAAGAATATCTCGTTTAAGTCTCTTCATCATATCAAATACATTTATGAGAACTGTATAAAACTGTGAATTGTTTATGTTTTATTTACAGGCATGCATAGGCTTTCAAAGAAAGGGGCACAGAAACAATTTGGGATAAAACAATTTTACATGTAGATAGACTCTCTTCTTTGCTGTTTTGAGTATGAATAGTAGCACACGTTTTTTCGACCATGAACTCTTGTACAATGATTTCCGTTATAATATTTTTTACAGTGTTATAGTGGCCAGGTTTTTATTGTAATTTGGGTTCCTGGCAGACTACAGTAATACTTTGTTAAATTGACCTCATAGCCTACCATGAATGTTAAGCAAGGACAGCTTGTGCCGAACAAAGACAAACATAATAATAATGGATTTATATAGCGCTTTTCAAGGCACTCAAAGACGCTTTACAGGGTTCCAGGTTCCATTCATTCACACAGTCATACTGGTGGTGGTAAACTACCATAGTAGCCACAGCTGCACTGGGGCAGACTGACAGAAGCGTGGCTGCCATTCAGCGCCTACGGCCCCTCCGACCACCACCTCAAACACACAGCAGTCATACACATTCACACGTGGCAATGTGGGTGAAGTGTCTTGCCCAAGGACACAACAACCATGACACAGGTGGCAGAGCGGGGATCGAACCGCCAACCCTTGGATCATTGGCCAACCCGCTTAACCACCTGAGCCACGGTCGCCCGGTCGCACATAAAAGGCCTTGCCGGCATTACAGAGGATTTATAAGTGAAGAAATAACTCTGAAACCTTGACACACGTCGATGTGTACGGAGCCCCTAAAGGGACATGGAGGAAAAAAAAAATTTTGGTAAAAAAAAAAAAAATAAAAAAAATCAAACTCGAGATCTCGAGTTCAAACTCGAGATCTCGAGTTTGAAGTCAAGATCTCGAGTTTAAAGTCGAGATCTCGAGTTTAAAGTCGAGATCTCGACTTTGCCTTCAAACCTCTCTCACCGTCACCAATGGTCCATGCATCAAAGGCATATCAATTAATTTATGGGAAACCACACAATAGTGTCATGGAGGAGTACTTGGAGCATTCTTTTCTCACACTAACACCAAAATACAACCTATTAGGCCTAAATCTAACGTTTATTATGCACATTGGAGAGAAAAGTGACAATGCTTCACTTCATTTTGGCGCACCATGGACAGAGAGTGGAGGTCTAATTGTCAACACACACACACACACACACACACACACACACACACACAATATGTAGACGGTATACATTTGACTATATCAAAACGTGAACGTTTCCAAGACACAATGCCGCCTACACTTGAGGAGAACTCTGTTTGGCTGTATTGGCTGGTCTGATGAAGGCTATTATGAGTCGCAAAGAGTAATTTGCACCGGATTAGACTATGTCCGCGTTCTCCAGTGACTCCATATGATCGGATCTTGAAGCACTCACAATAGTGCAGGCAAAATATGAAATTCAATTGGATTATGCGAACTTTCTATTTTTCTTCACTTGGAGAGAGAAAAAGCGCTGTTCCCGTGCGCTCTGGCAGCACTACACCTGTGCCCGGCGTGAGCCTCAAACTGCGTCTTAATAGAAAAGATAACTGCAGGTCATATGACAAAACTAGCGATCGGACTAGGTTAGTAAAGCCTAATTAAGCCTTTCCCAGGAAGGGATCGTGTGTGAATAAAACACAGAGTCTGGACTGGCGTATTTTTAATAGCCTATAGCAGAACTTCCTTTGCTGTGCGCTGGGGAGAAACAGACACGCTGGTAACTATTCTGCTCCAGATCTGCACATTGGACAGCGCCACGCGATCCTCACAGTTTTGCTGCTGTTTAGTTAAAATTTGTGATTTTTTGGGTGCAATAGATGAATAACATGTGCCGTCGGGTGAAGCCTCTTATCTCTCTCGACCGTGTGCGAGGCAAAACAAATCAGGCGCTGTTTCTCCCCAGCGCACAGCAGAGGAATTTCTGCTATAATTAGAAATCACCAGTGCAGACTCTCCTCAAACTATTAGTTTAATTTAGTTTTTATAATCAGCGATCGATTGTTTCATTTGTACACAGAGACAAACATGTAGGCATGTAGCGGTGTGGCACATTTACGCACGAAAGCTTCCCTCAGAACGGAAGAGAAAAAAATTAGCTTTTTTATTTAATTATTATTATTGTAGTCCAGACTGTGTTTTATTCACACACGATCCCTTCCTGGGAAAGGCTGAAAGTGTGAATGAGGCTTTACTAACTTAGTCCAATCGCTAGTTTTGTCATATGACCTGCAGTTATCTTTTCTATTAAGACACAGTTTGAGGCTCAAGGCGGGCACAGCTGGTGTAGTGCCAGAGCGCACAGGAACAGCGCTTTTTCTCTCTCCAAGTGAGGAAAAATAGAAAGTTCGCATAATCCGGTTGAATTTCATATTTTGCCTGCACTATTGTGAGTGCTTCAAGATCCGATCATATGGAGTCACTGGAGAACGCGGACATAGTCTAATCCGGTGCAAATTATAGCCTTCATCAGACCAGCCAATACAGCCAAACAGAGTTCTCCTCAGGTGTAGTGTAGGCGGCATTGTGTCTTGGAAACGTTCACGTTTTGATATAGTCAAATGTATACCGTCTACATATTGTGTGTGTGTGTGTGTGTGTGTGTGTGTGTGTGTGTGTGTGTGTGTGTGTGTGTGTGTGTGTGTGTGTGTGTGTGTGTGTGTGTGTGTGTGTGTGTGTGTGTGTGTGTGTGTGTGTGTGTGTGTGTTGACAATTAGACCTCCGCTCTCGGTCCATGGTGCGCCAAAATGAAGTGAATCATTGTCACTTTTCTCTCCAATGTGCATAATAAACGTTAGATTTAGGCCAAATAGGTTGTAGTTAGGTGTTAGTGTGAGAAAAGAATGCTCCAAGTACTCCTCCATGACACTATTGTGTGGTTTCCCATAAATTAATTGATATGCCTTTGATGCATGGACCATTGGTGACGGTGAGAGAGGTTTGAAGGCAAAGTCGAGATCTCGACTTTGAACTCGAGATCTCGACTTTGAACTCGAGATCTTGACTTTAAACTCGAGATCTTGACTTCAAACTCGAGATCTCGAGTTTGAACTCGAGATCTCGAGTTTGATTTTTTTTTTTTTTTTTTTTTTTTTACCAAAATTTTTTTTTTCCTCCATGTCCCTTTAGGGGCTCCGTAGATGTGTGTAGGCATTAGATGTAGCTGTTAACCATGTTATGATCTTCATTAAGCAGCATGAAAGTGTCCCATTGGGGTGATGCACTGAAGCCTAAACAAATTAAAATAACTCTTTTTTTAGGTTAACACATTTGTCTGTAAAAAAAAACACACACATTCAATGGCTAAATTTACATTATATGTGAAAAGAGTGAAAGAGACTGAGGAATATTATCAGCTAGCTCCAAACTCAACTCTGAAACAAAAATAATGTCGGTTTGATTTTCTTCTCTTGCTGCATTTTAAGGCAGTGCACTGCCCTGAAGGGAACCCGCCATCGATCAATACCTTCTACAACAGCAAAACCCACAGCAGGGCAAAATACAGAGCATGAACAAATAAAACCATTCGAGGCAGAAATAAGTGGAAATCCATAGAATGTCCACTCCAATAAAGTGTAAAACTACAAACATGCACAGTGCATATGCTGCAGTTGTGGGAAAAAGTACTCAGAGTCTTTAATAAAGTCAAAGTAGCAAGTTAACAGAATTAACTTGTGGAACAAAAATCCCAACCGGATATTTTCAATGTAAAATTGTGAAGAAAATCAAAATGTCTATTCAATGTATCTGTAGGACAATTCAAATCAGTTTCCTTTCTCTGGTGTTTACTGTAATACGGAGAAATGACGTCTGGCTTCATCAAACAGTGTGTCAAAAACACAACCTAATTCAGTCATCCTCTGGCCTGTATCCATGGACGTCGATTTGGCTAAACAAGTGGGGGGGACAAACAGGCATTCTGGAGTGCATTTTCAAAAGTGGGGGGGACAATGAGGAAACATCTTTTTTTCTCTTTAGTGCAGGTAATGAACGGTTCTGAAAGACGGCATACCCGCTCACTAATGCATACAATGTATAGCCTACAAAACACTGATGTCTGACACATTTGATGAAAAAAGCATTTTCAAAAAGCAGCGGACATATGAGCCACTAGCTGCTCCCCGTAGCCCAACCAAACATGACGTAAACAAAAGGAGCTTGGGAAGGTAGTTCCGACTGAGCACATCGAGCCGAAGCACGGCTGGACTGTCGCACAACAATATTACTCCGCCTCGGTCTCCATGGCAACCTAGCTAGTAGCATAGCCATGATCAGCTTCTTGATAAACAACCAGTGACGTGCGGTGAGGTCAGTGAGTGGATAGGCACTGAGTTCTGAAAGCCAGATTTCTCTAAACCTATATATTGTTAAATCAAAAACAATAAACAACAAACAGGCACGCACTGCCGATTTCAAATAAGTTCCTCCCTTTCTTTCTCTCTCTCACTCACTCACACACACACACACAGACGGGACGTATATGAAATGTCACGACGGTGACTTCAGGTTTGCCCGTAGCCTACTGTAGTTTGGTCTAAATGATTAAACATCGCATCCATCGACTTAACGGACCCGTCCCTCACACCGAGGGCCGAAAAAACGTAAGGCAACAAGTCAAACCTTCGCCGATTCAAACTACCGGTACTACTTCTATTCAACTTAAAAATAAAAGACAGCATTCATCATTATGTAGGACTACAGCATAACTGATGGCAACTCCACTCCATAAACTTTATCTTAATAGATAAAGTACCAGTAGCATATGCCCCATGGACCTGTCCAGCATCAGAATGTAACCATTTATCCACATTGCAGAGCTTAGGTTTGTCCGTCAGTAACAATGAAAACACAACTGCTCAATTGAATATAAAATGCAGAATGGATTGCACTCGGTATCAATTCATCCAACTTTATTATTAAATAAACCCCAAAAAAGTTTCTGACTCACCAATCTGACTCCCTGGCTGTAGAAATAAGCAAGACGATAGTAATCCAGTGACAGTCTGACTGACAGCACAGCTAGCTAGCATCCTTCCGTTCATGTAGGCTACCTGTCCGTTTGAAATGCTCGAACATTGTTTGTCCCTGTTGCTGCTGTACACCGTCCAAGGCTGGCGCAGGCCTTTCTCTTGCTATTCATTCTGTTCCTTTTTAAATTATAATCCAATTTGTTAAAATTCCTCCAGTCTGAAATATCTGCGGGCACGGCAGCTGCAATGTTGACTTAAAAATCCGCGGGGGTAATGCGACGTGAATGAGCATAGCCAACGTAATGACGTTGGCCTAAGCTGCGTAAATGTCTAGTAATATCTCGATTTTAATTGGTCCATGAATGATATGTAATGTAAAGGCTTATGTGGCATACCATTTACGTAAAAAAGGCACAAAGAATTATGCTTATTTGCTTACATGTTAAATAATACAGAATCAAGTGTATTTTTTCTTGCCGTCCACAATGAATAGGCGCAAAGGCACTGATTCTTTGCCGTACACAACGAATGGGAAACAGCAAGGGCACAATATTTTTTTGGCATAATTTACTAACTGCCACGTTTCGAATCAAAACGTCTACACTTTTTTAAAGTAATCGCGGATTACATGTAAAGATCGAAATAATTAACAGTAACAGTAATAATACAAATATAAGTTTATTAAATAAAAAAAATATTTTATTTTATTTTGACCGCACGTCACTGTAAACAACATCGTCAGTATCCATGTGCCGCGACACAAGCTGCTGTTAGTGTCCGCTACATTAACAGTCATTAGTGGGCATAGAGGATGGTAATCCCTACAGTTTACACTTCACAACGGGACACTTGCAGCCACTCGCCGTTGTCTCTCTGCTGCTGATTGAAATGCATCAGTCTTCTCTGGTGTGCAAACTAGCGGAGACTTCGGAGCATGTTTTCTCTGGTGTGCAAACTAGTGTGTGTGTGTGTGTGTGAGAGAGAGAGAGAGAGAGAGAGAGAGAGAGAGAGAGAGAGAGAGAGAGAGAGCGAGACCTTAACGCTGTGTTTTAATACGGCTGGACGCACTCCATGTCCGGCTTAAAAAGTGGGGGGGACAAAATGAGTCTTGACGAAAAGTGGGGGGTACATGTACCCCCCATCCCCCCCGTAATCGACGTCTATGCCTGTATCCACATACCATCTCTCTTTCACAATGAGTCATGAGTGCATGTGTGTACACTGGTGTGGTTTCAGATAGACGGCAAATGAGTCAAATTTCTCCACTTTTGCAACTTGCAGGAAAACACCGTATGTGCACACCTACAGGCTTGTGCACTCCACCGACGGCTGGTGTCTTCAAGTGGGTGAACCTCGTCATACACACTTACACACAGATACACACATACACACACAGAGAAGGTAGTTATTTATGGTGTGTGTGTGTGTGTGTGTGTGTGTGTGTGTGTGTGTGTGTGTGTGTGTGTGTGTGTGTGTTTGTGTGTGGTAGTACACCTCAGAGCATCGTCTTCTGGTCATAACAACAACTGTTCCATTATTTGTGCGGTGTGTGTGTGTGTTTGTGTTTGTGTGTGTGTGTGTGTGTGTGCGTGCGTGTGCGTGCGTGCGTGTGTGTGTGTATGCTATTAGGAGGATTCAGGAGAAAGACTGCAGAAGTTTACCTCTCTGGGAACATTGATAGAGAGCTACAGAAGAGGTGTGGCCTCTAACGTCAGTGTACCTCCTCTCACCGATCCACTGGACAAAACACAGCTACAGCACAGCAGCTTCGGACAAGGTATGTCCTATACAAACACTCACACACACACACACACACTTTTGATATTTTCTGTTATAATATAAAGTATTTTCCAAACTGCAAAACAATTCAGAAAATTCCTGCAGCCATATAATAGCTAGCTTCTTCCTATAATGTACCCCCTTTTTAATATTTTCACTGCCAAGTTCCCATTTTGATAAAAAGAAAAGCCTATATAAATAATGACAGTGATGTGCTATCAGTGTTATTTATCAAACAACATTGTAACTAAAAAAGCGTTGCAATAAAAAACAATTAACTATAGTTGCACTTTTAATTTAGGGCTAATTTCTTTTTATTTAACTTATTCTAGTATGGTTATTTTAGTAATTATTGGTAAAGTGTCACTTTAGAATGATTACAATTTATTATATTCCCTACACAACGCGCCAAACTGAACTTCTTACTTCTAAGAACTGCACAGAATAGTATCAGATGTTATTTTTGTAACATGTGTTTTTCCCCTAATTCTTTTGGCTGTTAATTCTTGAGCTTTAAGTGTTTTTCTACCTGACAGAGAAAACATATCTCATGTATTTTACCTTTAAAAAAACAGTCTCATGTACCCCATAGTACCCCTAGGATAACACGGACCACACACAGTCAAACACAGTCACAGACAAGGAATTCAGTGAGTGTTTTTGTGTTTGTGGTGAATCAAAGATTTCCTCTACAGCTGTGAAATGTCTGTCTACCGTTGACCTCATGCCCTACTGACTCGCCCCTAACACATCTGATATGATGTCATCCGCAGAGTTCACCTACATGGAGACATGCAGCAGTTCTGTCTACTGAGCCCTCCAGACGGGCTCAACAGTGCCACCAACCACACACAACAAAACATGGCACATCAGGGAGCTGTAACCTTTTATGTTTCTACTATAAGGTGAGACACTGCAGTTGAATAGGGCAACATAAATAAGTTAATGTGTCAATATCTAATTTATTATGTGTAAATTCGCAAACAAATGTAGATGTTGGATGAAGCAAGAGATACAAATCTTTGTTTAATTTTTACAACATTTCAGTGTCCAAAGATTTTACAGATCAGAATAGCCTTTTTAATTTTAATAAAAAATAAATAAATAAAAAATTCATACATCAAAGTATTAACAACATGTGAAAAAAGTCCTTCTGTAATAACTTTCAGAATAGTGCTAAGAGTGATTATGGAAAGTTTAGTTGATGTAAGTGCTTTGGAAATTGTGATTTTTGGTTCAAAAACTAAGACAATTAAGATAATGGCTGGTATACATGCAGGGTTGTTTAGGAGGAATATACAGACGCAAACAGACAAGGTTTGGTAAGATAAATACCTAAATATACATTTTAGACCTTCAATTCATACCAGTCTAAAATAAGACATGTTAAGAAGGCAAACTAGCCAAAAATCCCCAAATTGACAAGTGTTGACAATGTATCAATATGTGTCCCTTTAGTGTCAGATTTGTCTTTGAAATCCCATCGAGTGTGTTACTTGACAAACTTATTCAAGTGGATCTATTTCACCATGTACCCGAGAGACATAGAAAGACAGTGAAATATTTTTTTAATTTGGTGTCAAAGTGAGTGTGGGAACATTGCTTTTGTAAAATACAAAATTAAAAATAGATGCCGTGTGAATATATCTCACACTATCTCTGTTGCTGTATAGTTTCCTTTTAGGTGAGTAGGGTGTTCGTTACTGTACGTGATAAAGGCTAGGTTCGCCTGTCAATACACACTGTTTGGGGAAGTCACCCTTGAGTAATCAGTTATCTGTGTGGTTTGTCTGCAATTTTTTTTTTAACTGTATCTGAATTCACAGTAGAAACACAGGAAATGAAGCAATTGTATGTGTGAAAGGTGAGTCAGAAAATCCATTTTGGGCATGCTCATTTTACTGTGTGACTTTATTTATTTATTCATTTGCAATAATACTGTATACAATCTGCAAGCCATTTATCAGGTCTTGCAACAAGCTCCTCTCATTGAGGGAGACCTGAACTCCTTAGCACATGTTAATGAAGCAATTGTAAGAAAACAGCATATACATACACTCAGAACTTTAGAGTTCAGGTGGACCAAGGTCGCATTAACATAAATAGGGTGAAATGGCTTGCTTGGCACTGACCTGTATGACGTATTGTGTTAAAATGTTATAAATGCTGGTTTGTTTTATCCTTACGCTTTATTTACATGAACTGTATGCCATTTCTTGGTTGTTTTTTTGTAGATTTGGAATAAAGATTGAAACAATGAAATCATTTCAAATGAGCAGATGATAATAAACTGCCTGACTCAACCTCATTTCACATTTTGTTGATGCATTTCTGGGCCGTGCTAGTTCAGGCAAGTGTGTTTTCTCTCCTCAATGTCCCTTGTGGTTAAATGATTGACCAAGAAAAATCCCCCAAGTGAGTTACATAACTACGCAGAGAGAAATCCTCCTTTTTATATGAAGCATCGCATGTTTTACAGTCATATTGCTGTACTTTTATAAGTCTTAAAATGTAGAAAAGTTTCACAAAACTTCAAAGATATTAGCCACACAAATCAACAGTTTCTACCCAAATACACCCCCTGGACACACACAATGCACATAACTGAACACATTTATGCTAGTTGAAATGAATGTGTGTATGAAACTGAGCCTGGCAGAGCATAGAGTTTTTAGGCGTTTTAAAAAATTAAATTGAATGTGTCCTTCCCATATGGCTTTCATGAAGTCTTCTCAGGGTTTGGCTGTGTGTCCTCCACCTGTGTGATCTCAGGCTCGGTTGACGGGGTAGGATGGAAGAACTGGAAACACAACACACACACACACACACACACACACAAAATACAACTTCTGCTGTTTAGCAAAAATCCTATTTTTCAGCTACACAGTATCTTAAGTCAGCCCATTTTTGCTCTTTATTAAGTCCCAAAATAGTGGTTACAAATTGGTATGTGTTTTGACGTACTTTTTTGAAGAGGTCTATTCCCTCACTTTTCAACCAAATCTCAATATTCTTTGGATATTTGCAAAGTAATCTTCGAGTGGAAACGTGTGAACAGTATGGGTGTGTGTTGTACTCACGTTGAATGTGTCGTTTTTTTCCAGGAAAGATTTGTACTTTTTCGGGGGGCGAGGAATCGGAGGAAACAGAACCTCAGACACCCTAAGACACACATCAGAATGTCAATACACATCTGTTGGAGCTGGATACAACTGTTATTTTGATATGCATTTTGTTTGAGAACAAAAACAGTAAAACTTCACAAGATAGAAGAAAAACCACGTGCATCCTACCCGTGTCGTCTTTTGCATTTGCTTTACATGTTTTGGCTTACGTAATATTAGAAATGGAACAGGAGAGCTTCTGTCTGTGCACCTTAAGTAAGTTGAGGGTGGATGCTTTGCAGTGGCTTTTCAGAGATTAAAAACACAGTACCACCACCCATACACTCCTCTCACTTCTCCTTTCTACAATTTCCTTTCCTAACTTAAACCTCCTACGAGGAACTTTTCAATGTTCATGCAGCAGTCTCGTTTTTACTCAGATGATTAAATGACCTGTAACAGCAAACGAGAACATCAGTGAAAGCAAAGTCTTTTTAGGTCAGATTTTCCCCGAGAACTTAGACAAATGTATTAACGGGTCAACACTTATGAATGTGTGTGTGTGTGTGTGTGTGTGTGTGTGTGTGTGTGTGTGTGTGTGTGTGTGTGTGTGTCATTCAGTTTAGCACCTCTGATAGCGCACAAACAGCAGCACAGCCAGGAGGATCATGGGTACTCCCAGGGAGATGGAGATGATCACCAGCATGCTGATTTTTGGAGCTGGCCAAACCGCTACAAACAGACACACACATAAAGATGCTGATCATTGTACTGAGGAGATTCCCTTCATGAACTACAAGTGTATTCAGGTTTTTAGACAGTAAGCAATCAACAAAAGGAATGGAGGAGAGTTTTTATTTTATTCAATAAACCATTCTGTGTGATGATGACTTGTACAAACAGCACTCACAGACAGTGTCACTCCAGTCACTCCACTGACTCTTCTCTTGGCATTGGTTCTTCTTTCTCGTCCTAATCCTCACTCTGTAGGCGCGGCTGGGATCTGCATTCTGCTCTTCATAAAACAGCTGGCCCAGAGAGGTTCTGGCTTTTTCCTGTTCACGAAAAATAAAGAGTATCTAGTAAACAATCAGTGAGTTTACCTTGTTAAGATACTGATCAGATCTGCTGTTGCTTGAAAATCATTTAAATTCTCTTTGATTCTCTCGACTATGAACACTACATAATGAACTTCTATTCAGGGTTTATCTTATTTTCTGGAATATCAGCATCCGCATAGACATACGGTACCTGGTTACCCATGTCCAGCTGGTATTCAAAGCATGATGCAGGATTAGAGCCTATTCGACTGCGGGGCAGACTCCATCTCACCAACAGGCCTCCATCTTTGACCGATGCGGAGATGTTCTGGGGTGGAGACAGGACCTCTGTGGAGTGACAAAATGAGAGGGAGACAGATGTCGGCACAACTTTTAGGAATCCTCCAGGGCTGTACTTTATCCTCACAGTAATTTAAGTCACTTCATCAAGATGAATTTAATACAGCCATGTACCCCTTACAGTTCACTGGTTGCTGACATAATACTTTATAAAATGTGACCTTTTAAGAGCCCATAATGTAACAACAATCCTTAACCCATCATGTAATAACTGGTCAATAATGTAATATATATTTTTAAAACAGACTTGCCTGTTCATTCAGTTAGTCATCTGATTGTAAAAAAATGACTGCTGACAAACCGATGTTTAAATTTCTAAATATATCAAAACAAAGTGCTACCTAAGTGCATTATTCCAACGGCAGGCGCCATTGAGGACCATCCATCTGTCATTCTCAATACTTGCACTGTTAATACCTATCATGCCCAGGTCGTAGACGTAGTTGTAGGCTGTCCACTCGCCGTGCAGGGTTACGTTAAACTGGACGATTACATTTAAATCCTCGTGCTCACTCAGAACCCAAGAGCTTGACCCGACTCTTGACTCAGACGAATGGTTTAGAGAGTTGACTGATTTCTCACCATCACAAATACTAGAATAACAGACAGAGGAAGAGACACACATTCAAAACTATGTGTTACAACAAACCTGTATTGTACATATACACACTTATATAAATACTTATATAAAGGCAATTCTATAGGCCTCATTTGAAATAAAATACCTTATACAGACAGAGAGCTGAGCATCCTTGTGTAATGTGGGAAATGACCAGGAGCAGTTGAGTGTATTGGTTGGGTAAAGGAGGCAGAGAAAGTTTTCCTCAGACACCTCGACGTAGGGCCTCTGCAGCGAACCCTCTCGATCTAACTAAAAGAGTAAGACACAATATAGAAATCCAAAAATAAACCCATATTGAATCATTCAGCTGTTGCGTTGCTTGTGTGGCCTTTGGAAGTTAGAAGAACATTTTGATACTCACACTACCAGGGACCTTTTCCTCATTATGACAGGCATGCGGATTGTCTGCCTGCATCCCCGTTGAAAGAGAACCTTGAAGCAAGAGGGAAAGCACTGTTAAGAGTTGATGTTAGCCGCTGGGGATCAAGGAATTTCAGAAGATACACCCGGCGTTGTGCGGACCAGCTGTATGAACATCCATCCAAGACCCTCAACATTTAAACCTCTTCAGAACATCTTGCTTAAAGGCCTCTATAGGCTCTGTAAACTGGTATGTTGCTATCTCCGGTAGGCCCCACAATTGTTTTTACATACCCTTTGTTTACATGTCCGTTTACAGAGCCTAAGCTGTGTGTTTTAAAACCAGACTGTTTTTTGGCGTGCACACAGTACAGACAAGTACCAGATTGTGATAACTGATTTGGATTTTTTTTTAAAGGTTTTGACAACAAGCATTCTCCAGAATCGCTGACTAGACCTTTAATTCAACTGTTTTACCTTGATCGAGGTAGTGGTGGATGCCAGAATGAATAATGGTGTGGGACCTACTAAAGAACAGTTCCAGGTCATGTATTATTTTTCAATATTTGTGTTTTATGCAAAAAGTCACCCACCACTTTGTGTGGCCAACAATACCAGCAAACTGGGCCAAAGCTGTCGATGGACAGGAAACAGCTTCATTATCACCTTGAACCAGAGAAGCAGATGTTCGTAAACACACACCAATGAGTAGGCAGTGTCTGGCAGCATACAACAGATACTCAAAGTTTGTTCAATTGTAACATAAAGTTATTTCCTGACTGTTTATACTTCCCCTTTTTTTTAATGTCTACACATAAGAGTTTGACTGCCAGTGAGACATTTCAGCGGCTGTATACTCAAATACAGATAAACAGCTTTCCCATTAAGAGTATTATTTCGGCTCTCAGTCACTTTTAACAAGATCCACATTTCTACTGCCTACAAAAGCTCTCTACATTCACCACAAAAAAGAGTAGAAAAGAAAGAAAGAAGATGTCATCAGCGCTTTGTTTTGTTTTCACACTGAGCATGCTACTATATCTTAAGGGAATAGTTCAACATATTATATTTTTAGCTATTTGCTTCAATCTCATGCAGGCTCAAGAAAAGACTTTACAACATCACTTGATGGGACGTATTTACATTACATTACATTACATTTTATTTAGGTGACGCTTTTATCCAAAGCGACTTCCATTGAGTGCATTCAACCATGAAGGTACAAACTCAGAACAACAAGAATCACGTAAGTACTATAGCTTCAAATAAACCGAACTACAATGTGCCACAAGTGCTACATTGAGGTGTAACAAGTGCAAATGTTTTGAGTACCAGTGTTTGCACTAAACTAACCTGGATGAGCGACCTATGCCCATTTCTTCTTTAAAAAAATGCACGCAGTTACTAAAAATTTTGAACTATTCCTTTTAGAAAATAATGATTTACCTATTATCAACTATAGTATATAGGTGAAAGCTTTCCTATGAATAACATCACTAGCAGAATCAACCTGCTACAGTGTTTAATATAATGCTGTTATTGTGCAAAGCATAAACAAGAAGACGTACCTTCTGCTTGCCCTCCACTCTGTCTGTGACTCTGGCTCTGGTGTGACTGTCTTGGGCGACACAATACAATGGAAAGAAGAAGCATGACGTCACGCACTGTACAAAGCTTCAGGAAACCACTTCTTTCTGTTTCTTTATTTATTTTATTTTGTCAAACATAAACCGCCAGATCAGAGGATTTGAAACACCCATGTACTTTGCTGGTCACATCTATAGAAATGGGCTGATGGTAAATAGACTAAAAAGCGTGTTGCAAGTAAAAGCACATTAATTCATTTTAATTGGTAAACGTTGCATAATCAGCTACTTTTTCAGTAAACTAAAATTAAAGTTTTTAAAAATGGAACTCAAAAACGTTTTTCTAAATAAGTTTTTTTGAATGAATTGGTAACTTGTTAATATGTGCAACTTTTCAAGACGTCTTTTCTTTAAGAAGTTTGAATCATCAGAGGTTTGACATTTGGCGTGTGTGCAAAATGTCACGAGCTGTGTTTTCTCTCCTATAATTAGCATACTTACTAAAATGTTCCATTAAAATACCCACATCTTCTTTTTTATGGGCCTACGTATGCTATTTGCTTGTAGCCCATCTGACAAGACATGCTCTCTCTGCTATGTGTCCTTGTGCAAGATGCTGGATCACTTCCAGCTTGGCTCCTGCTCTTTATGATCTTTGGCCTCTCTGCAAAGTACAAAAAACAGAATCATTTATGGAATTGATAGAGTTACACAACCATTGAATGCAATACATGTATATGCACTCAGCTGCAAGTTGATTACACCAAAACTAGTGAACAACTAATTTAGTCTTAAACATTCCTGCAATAAATCTAATCTTATAAACCACTAATTAAGTACACCAGAACACATAAAGTTCACCATAAAGCATCATCCTCAAAAAGATCAATTCGAAAATGGAAAAAAGGAAACTAAATGAAAATAGATTGCATAAAGGAGGATTACTAATAGATAAACTAACCAATAGGCTAACTGGAAACAGACGTATTTTCTTATTGATGCCCATCTGCAACATTTTGGTGGGGGAATAACCACTAGACCACCTGGGAAGGGTGACGGCAAGATAAAAGTGATATACTGTAATATACATTATCCTGGTGGCTAGTTATTCCAGTTTGGAGCTGATAGAATCTGAAACCCTTTTAAAACCTATAAAGCAAACTTTGCGTAGCTTTTCTGAGTACGTTTTCGACCCCTTTCGATTTACTCTTGTCTTGTGCGCCAAAAAGGAGAAGACTCATTTCTGCCCCACGTAGCCAACATCCACCACAATTCACTGCCTCCTCCTACCTCATACTACTATGTAGGCCTAGTTTAGTCTGACTGTGCAAGAAGTTGACTACCTATCTAGACTCCAATTATAGGCCTACTATCCAGTTGCAGTAGCAGAGTTATCACCTTTTTCTCCTTTACTAGGCCAGGCTGAGCGCTTAAGTAAGGCTTAACACAAAAAAGGCTTTCCCTGACGGGGAATCGAACCCCGGCCGCGGCGGTGAGAGCGCCGAATCCTAACCACTAGACTACCAGGGAGCCGTGAGCACACTGTCATGAGTATTTTACTTATTCATATGTGGCTTGTGTTGTGATTGGTCTGTTTCAGAGTTAAACTGATCGTAGCCTAGGCCTACCTGAGATCCTTTAATAAAAAACAGTACATGACTATGGGCCGGTTTCGCAGACATGGATTAAGCCTAGTTCTGGACTAAATTGTACTTTCAATGGACAATCTCCATTCAAAATTCCATTTAGTCCAGGACTAGGCTTAATCCATGTCTGTGAAACTGGCCCTATAACTTTTAACATACTGAAACCGAGAATTAGAGGACACAAGTCCACTAAATGCCATCTAACCCATTTATGACTGCGGAAAAATGATGGGCTAGTTTTTTCAGAGACTAGCTTGAAAATAACCAAAAAGTGATCTGGTTGGTGCACTTTTATAACTGTCTGTGTTTTTATTCTTTTTTTAATCTGTCTGAATGTTGTCTTTTATGCAACTCATCATGAGTAGAACATCCTGGCTTACAGACAGTATGTTTAGTCCCCTCTTGACTTCCCCCGCGTAAACAACTACCATAGAGAATGAACTGTAGGCTATCAGTTTAGAGAGAGGGCGGGGTGCGGGAGGTCCCGGGTTCAAATCCCGGACGAGCCCAGTTTTTCTTGTCACAGCTGGTCTGTCGTCGTAACCGTAGACTATAAGAAATGTCGGTGTCCCACAATGATGAAAACCAGTGATTTATGTAAAATTAGCCTCTTCTGCTGTTCTTAGTAATACATATATTTTTCATTTAGGAGGAATCTGATGTTCAAAGTAGATGTAGGCTATTGTCTTACTTGTAGGCCTACACATGTTGACATAGGCCTAGTTAAATGAATAGCCTATAGTTATAGGTGTATATACACAGGTAGTAATATATGATTTCCAGGTTATAAACGGTAAGTTTAAAATGTAGCCTACTGATTGTGGTCTGATTATAGTTAAGTAGTTATAGTTTGCTGGCCTTCCAAAAAAATCTATGTCAGACAGCTTCAGCTAATTCAGAACGCTGCTGCTCGAGTCCTCACTAGGACCAAAAAAGTGGATCACATTACCCCAGTTCTGAGGTCTTTACACTGGCTTCCAGTCACTCAAAGAATTGATTTCAAAATACTGTTGTTGGTTTATAAAGCACTAAATGGTTTAGGGCCAAAATACATTAGCCTACTGATATGCTGACCGTGTTATGAACCGTCCAGAGCCCTTCGAGGTCGTCTGGGACAGGTCTACTTACAGTCCCTAGAGTTAGGACTAAACAAGGAGAAGCAGCTTTTAGTTATTATGCGCCAAAAATCTGGAACAAACTCCCAGAAAACTTGAGGTCTGCTGCAACCCTCAGTTCTTTTAAATCGAGTCTGAAGACTTTTTTGTTTCCATTTTAACCTGCAATTTTTATTTTATTTGACAAAAATCTGGAACAAACTCCCAGAAAACTTGAGGTCTGCTGCAACCCTCAGTTCTTTTAAATCGAGTCTGAAGAGTCCCTCAGTTCTTTTAAATCGAGTCTGAAGACTTTTTTGTTTCCATTTTAACCTGCAATTTTTATTTTATTTGCCAAAAATCTGGAACAAACTCCCAGAAAACTTGAGGTCTGCTGCAACCCTCAGTTCTTTTAAATCGAGTCTGAAGACTTTTTTGTTTCCATTTTAACCTGCAATTTTTATTTTATTTGCTTCATTTATTCGCTTTTAAATGTTTTATAATGTGTTTTATGTATTCTAATCTTGCCCCTGTAAAGCACTTTGAGTGGCCTTGTGTCTGAATTGTGCTATATAAATAAACTTGCCTTGCCTTGCCTTGCCTTGCCTTAAGAGTTACAAGTTCAACAGTCTTACGGCCTGCAGGATAAAGCCATGTCCTTGATCCGGTGCGGACCAGATGCTTCTGTACCGTCTATCTACCACAGTGGTTGCCTTTCTGACGTCATCACTGGAACTCAATCCATTTGAACTGTGAACTGCAAGGCAAAGGTACGACAGTCTGTGACATTATCAGTGTTGTAAATGCATGTAAAGCCAAGAAGAACAGATGGAAATGTAAAGTGTGTAAAAGGAACAAAATAGGTAAGATTCAAACAGAAAGCATTTCATCGGTCATACCTCTTGATTGCTTGCTGCAAGTCGATCTAAAAAAAGGTTTTCTCTTGATCTTATTGTACTGCTAATTAAACTAATGACATTAAACATATGCACCCAACAAGGAGAAAGAGAATACATTAAAGGAGGCAGATCATTATAAAAATACGATGGAGTAAAACAATTGACCCCGACGTGATTTGAACACGCAACCTTCTGATCTGGAGTCAGACGCGCTACCGTTGCGCCACGAGGTCTGACACATCTTGCCTGTAATGACACTACATAGCCATGCACACACATCTCCAACGTCAATGAGAAAAGTGACTTTAAAATAGTTACTTATAGTTTAAGAATCTTGATAATAAGCTGCTTATTTTAATCACCTGTATTGTATGAAGCAGGAAGAGATCTAGAATGTGCAGGACAAGTCGTCCTCCAGGAGAGGATTGAGAAATGCTGGCGTGGTGTATCCCTGCAGCTAGCAAATTAGCTAACGTCACAATTGGTCAGGATCATAGATAGCATATAAAAGGTCATATCAGGATGCTGAGTGTAGTTGGCTATTGGAGGTTAGTTGGACTAGGCACTTATTCTTTGCTATAATCGTTTTTAGAAAGTCTGAGTTTTCTTCAATAGCTCAGGGGTCATGTGACCAAGTGACAGTAAATACAAATAGGAAACACACATTTAATTGGATTGTATTACACCTATGATCATCCTCATAGGTATAGATAGCATATCCATTGCAGTAAGTGGTAAGCTTCTAGGCCTTCCTTTGTATGGATTAGGCTACTAATGATTTTAAACTGTTTTTCTCCTCCTTGAAAAAATAAATCTAGTAAAATTACAAGACAAATGTATACAGATATTTCCAGGAAATTGTTGTTTTGATGCTACTGAATTGCTCCTAATTGTTATCATTTTAGCCTTTTGGCTTTCGACTTCTGATTTTGTCCCTTTGTTTTTGTTCTTTGTTAGCCTATATTGTATCTGATGAATGCAGAATGTGTGTTTTCTTCCCCTAAGAGAGTTTTGTATTGTATTTTGTTTATCAATAAAATAAAAATGCAGTTTCACTGCAATGTTGCAGTGGAGATATATGCACTAACTCCGATTTATTTGAGCTTATTATTATTTTATGTATTTATTCATAGGCCTACATGTTTCTCCACGTCTTCCATAATAATGAGCTGCTACTGTTATGGCTGATCACGATTTACCTTTTCAAGTCCTCAACCTTGGAAATAGTAACTGTTTACTGCGCCACCACCAGGTGGTGGTGTACCCAGGGTTTAAAAGATTTTCAACATCCAAAGATACGTCACGTCCAGTAGGACAAAGTATCAATTTTGGGGGTATTTTGCTCAAAGATGCCAATGCGCACTATAGAAATAAACAACTGTTTATTTGAATACAGTTGTGCAATTTTGTTTGCTATGTGCAGGTATAATTTTACAGACAGTACAAAACACAATTAAAGAAAACTTCTACTGTTTTGGTGCAATACTATGCAGACACACTAAATACAAATAATAGACCATACACTTGTGTAGGCAAATCAAGTGCAAATTCAACTTTTTAAAGTTCCTTTATGGATGGGGGGCTGTGATTATTGTGGACAATAGGCCTACTGTGATGCGATAGCCTATAATTCATTAATGGTTATTATTAGCCTATACTTGCTTGATTTCTTTTTAAATACAGGTCGTTTTGGAACATGTCTTTCCCAATTTAAAACATAAAAATAAAGCAGCATTGAAAATTCAGAAAATAAATCTTGTTGGCCTACACTAGCATGCCGTTCTACAAATAACTCAATAGTTGAAATAATAAATACAATGTGTTTTCCCCTTAAAATGTCTAAATGCATTTCAAAGACAGTAACAGTGTGGCACTTCTTTAAACTTACTGAAACTTGCAGGGGCCATCACTCTCATGTATTCATCAGACTTTTCTTTGCGCTGTCTGAGCTGATGGATAGGTTGTGTTGCCACAGTGATGTGGAGTCTTAAACTGTCCTAGCTTTGCCAGCACTTATTTCTGTACAGCTAAATATCCCCATAGAAACATCGCTGCGTTTATTTTCGCCACCAGTTCAATTCAATGTTGGCTTGCTCCTGCTTACTCTCCCGCACACATGCCTTAGTCATGTGCAGGCCCCTGATCTCCTTGCAAGGGTCAGGGGCCTATCACGAGCCAGTCAATTATTTCTTTTTTGGAATAGCATTGTTCAGGGCCTTCGAAGATCGGGGCCCCACATTTAGCTTGTTAAAAAAAAAAAAAAAAAAAAGTATGGGCCCCCCTCTGCCTTGAGCCCCCCCACGACTGTATCACTTTTCCCCCCAGTCCGTCGGCCCTGCCTATAAGTGTGATAAAACATGATAGAAACTATCAAAACAGACATTGGGCAGGATTTTTACCTGTTCCGCCTTTGTAGGCGCATACACATTCACCCATCTGTTGCTCTGCATGTGCACCAAAAGTGAGACGGGTGCCGGTTTGTAGCGTTCTCTCTTCTGATTGGTTATCAGTAGTGGGATCCCGAAAAGTTTATTTGCCGATTACATGCAGAGCGAGTGACTGAGAGATCGGCTTTATGAGATGTGCATTGCGCACACTAGGCTATATAAGTGATCACTTTATGAATAAAGAGCGATTTAACACTTATATTAACATAAATAAATCGCTTACTTCACCTTTAAAAACACTGAATACGGAATAATTCAATACAAAAAATATAACTTGCATGCTGTAATGTCATGTCTATACAGTGTATAGACATGACATCATGCATCAATAAAAAAAGCCAATAGCATCTCTGATACAAATTATCAATCAATAGTCAGCAACATGTCACAATAATTTTAATAATAAAGTCATAGCAAAGGAATAAATATTCCATATTTTTCTTTTTCGAGTGGGATCTCACAATAACTAAGAGTATTTTTGTACCAAAGTATTCCAATATATTCACATTATATGCAAGTTTTCTAACCACTTGTGTTTCTTTGTGTTTGAATCAGTTTTTATTTTATTTGAAAAAACAACGGACTTGTGTAAAAATTCAAATGAAAAGTATGATTCAAATGTATTTTCCCATCACATGATACCATTCTAAACAGCTTGAGATCTCTGCTATACAACAGAGAAGAAAAAAAAGAAGATCAGAGCTATTTGATTACAAAATTGATTAAAATGTTAATACAGGGATTTAAATACAAAATCAATGTATGCAATTTCATTGATGCAGCAGTTCTGTAATATTGTCCTGCAACCTTCCATTCATAAGACAGAATATTTTGGCTGTATAAATTGATAGTAGCAGTTATATTACCATGTTTGTTACATCCATGTCCAGGACACCCGATTGAGGCTGGATGAGGCTTATTATTTACAGAAGGAAAGGGTTGACGAAAACACTGCAATTTTGAATTTAACATACCAATGTGAAAATAGCCACTATACCTGCCCTATCCATATACGTTTTTGTAATGTTGTTCATGCATTTTCACATTTATATTTAAAATGTAATATTATGCTGATCAAAACACATGTATATTACTGAACAAATTACGAGTAAGCTACAAAGTTAAAACTGGCATTCTTTTCAGAAAATTATTTACCAGAAAACATATTTAAATTGCTTTTAAATGTTATATGTAATAGTTATCGTGATATGTTGTCTTTGTTATCAGATAATCAGAGAAAAATAAAGTTAACCAAAAAAATCAGCAGTAGGCTATTAATTAACATTGTGGTAAATCTAATATATCCACATGGTGCCTATATAAGTTCTTAATAATGCATCAAATATTGTGATCTCATCATATTGTTTTTGCATATAGCCTGCCCTATAACATCTTCCTGTAAAGTAGGCTAGCAGAGGTGGGTCGTAACGCGCTACATTTACTCCGTTACAAATACTTGAGTAACTTTTTGAATAAATTGTAATTTTAGGAGTAGTTTTATTGCAACATACTTTTACTTTTACTTGAGTAAATATTTTAAGAAAGAACGGTACTTTTACGCCGTTCCATTTGGCTACGTGACGGTCGTTACCTTATTTTTTTATATATTTTATTTATTACATGCGAGAGCTATTTCTCTCATGATTTCTCTCCCCGGGGACGTCTTCAGCCAACATCTCTATCACGTGACTATTTCAACCAATAAAAACCACATTACAAAAGCTTGCCAATCAAATGCAGCCACTTCAGTCACATGACAAGTGTTGTCATGTTGTCATAGGGCTCAACCATGGGCTCAACAATGTCCGCGGACTTTTTTAAAGGCTGCGGTTCCGCACCGATGTTGTGGCCGTGCCATGTAGGTTAAACGCATATTTTACCGACTATCTGGGTGAGTCGAGAAAATGGAAGAAACCGCTGATTCCGAGGAGCAATAGCCACACCCCTGGCCTCAAATACACACTCACACAATCACAGTGACACAGACTCCCACACACTCGCAATTACAGAGAAACTGTTCTTCTTTGACACATGTCCTGTTCTCCCTGTAGCCTACTCACTTTGCATGCCCCAGTCTGGCTGTGTGAGAGTCTGAGAGTGGTCTCTTTGTTCAGCCACTCTGTAGTTTCATACGTTAAGTGAGTGTGCCAGCAGGTTTTGATGTGTAACGAAGTTTAATTTTGTGTTTTATATTTTTGGGGCTAAACACAACCTAGATAATTTTCTCAGGGCCAGTGACATATTGTAGGAATTTGTTTTAAAATGTGTATGTGCAAAACAATTGCAACAGTGTTATAAGGGTTTTAATTAATATAATTTTGGACAAGCCTAATTTATTATCATTTTATTTGAAGGCTGATGTAGGCCTATTTAATTTGGCAGATAATTAATTTATTATTGTTTGAGTTCAAGGGTTATTCATTTGATTTTTAAATACCTTATTTATTGTTTTATTTAAAATTATGTTATTTAACATATCTTTATTTGAACATTGCTGTTTTATATTATGTTCGTGTCTATTCTGTACCGTTTGTGTTGCTCTGTATATTTCAAAAATAAATCCGGAGTAATGCAGTAGGCCTACTTGTACTCTTGAGTACTTGAGTAGTCTTTTCACTGCATACTTTTTTACTCTTACTCAAGTAGTAATTTGTATGAGTACTTTTACTTCTACTTGAGTAATTATAATCTTAAAGTAACTTACTTTTACTTGAGTACATTTTTTGGCTACTCTGCCCACCTCTGTAGGCTAGTGACATCAATAAGTTTAGTAGAGTGAAAAAATACGCTACTCAGTACTCTCCTTGTGGTGCAAAATAAATAGCCTAATGTGACAAAGATGTTTCATAGCCTTTTCAAATTATTTATAAAACATAAACGTAGCCTATATAGACTTCTACTTATTTATACTAACGTGTATCACGATACTCATTCCTCTGACGCCAAGTTTGCATTAAAGGTTCACAAAACCTAGCTGCAACGCTAAGTTTATTTTCATAGCAGAGGTAATTCCTATTTTATCCATGGAGTGGCAGTATACCTTTGGTTGGATTTGACCCCTAAAAAGTAACAGAAGAAGAAAGAGCGGACATGACGATATTTTATATGGCCGAGGACCAATCACAGCTATAAGTGCCCGGAAATAACCCCGTTTCAAATATTGGGCGGCTGTGGGACGGAGGTGAGTTGGATTCTGTTGTCAGTGAGATAAACAAACTAAAAATAAGAAAAGTAAGACAGTTGACAGTATATTTGTGCACGTCTCGATACAATGGGGATATCATTATATAGAGAACACTATATAATCATTAGATAGCGCGAGATAGTCAATTGCTAAAGCTTTAACGTTGCATTCATTTTTGCTTTTGTCGTAACAACACAGAAAATTGCCAAAATGGAGTCCAATATGTCCAGACTTTTTCTTGTTGGAATCTCTGTCCAAATCAGTCGAAGTGATGGTGAGCTGATTAAAATAAATATGAAAATATCGCGTTCACCTTTTAAATAATAGCATGGTATGTTGTTAATAACTTTGCTGTGATGTGGGCACCAGGTCGGGTTCATTCGGCAGTGGTAAAAACTGTTGATAACGCCAAGTCCACGGTTCTTGTAGAGTGGCATGAGAAGAACATATGCCGTGGAAAGGAGGTGAGTGAGCGATCCCATAAACACAGAAAATACATATATTTCACACAAGTAAAAATATGAGCCAGGAGCGCTGGAGGTCAGTCAGTCAGAGACGAATCCGTCTCTAACGTTATAACGCTTGGTACGAAAATGATTTTATGTAGGCCAGAGTCACATATTGAATAGTAATTAACAACGTTTTAAACCAATTTTAGATACACCAAACAGAAAGCTGCCTTGTATGCTATAGCAGCCATATCAACTGCACTTGAAGGACACCGATCCTTAAACGATGTATGTCATTAGTCACAGAGTCACAAGTGACATAAGCACACTCTTAGTTTCTTCCTACTGGCTTTTAGTTGTGTATTTAAATGACTTTAAAAAAATAATGCCATACCAAACTCTAAACTGCCGATTAGTTAGTTTGCACCCTTATAACTATAATTACCACATACGAAAATAACACTTCCTGTATTTCTCTTGGCTGGTTGTTTGTGATTTAGGTTGACTGGAATGAGCTAAGTGCACTCAATCCAGAGCTTATGGAGCATATAAATTCTGCCACCAACAAAGCTGCTGTCACACCCCTTCCTGCTGCAGACAAGGTAAGTGTTCCATTACATTTTCACATGGCATAGACGTTTTACAAATGTGTTTATCCTTTTGGATTGGGAAACATTGGTTGAAACTGGATATAAGGGACTTGTACTTTCGTGTTATAGTTTCAATAACGAATGCAGGACCCAATTTTTTCCCCTCTCCGTTTGTCTCCTGTAGAAGTATGATGGTCGACTACGCTCCTCCAGGATTCCTGCCCCTCCCTCCTGTATGTAAATATATTTTAATGTTTGTTCTTTTTAAATGGACATGTCTTGTAGTGTGTCTTCTAACGGCTTGTTTCATTCCAAAAGCCTCTGGTTCAACACTCATCAATGCTGAAGAGTCAGGTCGGCATGTCATGCATGTTCTTCTTCACTAAAGCAAATTAGTTCATTTTTCTAATCACTAATTTATGATGATTCTGAATGAGATTGGGGTTAAAATGGGTTGGGGGGGGGGGGATGGGAAACACAATCCACATTGAACTGGACCTGTGCTCTATGGCCATTGGTGATTTATACATCAGTAACAATCTTCTATAAGATTGAATTATTGGTGGCACAAGGATGGTTGATGGGACAACTTTGGGTATGCATTTGCAAATATAATCATCTAATGCTGGGCTTACACTACTCAACTTTTCATGCGATTTGACAGTCGCTGACAATTTTTTCAACGTCGGACTGAAATCACTGAGTCTTGCTGGAGTTGTGGCTCGTGCCTGTAATCTCAGTCGTTTGGTGTAAAGTGTTCATCCGACCCGATTTCAGTCTCCTTCCCGTCTTGACGTTAAGACATTATCAAACATGTTTGATATTATCGTTAGTCTTGAGGGGTTGGCTCAAGTGAAATGACGTGAACACTGTCACACTCTCTAGCACCAACATGACGCAGGAGGAGCGGCATTAGTCGCGACCTGTGTCTGCCTGTGAGGCACTTTTTTCGGACGCTTTTAGTTAGCAGCCTCGGCTGGAGAACCAGGCTGACACCCAGTCCATTTTACCTGCTAAAAAAATACTTTTTATTTGACTGAAATCACTTTCATCTCCGGTAGCAAGATTGGACATAATATTAATCTCAAAAGGAATCTAGTTGTAGTCTTGCAATATGAGACCCCCTGTCTTTTCAAAATGCCATTCTGTGACATTCTGTGAAAACTCAGAGAACTAATGGCTAATATTCTTCAGGTGTGAGTTGATTGTCTTTCGATGTGAGAGGGTGTCAGTCTGCAGTCTTTTAAAAGTCCTCTAGTGTAAACCCAGCATAACACGCTTAATCTCACAGTTTTCAGTACCTAGCTTAATCCCTCACAGCCCACTTCTGTTACCCTGGGTCTCTGGATAACCTTGTTTCCTTTCTGAAAAGTAAACTTGCTGCTTTGATCGCTTTTGATTTGGCAGACTTTAGCCATGCACAGTTTTCCTTTGTCATTGCACCATTTAACCCCTGAAGGAAAAAACCTTCACTTACTCTCATACCGCAGCTATCTGACTGGAATTTCTCTTGCTTTCAGTTGTTCGGTCTCAGTCCAGGCAGACGTGTATGTTCCAGGCCCCGGCTAATGTTTCTGCCCCAGTTCCGACCTGTGGGTCTTCTAAGAAGAAGCTGGAGACGAACCAGCCCGATATCGCCCCTTCATCAGTCCTCACAAACTCTGGTTGGTAGTGATCTTCTGAAAAACATAATTGAAAAAGGAAATTCACAAACTTAAAAATAATAAATATTTGAGTCAAACTGATAAAAGCCACATGTCAATTTAACATGTTCTCCGTTAAATGTCATTGCAAGTCCTGCCTGTACAGTATATTTTGCACATCCATGATGTGTACACAAATGACACATACGTATCTACCGGTAAATCATGAGATATGGAACACGTCTTTGAGTAGACTTTCAGTTATTTTCCAAGTACAAATTGGTCTTTAAATACTTTTATTTTGTCTGTTATTCGGAAATATTTGTCATCCTTATTAACTCCAGTGCATTCTCCTGTCTTATCTAGGGTTCCTCAATAAGCAGCGTAGAAAGAACGAGGTAAAACCAGCACAGCCTCAGGCAGAGGCAGTAAAGGAAAACGATGAACCTCTGCTGCCTTCGGCCAAAGGTCAGAAACAAATTATTACATTGACAGAATATCATGTATGTATGATTACTCGGGTTGTTTTTAAGTCAGCCTTGTTTTGTATGTTTGAACTGAACCCTGGAGTGTTTAACCCCTTCCTTGGTGCAGTTTGTTTGGACTTGTCTGAATTATACAACCAGACAAGTTAACCCTGGAACACTACATCACAGCATATGCTCATATGCGCCGCCCGCTAGAAACTGCTGATATTGTAACACCGGCTGGTGGAGGAAAGTAGCGGCGATTCTAGTTAGCAGTAGCTTTGACGAACAAGGGGAGCGTGTAACACGTACAACACCAGGGGCCTCTACGAATAGTCAAATCTCCTAACCTTTATGCCTCCTTTACTTAACCTTAACCCTAAACGTCATCGGGTCAAGGAGAGATGAAAAGGTGCTTCCTTTCAAACATAGGAAAAGACAGCACTGTTTAAAATGAATTCGACTCCACTTTTCCTAACCGACGTCATTGCGCGATGGCGAGTATTGCTGAGGTGAGTCTCTAGCGTGAAACTACACTATTTTACGAAAATGGACTACAACAAGCGTTCGTTCGATCCATGCGTAATATTGATTTAAATCAGGTTGTCGCCAACAGAGTGAGAATCACTCAGGTCGGACTTGGCCAAGGGGAATATTTAAGGCCACTTGAATCCCTATTCACATGTGAAAAAAAGAGGCTACACTTATGTTGTTGAAATGAACTGCCCCCAGTAGTCTTCATTAAATGTGAAGTTGGCATTATATATTCTTATGGTGTAAATTATGGGCTACAAAAATAACTATTATGATGTTGGTCTTTTGAGTTCTTTATTATCTTTATGGAGTACGCAAAAATAAAAAATGTCCAACTAACATCTGAAATGCACTAAGGATGTGGACTAGTTGTGACTACCAGAATACCACCTTAGATTTATGAACGGAGTGGAATAGCTCTACACATCGCCATAACTGCACCCTGCTTTCACACATGCAAAGGATTGATATTTGTTTTTCTCAAAGGCAGAAGAAAATCTGTGGCTCTCCCAGGCAACAAAAGGATGTCTTGTCTCGTAAAACCCACCGAAATGCAGACCAAGAGGGGAAAGGTGAGATACATTTATTCCTTTATTTAGGTTTTAATGGGAAAAGTGGGACTCGGTTGGAACTGTCTTTTCTTTTTTCTTCTTAGAAACAAGAGAAGGTCCATGTCATATTTTTAATTACTTGTTCATTCTCTTTCAGTTTGGTGAGGCTTCTCGACCACAGCAGAAGTTCTATGATATGATCCAAGACTTCAGAGAGACCATGGAAATAACCCCCATGTCAACTGCTGACAAAGTATGTTTGGCCTAACGAAACACTTTTCTTGCATGAAGCTAGTGCTGCTGGTGTTCCATTATAGCCCCTACTTACAGTACATTTTTTGTTTTTACAGATTGAAGCTCAAAGAATTTGTGTGTGTGTTCGCAAGCGGCCCCTTAACAAGCAAGGTATATTGGGAGGGACATCTTACATCCTGTATACAGTATAATTATATACATGTATAATCTAAAAGCGTAATTAATTACACTGTGGTCACTAGCTATTATGTTTTATTTTATTTGAAATGCTGACTTTGACAACATTGTATTTTGCAGAGCTTAATAGAAAGGAGATCGATGTGGTGTCTGTGCCTGGAAAAGGTGCTATGCTGGTTCATGAGACAAAACAAAAGGTGGACCTAACCAAGTACTTGGAAAACCAGGTCTTCCACTTTGACTACTCTTTCGAAGAGACCTCCACCAACGACTTGGTCTACAAGTAATAACCTCATTCATCCCTTTTTTTATTTTACGAGGTGGATCCGAGGGCAGGTTTCCCTGAATAAGAAGTGGTCTTTACAAGATCTCACTGATACCTTCTATACATTTCTTCTGGCTAGTATTTAAATTCTCAACAATAAAGTTTTTGTGAGGGGAAAGTATAGATGGCCGTGTTTCTAATACAGTATGACCTGTGTCTGGAGATGAAATGTTGGAAACTTGAGGTTAACATTCCATACATATCGTCTTTTTTTTTTCTTGGTTTTAAATTTGTGAGTGATATATTTTTATGTTTTATTAATTTTTTCTTCTTAGGTTCACAGCCAAACCGTTGGTGCAGTCCATATTTGACGGTGCCATGGCAACATGCTTCGCCTACGGCCAGACGGGAAGTGGTAAGACTCATGTAAGTATCTGCTTGCTGTATAGGGTTGACTTGTTTTGTTCAGAATTTTCCATTTATTTATTTATTTACATTTTTGCTAAAACTTTACACATTTTTTCCTTAGACCATGGGAGGTGATTTCACAGGGAAACAGCAAAACAGCGCTAAAGGAATCTATGCCTTGGCAGGTACGACCAAAACCATCCCTAGGTGCCCTATGTTGTAGTAAATTACTTAATCTGGCTAGTCACATTAACCGCAACAGGAATCATCAAAAGCAATCCAATTAGTTTTTTTTTTCATGTGCATGATTTGCTTTTATTTCAATTTACAGAATTCCTATTCCTATCCACGTTAGGGGTGTGAACGTTTACAAAAATGTCTAACCGTGTACACGACAAATTTTTTTTCGTGTACACGGTTAACCGTGACGTCATTGTCCTCGTGCGCCCGCCGTCCTGTAGGCGAGCGCACACACACATACGCGTTCGCATGTCATGTGCGCCGTCATTATCGCGCTTCATTAATTTCCTGATTAATATAGCCTATCGCTTTCTACATGTCCACGTTTATGCAGGTTGAACAGGTGTTATAAAGTTCGGGCTACTTACGCGCGTAGTTCACGTCAACCGGGTAACTTTAATCTTTAGGTTATCTTTCATCACTCTTCCTTGGCTGTGAGTCAAGCCCGAGAACGGCGCCTCCCCGTGTGTGTGTGTGTGCGTGTGTTTGCGATTATACACACACTCACACACACACGCCGAGGGACAGACAGATTGGGCAGACTAGCTTTTATCCTCCCCAAGTAGTTTATTAGTGATGTAAAATCAATAAATGCGTGTCTCCAGAACATATTTAAAAACTTTGAAAAAAAGAACATTTAAAATTTAAAGATTTTTTTTGAACGGTTTTCGTTTATTGATTTTTCCTAAACGGTTATGATTTACTAAACGGTTACTCGTGTACACGTGTACACGTGCACACCCCTAATCCACGTTAAGTCCTATTGCATATCCACTGCTTTACTCTATAACTACAGAACAATCAGGATGTACATAACTAGCCTTTTTATATGAGAACTTATATTGAATAATTTTTTTTAATTATTTTTAGCCCACGATGTTTTCACCCATCTCAACCACAGGATGTATTCTCACCTGGATCTCTGCGCCTATGTCAGCTTCTTTGAGATCTACAATGGGAAAGTAAGAAAATCCACTCCTCCTACCCCCATCGACACATGGATAATATTTGACTGAAATATAAACCTTATGCAAATGATCCTTAAAGTGAAATGTCTTGTTTTGATGTAGGTGTTTGACCTGCTGAACAAGAAGGCCAAGCTCCGGGTTCTGGAGGACGAGCATCAGCAGGTTCAGGTTGTTGGACTGGAGGAAGTCTACGTGTCCACAGCAGAAGAGGTCATCAAGATGATACAGATTGGCAGTGCATGCAGGTACTTGGATGATAAAGCCCACCTAAACCCAAATCCACTATGTACCTTTGGGGAGTTAGTTGCATTATAGTAAGCATCTGAAAAGAGTTAGACATATTTATCACTCCAAATTAAAGATATTTTCAATCATGGCAGTTCTCCGTCCGAACATGCTATAAAAACAACCATGGAGTCCGTTTGGTACGGCCACGTCCACATAGTCCTGTCACACAGTCTAGTCTGAACAACAAAACAGCTGTTTGTTTTCATAGTATTTATGAACATTCATTTTCAATCTGATTTTTGTAAATGCTTATTATTAATAATATACATATACACACACCACATTAACTTGAGTCCCTTTCCCTTCCCTCTGTCCTACTGTCTCTCCAGAACATCAGGCCAGACCTCGGCCAATGCCAACTCGTCCCGTTCTCATGCCATCCTCCAGATTAACCTGCGCCGCAACGACCGTGCCTCCACGCTGCATGGCAAATTTTCATTGGTCGATCTGGCTGGCAACGAGCGCGGCACTGATGTCAGCAGCAGTGACCGCAACACCATGATTGAGATGACGGAGATCAATCGCAGCCTGCTGGCTCTCAAGGTACACTGGGGCCGGCTGTGGAGGTTAATATCTAGCTCTAGCTACAAAGTGAAAATAGGAGGTTTTGGGGAACCCCAGTATTTCCACTGGTAGGCAAAGTCCTTTTTTTCTCCGGCGCCCCATCCAGGAGGTGCAGATAAAGTAACCCTGGCTCCTTTAAGAAAAAGACATTGCAAAGAGGAAAAATGCTGAACATTCTTAATTCTTCTGACAACTCTGCGCAAAATGTAAATGCAAAGCATCAAAAGTGATGTTGAAAAATGAAACTTCAACATGCCCTAATATCAACTCTTATGTTCTGAAGGAGTGCATCCGTTCACTTGGAATGAACAGCGATCACATTCCTTTCCGGATGAGCACTTTGACCAAGGTTCTCAGGGATTCCTTTATCGGAGCAAAGTCTAAGACCTGCATGGTACGTTAAAAACTCTTGAGTTTTGCATACAGCTGGCATTACAGTAGATGATTGAAATATTGACGGTCAAAATACAGAATGTTCTGTACACATATTTTCCCTTTTCTTCCTTCATAGATTGCTATGGTGTCTCCTGGCATGGCTTCATGTGAATACACAATGAACACACTACGTTATGCTGACAGGTTCATACTTACAAAGTGAAATTGATTCCAAAAATGTTATCATGAAAGGAATATCTTACATGTGAAGATAAAACTTTAAAAAATGTCTCTTCGGCAGAGTGAAGGAACTGAATGGCAATTCTACAGTCAGTGCAACAGCTAAGGCACAGGAGCCTATAAACAGCTCCACAGAGGAGGTCTGATTGCACAAAATGATTCCAAAATCATGTTTAATGTTGATCAAATACTATGTTGCTTACATATTTGCTGTTCCATTTTGTGTGTTGTAGGAATCTGTTGAGGATACCACTGCGTATGAGGCTATATCCAATGTAGCAGAGAAGGAGGAAGACTTTTACGTAGAGCTGCAGGTAGTTTTCTTAAATCTGCTTAAATAATTAAATAATATAGGATTTGTATGACCTCAAACATGTATCACTTTTTTTTTCTCAGAGGAGTCTTGACTATGTCAAAGTAATGGAGCAAACCTCGTTCAACATCCGGGCCAAAGTTCCAGAGCTGGTGGAGTTTGTCAAGACGTTGAATGGTTTGTACAACACCATAGTTTGACTTTGGTTTTCTGTCCGTTATTTTCACAACATACCGAAAACTAAATTCAATACTGCTGTTGAATTAAAAAAAAAAAATTGAGACTCAATTTGCCCACACCTGATGTTGGAGCTGGTGTGTTTGTTGGAAAAGCTGAAAGTTACCTTTTAAGACTTTAACTTAAACTGATCACCTTGTTATTTGACAAGTCGGTGGCTATGTGGTAGCGAGGGGGCGGTAAGAGTCTGCATGACATTTTCAAATAGTTAATCTAGTAAGCCTGTGAATACTGCATGCCTACTGTGGGGAAAAAGGAGAAGAAATCTTGTGTTGGCCAGATCAAATGTCAATAAATGCAAGGACAAAACTTAATGAAAATAAAGGACCAAAATCTGGGTGGATGCATGTGCGTTACCTTATTTATTCAGTCTTATCTGTCATCCACAGAGAGGGTTCTGGATCTGCAGAGGGCGGTGAATGAGGAGGAATTGGCAAGGCTGTGATGCTGAGAAGAACCCAATGTCAAACCCCCAAAAACTTTTGTTTTTAATGCCATTTCGTTTTTAAAGAAATGCCTATATATTAGTTGTATTAAACAGTGTTCAATAAAACTCATAACATTTTAAAATGAGTCTTGTAAGAAAGCCTTTTTATGGTTGAATGCAGCACTATGTCAATATGGATGTTTACTTTTCTACCATGACATCAGAAGTTCTGCATGTGTTAAATCCTTTTTAAAATATTTTTCTTGTATGTTGGTAGCCTGGAAATCCAGACCCATATCAACAGGCGCAGCAAATTTAATTTGCCAGCGGCAGGTCTGGATTTCCAGGCTAGTATGTTGGCTGTTGGAAATTAAAATTGAGATGGAACAAATAATTATTGTGCAACCTGCTCATTAAAACTGACTGGTTTCAAGATAAGATTTTCCACATCCTGCACTACAGCTGGAAGGAAGACGCGCAGTAGACTTGAGTAGTTTCAAAACTCATCCAAGTTGATTTAAACATGAGAGGCTTAACATAGCTGGAGAAAACGGATAACTTGTTATCTGGTGTGAAAGAAAGCCCTGATGTGATTTATATATACCATACTATATTGAGCCATATACTTTGGTTGTATTGCATTCAAAAGAAACAGGTTAATTGATAAGGCTGAGGGTTTGAATATAAAACACTCTGAACACAATGTTATGATCAGACTGTAATCTCTGCAAGATGAACATAGTTCCTTCCTGAAAATCCTGAAAAAGTATTGAATTAATCCAAAAATAAGGGCATAGTTGGTATTAAAATGTCTGAAATCAATCTTTCAAACGTCTTAAAATTGCCAATCCCTGGGAATAAGGATTTTTATGATTTTGTTCTTGTTACAATCTAGAAACTCAAGATAATTGCTAGCATCTATTTTTCAAGTAATTGAAAAATGCCTCTAGCATTGACAACGCCCAGTTTAGCATGGCAAGATCTGATATGGTCGCATATCTCGGTTTATGAATTACGTGTCACATTATTTTTGTCTTTAAGTTGAATGACTTGAAATGAAACAAAATACCAAATAAGATAAAATATTTTTTTTGTAGATTTTTAATAAACTTTTTCACTGGACCTAACCCAGTTGTTTTCATGTTGCTTCCTAAGTGGCCTAATTATTTTCTTTTCAATTTTGGCTTGTGTAAAATTGGTCTTGAATTTCATTCATAGTGGAATAATAAAGTCTTAAATCTAACTTGCCTTAAACTGTTGTACCACTTGAACATTCAATCAACTATTAAGTGTTTCAATATTTCATGTAGGCTATTTCAAATAATTCCAGTCCGGATTTTTTTTTAGGAGGAAATCATGTTTTTCGGACGAGTCAGTGAACACTTTCAACAACACAAAGTAAAAGACGCAATCTGCAACAATACTAGAAACAGAAAGGGAGCTGATAGGTCAGTTGAACAGCCACAACAGTAGGCAGCGCTACAGACAGAGGCAAACTGTCTTTAAAATCGAGGATTAGAGCAAGAAGAAAAGGGAGGGACTAACCATTGGACCAACCAGGAACCACAGATTAATACATACCAAATACCCTCTCCGTCTGCTTGAGAGGAAACGAGCCCAAAACGGATAGCTATGAAGTGGCTACGTCTTGCCCTCATCGCCCTGGGGGTTTTCTCGCTGTCCTGTGCCACGTCTGGCGACAGCAACGGCGTGAAGAAGATGAAGATGCAGTTTGCTACGGGACCCCTCCTTAAATTTCAAATTTGGTGAGCGAAACGAGCGAAAATATGGCGAGTCATCGTGAGCTAGCTAGCTCCCAGCTAATAACACCGAAGGCCGAAAATCGATAGAAGCTTGCTAAACAACAAGGGGTCAGCTTGTTAACATAATATAGGAAGGGAAGGGAGCCCACATTGTTAGCCCCAACCACTGTTAAAACACCCGGGGAGACTAACATTTGTCAAAATTTGCCAGGTCCAAACAATCTGTCGAAAACATGGCCCCACTTCCGCTGTCAAATCGCACCCAGTAATTCGTAAATGTGTCTTTTTCTATTGCCTAGCGTTTTAAAGTAGTTTTTCTTTAACTCTTATGACGTTGGAGAACGTGGTATTGCCTTTGCTACTGAGATTTGCCATAACGTTAGTGTTAGTGCAGATTAACTCGCCCTGCATGGTCTTTTCTGACCCACAGGTCAGAGAAGCGTAAATGTGCTCTTTGTATTTATTGCATGGACATTGGGATTTTCTAAAGAAAATTAAAACATGAAACAAACATTTGCATTGTAAATAGGTTTTTCTAAAACAAAACTTCCTACATTTTAAAGCAGGTCGGCGTGCTGCTAACATGAATCTCAAACATTCCACAAATGATTTACAAATAGTTGTGGAATGAACATTTTCCAGGTCCCAAGGTTAAGTTCACAATCTCTGCTTGCGATCACTGAATTATTTTGGCTGCCTTTTTTCACTCTGTGTTCCTGCGTATATCTCTCTAACAGTGTCTGTCTTCACACAGTATTTCCTGAGGGTACAAGCGGGTGTTTGAGGAGTACATGCAGGCCTTGTACCAGCGGTACCCAGACATCCGAATCGAAGCGGAGAACTATCTCCCTGTACCCCTCTATCGGTAAGAGAGAGAGACATTGTGTCTGCCTTGTTACAAATGGATCACCTCTAGCTTTATTAAAGCTGTCTGGGATTAGCTGTGAACCGACCGAAGGAAGTGGATTTATCTTGAAGTTAGGCTTATCTGGCCATGGGATTTATCTTCGCTAGTTTGATGGTTGGACACAACTGCTGACTCTAAAAAGACAATATTTAGGTCAAAGGTGCATCAGGTTATTTTGTGTGTGGATTATTGTAATTATAATAGCATATTATACTTTATAATATTAATATAAGTGAGTTAATTTGGGTGAAGTGTCAGTATGACAGCACACTGATTCGGCAGTTTATTAGGTACAACTTGCTAAAACAGTGCTTTCAAACACAACAGTAATGCCAATGGTGCTAGTCTTTTCCTCTGCTACACTGCATTCCACCGTTATTTTTCAAGTCCTGCTGTCACTCATCCACACACTTGTTACGCTACGTTTCTTTATATGAACGACCCTATCCTTTAGTTGTAGCTATGTTTCCAAGATGTAGAATGAGGAGAGGGAGGATTTCAGCAGCAGCGCTCACAATTCATTAGCGACAGAGCGCTGCTAAATAAAGCATAGGGCAAACTCTGCTGTAGAAGGACAATTATGATTACTATTAGAACAATAACTGAACATTTGGATGAAATTGAATGCCTTATTTTAAAGAATCAGGCTATTGCTTTATACCGGTGATGACGGTATGGTCAAATCCACATTTTAGCACAATATCACTTCTTGGATGAAGTATGACATGGGGCCCACCACTAGATGAGAGGTTGAGTCTTGATGTGAAACTGGTTTGTACATTAGTCCCAGGTATTGTAGTTAAACGTGTGCTGTGTATCTCCGATCCCCTTAAGACCTTATCAGTTGAACTCTTAATAAACACACCAGAGATTAGCCCCATTACAGAAATGATACTGTATTACACTGCAGGTCTCAATTCCCCAGCAAGTGTTTGTTTATCTGTGGTCCAGTCACTGTGAGAATAAGCCTTTGTCAACTGACTGTAGTTTAACCAGTTACACATGTAAAAGTTTAAATGTAGTAAAATCATAGTAAACAAGATGCAGGTTGATACATGTTGTAGTGTGTCAAGCCATTTTCATAGTTAATTGATTAAAGCTATACATTTCCCTTGAAGAATCTTAATCACCGTTGAAATGGATAATAAACATATGTACGCGGTGCAGGCTGTGCCGGTCTGAAATACTTGATTTGTTTAAGTCAAGGCTACATCTTTCTCCTTTGCATAGTGTTCAACTAATGTGATTCCTGGTGTGAACTGTATTAAAAGTTAAACCTTAAAAACGTACACAATGAATTCCATGTTAACATGTGTTAAATATGCTGCTGTATCCATTTGACACCATTATCAAGTTTACCTTATTTTTTATGAACCTCAAAATCATTTTGCTTATATTAATTGAACATGACCAACCCACTTTAAAGACAAACTAATAAGGTTACATCTATCCTGATAATTATGTGTCTTGAAGGCTTTACACCATGTCTGCTTGATTATGCCATGTCAAGGAATTGTATTAAAAGCCAGTTCTTGTTTATTTATTTCCTCAGCCACACTTCTTCCTTCCTGTCTATCTTCAAACTGTTTGTGATTGGGCTCATTATTATCGGCAAGGACCCATTCGCCCTCCTTGGTATGCAAGCCCCGGGCATCTGGGAGTGGGGCCAGGGAAACAAGGTAAGGTATCATAGACTTGAATCATTATAGCTCTGATCCTGTGTGGGGAGAGTGCGCTGTGATTGACATGTGTAAGGGAGGTGGATTCAGTATGCAGCTGAGCATTTATTTTGCATCACGGTTATATTGCACAGAATGCACATGGATGAATAAAGTAGTAGAGGACAATGGGCTTCAGTTTGGTTTGTTTTCTAACGCAGTTGTCTACATTCACACTGCCAAGGACAACACAAACCCATGGGACTTAATTAGCTTCACCCAAGATCTTTAGGTTGCGTTGCTAAGTATTGGTTTGCTTGGATCTGTTATCCCCAGGGTTGGTGACTGCTAACATCAGATATTTACAAATAAAGACAATCCTGAAATAACGGCTATTCTTGTGTTTTAACAGAGGCTAGGACTGTTAATGATGTAGTGCTGTGTGGTAGCCTAACCGATAACAAACATGAATCCTTTCAATTGCACACAGGACCGATAAAAGATTGAGTTAGCATTTGCCTTCGATTGGATTTTTTTTTTTAAATCAAAGACTCATTTAATTATCAATGAGCATGTGGCTGAGGGCCGCTTCTGCATTGTTATTGCATTTTAAGCCGCCGTAAGTAAACTTTCAGGACGATTTTCACAATGTCTGGTTAAACTCCCTTTACACCCTGAAAGTTATCAAGTAATCTAATTATCATACAACGGATGTCTGGTCTCAATGACTTTTCCAGGCCCTGTAATTTTCCTGTGTAACCTAACTGCGCCCTAAACTGATCAACCATAGGGAGAGCTCTGTGTGCCCACCATCATGACATGCACAATTCGGTCGATTCCCGACAACCCTAACTGCAGAAAGAAACTAATGGAACAATAGGACATCCATTTTTTACATTAACCCACAATGGAGCAACACATTCATCCTGTGGGTCTTTGTCCTCTATTGTTGCAATTAGGGCTGCAACTAACGATTATTTTGATAATCGATGAATCTGTCGATTATTTTCTCGATTAATCGATTAGTGTTTTGGTCCGTAAAATGTCAGAAATTATGATTTTTTTTTTTTTCCAATTTTCCAAAGCCCATGTTGGCGTCCTCAAATGTTCTGTTATGTCCAAAACACACAGATATTTCAGGTTACTGTCATAATAGGATTAAAGAAACCAGAAAATATTCACATTTGAGAAGCTGAAATCAGAGAATTTGGACATTTTTTATAAAAAAATTACTCAAAACGATTAATCGATTATCAAAATAGTTGACGAATATTTTAGTAATCGATTAATAATCGATTCGTCGATTAATCGTTGCAGCTCTAGTTGCAATAGCCCGTATGATCTATTGAGTGATGCTGCAATAACAACTGCACACGTAATTCCATGTAAAAAAAAAAGAAAGTACGAGAATAGTTGCACAAGTCCTTATATCAATCTCAAATTTTTCTTTCAGATTTATGCCTGCATGATGGTGTTCTTCCTCAGCAATATGATTGAAAACCAGTTAATGTCTACGGGAGCTTTCGAAATCACATTAAACGGTGAGTCTGATTCACAGCATGGGTTATCTGACAGAACCCACATTATTTTCCTTCAGTTAAAAACCTTTTTAACAACCAGTAGTTGTATTTCATATCATTATTTCTTTTAACAATTAGTTATCTGCAAACGAGTTAAAAAAGAACCATCTTTGTAACATGATGTGTATAAAGTTGCCTGGTGGTGTGAAACAATGATGTGAAAAAACAGTGACGTGAGTTATGTCTATTCCATAGATGTGCCAGTGTGGTCGAAACTAGAGTCAGGTCACCTGCCCTCCATGCAGCAGCTTGTGCAAATCCTTGACAACGAGATGAAGATGAACGTTCACATGAACACAAAACCACACCACTCCTAACCCTACTCTTCACATCCTGGCTGGAGCTAAAAGCCCCTCCATGTAAGTACAGTAGTGTTTAAAGTGTTGTTCATTTTAATATTTCACCAAAGAATGGCCATTTTTAATTGAAATCTACTCCTTCTCTCTCTCCTCCTGTCAAGGTTTGAGGTGGGTTTCTCACTGGGCTGTGAGGTGATGTTTATGAAGGTCTGCGCTGAAGGCAGGAAGACTGCTAGCTCAGACTGGATGCCCCCATCACTCTTCACTATGTTCCTTGAGAGACGTCCCGCCTCTGACGCCAGAGTGGGATCCATGGCAACAGTGCCGGTCTTATCTCTTGTGCTATTCATACTACTGCAGACTTCATCCAGTTGACATCAGTGGTCCCATTAAGAGAGATTTAACATTGATTTCGTATAGTCTTTAACCTGTTACATATGATTGACCCATATGAATAAAAATAGAAAATCGTGTCATTTGTACCACCGAGCCATATGTATAATTTTTAAGTTTATCGTTCTAAAAGTAGCTTAGCCGTGTAGAAAAGGCGACACTTCAAATCTGTCATCAATGTTGTGGAAATAACAATGGGGAATTGTGTCTTGGTATGATTTCTGAATAATTTTTATATTTACATAACTTGGAAGAAGCGAAGATGATTAATAAAACATATTGTAACTATTTAACTGTGAAATGTTGTGTGTGGGTTTACTGTTTGATGTTGTGGAATAGTGTTATAATTAATATCTTTTGTAAACTTGATGAGGGGCAACATTTAATAAAGCTTTTAACAACCTGCTTGGCCAGAGGGCTCATCTCTAAGCCATATGTTCAACCTAATGTTATTAGAAGGGACTTGAGGATCTACACTAATTTAATTAGAAAACACAAAAGAGATTAAGCATAAGACTTAAACATATGGAAGTTACATTGCCTTATTCATGTTTAGTTTTCCACAGTAGTATAGTAACAAAATCAAAATAAACTTGAATATGATTTTTAGTATCGGGAAAAAAAAAAAACTTGACAAATATATACTGTCTACACAGTACTGTGCAAAAGTTTTAAGCAGGTGTGAAAAAAGCCAGCCAGGTACACCCATCTACTGTTCTCAGCATTGAGGACACCATTAATCCTGACCAAATCAAGTTTCTCATCTGCTGCGCTAAGTTTCCTTGGCCGACCACTGGGTCACATTGCCCTTTTCTTTGTGCTTCGTCAAAAGAGCAGCACATCTTGAAACCCCATTCTGCTTTGACATTTTTGTATGAGAGACCTTGCTTATGCAGTTTAACTAGCCTGCCTTGTTTGCTCATTTAGCATTTTTTTAAATTTATAAAGATACACTATTATTTATATTTTTGAAAGCATTCTTAGTTCACAGCATTTTTCACACCTGCCTAAAACATTTGCACAGTAATGTATATTTTATTCTTCTACCTGTCTTAATTTGTGATTGTGAGTGAGGTCTTTTTATTATTTTATACTGTCCATGTTCAAAACATATTAAACATGGCATTGAGGTTTGCCATCATACCTTAGCAAACCTTTTCTCCCCTCCCCCCCCCCAGATTCCCCCTAAGCAATGTGAAACTCAAAAATCAAAGTAAAGAAATTTAAAAAGTATTATACTTTAATGGTTTTTGACATGCTCTGTGGGGTATGACTCAACTTGTAAGCCTTAATGCTACCGCAGAGCCGCTGTCTTTGAGTCACAGTGTACTCTATTACTGGAACATCAGAGACACTCCTGAAGGCACCTGTGGATAAAGGCTCTGTCACTCTCACTCATCGTCGCACCAGCGCTGACTTTCAGAAGCCTTTCGGTAAGAACATGGAGGTAAGGGGCTTGTATGGTCTTCGGCAGCCGGGGGTGGGAGGGCGTCGACAGGTACTGGCAAATTCCTTGAATGGCCACGTGGATCCTAATCCTGGCTGCACACAGTAAGAGCTCCTCCTTTAATACCGATGGGCCTGCAGCGGCCCCGTCTGGGTAACATTTAGCCTGGGTAGAAAAAAAAAAGGGTTTTTGCCTTGCATTTGGTAAGACCCGACCCCCCGGATAAGTGGATGGTGATGATGAGCTTTGAATTTGATTATCCTTGTGGAAAATGTCTGTCCCAAACTAGAAACCGATGCCTCACCTGAGCGCAGCAAGCACCCACATTGAACTTTGCCTGTTGGCCACTTGCCAGGATGGAGACAAACACTTGTTCGCTCCCGAGGACTCGGACCCCAACGGTTTTGTTGAGGGACAGGAAGACTGGGTGCAGGGCAGTGGGAGTGAGGCTCGGACTACTCCAGGCCCACCGACGAACCCTGGCACCCTCCTCATCTAAACACTGACCTCCTGATGTGTTCAAGGTCAGCCTGTAACATAATGTCACAATGTTATTCCGCATTAGGCTACGGATAGGACATATGTACACCTAGATCATTTCATCCTACAACCATATGTTGATTTACCCAATAGAATAACATTTTTTCTTTTTGTTTAAAATATTAACTATACTATATTGCCCATACAATACTAGTTTAAAGCATTTTAATACAAATGTTACATAGTATACATATATACTGTAAATACACTTATCCTTTGTACCATATGTTTCCATTGCTGTGATAACACGTCGCCCTGCCATCAGGCTGGAACAAGGCTCTAACTGGTTGATAGGAGGCATCGCTGTCATCAAACACGATGCAGACCCGTCCATTTTCCTCAGTGACCACGACAACGAGAGCCAAGAGGCCTGATGGATAGCTGTTGTAATGACGATAAGGAATGGAAGACATACAATCTAACACATTTTTTCTATACATTGCTGCTTTTATTACATTTGTCCCATCTCTTGGTCGAAGCCAACTGCAAATCTTATCACATGTAGGCTTTTACCTTTGATACATATTTTTTTTAATCTACAGAAACTAAATTGTGAATGGATACAAGACCTGAGCAGAGCCATCAAGAAACTCAGTAAGAAATGTTGTGCCATTGGAATAATACTTCTGCACAAATTCTGCCCCATCCTGTGAAAATAGAAGATCGGAAGATGTTAGATGTTTTTGTTTGCGAGGCACTCAACTGAGTTCACAAAAATGTGAAAAAATAAAATACACATCACCACAAATACTACACAGTCTGTAAAAACTGTTTTTAATTACACCTGTGGTTTAAGATTTAAAAGATTTGACAGGTAAAACTGCTGGCTAGTAAGGATTTTAACGATTCCTTTTATCTTTTTGCCACTTTATGTACATAGTCCGTAACCCTTTAAAAGCCATTAATGTTCATAATCATTCACATTTAGCCTATTTACAATTACAAATAGCTTTATTTAAGTGAAGGTGGCTGTTGTATGGTTTTATGTATTAATCATCATTCACAGTGTGGCCACATGGGGACAGTGTCTACATTCATGTGCACAGATTAATATTCCGTTTTATACAGACCTCTTTTCAAAGAAATGGTGATTCTTTGTATGGTCTCATTAGTGCTGATAACAAGAATCACCTTCGGTATTCTTATTTTGATTTTAATCACATTGCTTAATACTGTGTTGGGTCAAGGATAACACATAATGTGTGGTTACCTGATGATGACACATGCCAAACTGAATTGGCTTGTGGTCACAAAATGGGACGAGCGCATGCTCTTCTTCCTCTTTTATTTCCAATTGCTTTTCAGCTGCCTTGCAAGGCTCCACTGTCCAGCATCCTTTTCTTGGAGCGCAGGACAGCCGGAAGCTGATCACCTTTTTTGAGGAGCAAACTAAACAATAGCACAGATCAAACGTGTAGCCTATCAGTCAAAACAATCTACTGTATATGGAGTCACAATTGTTTTGTTTCTTACCAATAATTTGGACGATATCAAACAGATAACGTACATGCAATTTATGACATCTCATTTGTTTTCTCAAGACTGGATTAGATTTAAAGCTGTTAATGTGTATATTGCTCACTTAGCAGTTACTCACAGGATTCATCAACAGGTGCTTGGATTGAGTCCATTCTCAGTTCTGATTGTTCTCTAATAAAAGAAACATATTACATTGCTCCTGATTTAAATGCAGTAAAGGTGACTTGAGATCATTTTGCCATGACACATTTGACTATATTTGTGTTTGTGTCATTGTATGATGCTCATAAGTACCCATGTCCACTCAGTAAGTCCACAGTTAACTTGTTATCCGTTGTCTCCATGCTTTTGAGGAGAAGCTCCTTCATCTCTGTGGCTGGCCTGTCTACCAGTGATGTTGGATTATCGGTCCTCTGGTCACATTTCCACTCAATCAAACATCTCCGCTTTGCCAGCATATCACACAGCTGCTTCCACCGGGCACAGCAGAAAAGTGGGGCCGTCTAATATATGGACAGCAAATAGGATGCATGGAGGTCAGCAGTGCATCAGGTATATTTGCGGAATGTCTGTTGGAACATTCACTTCCTTCATTACCTCAGGCCCCTTTAACCCTGATAGATCCAGCGAAGGGTTGGCCTTTTCCCCGCAGTACTCACATTTCACTGGGTATTCTATCACAGGCTGGGACTAGACAAGACAGTGTTCAGTTGGTTTAACCAGTCATATTAACACCATGCAACTCGACATGAGAATTTACAACAGGAGGTAGAAACTTGATCTTAGTACCGTTGGAGGAATGGTTGTTAACTTTATACTGTGGTTGTCCGACTCCCGATTGTACCTCAGAACTCCTGCTGCTCTGGTACAATAAGTGGGTGGGTCACTGACAGACGGTGGACAACACTTTGGTATCTTCTTACCAAACCAAGAGAATAATACAACGCAAATGAAGCAAACAAGTAATTAATCACTGTAGCAAATTGTGATATTTAAAGATGTTAATACAATATTTAAAAAAAAACAGATATGAAAAGTAAAATATGTCTGTCTTACATGGTCCTCCATGACAAATAGTGGCTCACTGAATTCATGCTTTGATGTAGAAGCAGCAGCAGCATCTAATGGTAAAACAAAAATGTATTGTGGTATTCAAAGGAAGTCATTCCTTAAGAGAAGTAACTATCTGCCATAAAAGGATTTGAATGTGCTTTGAGCTGGCTCACGGGTAAAGCTGGACCTCATGTTTTTTTTTTTATTGTTTTTTTTGGAGTAGTCACAGACAGAGTAGCAGCATTCACTGTCTGTTGAAGGGCTAGTTCCTGTTAAAGGAATATATACAACAGAAAGACTAATAAGTTATCAGATGAAAAATATCAACTACCAAATTCTATCTCTATTACTTAAACTTAAGTTCACAAGATGATTATGCACTCACCTCAATGCAGCACACTTAGCAGTGTTGTCAGTAACCTTGGAGATTAATACCTCTCTACAGCAACTTGTAAATATAAGAGTTAGTTTTGGCTGCTGACTGACTGGTTTCAAACCCACACATTATGAAACATAATTATTATATAATAACACAGTAAAAGTGTTGGCTGTCCTGTCCCTCAACTTGATATGTGGAAAAGATGAAAATGTGTATCCTAATTGTAAGTCAATTTTATGTCCATGCTCAAAAAACGAATTAAAAATTAAAAAGACCCTAAAGCCAGGTTCCAACTCTGATGGTTCAAGGTGGATTTGGGGACAAAAAGAAAACACCTCAAAGTCCAGTTAGTATCTGTTCGAGAGGCTCCTCAGTACATGGAGTTTGCCAAGTTGTCATGGAGCTGTTTATTTTTAAATGCTCTTCTTTTTTTTTAAACCTGAGCACCTGTTAGCTCAAACAGGAGTTTATGATACTCTTAGTCCATTCAAATGTGACAGTCTGCCTGCAGCATAGCATAGGTCCAATATGAACTTTAAAGTTCCACAAAGTAATTCAAATGGATGAAGAATAGGCTACAATTTCTAAAATGTAGGCCTAAATTGACATTTTTCAAAAGTTTTTTTAAGTAGATGCTTTATCAAGCCTTTTTCAGAAGCCCTCTTTAAAACGCTTTTCCATATTTCTTTTTATACAATAACAATTTTTAACACCATATAGATAGATAGATAGATAGATAGATAGATAGATAGATAGATAGATAGATAGATAGATAGATAGATAGATAGATAGATAGATAGATACCGTATTGATTCTGCAGTTGTGTTTCATCAGACGTTCATCTAGTTATAAATGGCTTTTATCTTAATTTTTCAATTAATTCAATTATACCAATATTAATTTTAAAATAATAATAATAATTAATTAAAATTGAGCCTTGCCAAACTGACACACCCAGGAACATATTCTTCTAGTGAGCAGCGCGTCCAGCAGCAAAAAACAGTGAAAATTAGGTTTCACATCGTAGGCGGCCACAAGCCAAACAACGTGCCATTGACATACACATTTTAACCATATGAAACAATAATTTGATGTTTTTTCTTTAAAGATGTATTTATTTATTATTAACCCCATGTTAGATCATACTGTAGATCAGGCAATAGTTTTACCCCCCCCCCCTCTCTCTTTCTCTCTTTAAACAACGTTAATGACTCGCAGTCTTTAGCCTGCAGATGTTAAGGATGCACAGTTATTGGCTGATGGCACCGAATCACTATACACACGATTGCAGTAGGCCTACAGAATACATCCATGATTGTTTACACTTTGGCAGTTTTCACTTCCTGCGTTTCCCCGCCCCAGAATGTCTGTCCAATTAATGTATGACCTTCTTCATAATGCTGGTTCACTTGCAAAAAGTGCAATGTGAAAGTAGACCATACCAAACAAAAACAATCTAAATTCCATTTGGTCTGGGGCCTATTGCATAAAACTAAGATAAGGGATTAACCTAGGATATTTCGGTTATCCTGGCTTGCGTTAGCCATGATCTGGTTGCATAAAAGCAGAGGGACATAAGTTACCATGGAGAAGTATCCTTTACGTTTAGCCTGGTCCCAACCAGGCTAAACGTAAAGGATAAACTTATTCTGTTGCCTCACTGGCTCAGTCAGCTGTCACCCCGATCTGAAATCAAGGTGTTTAACAGTTATTCCATGATCTTATGTGTATTGCTTTATTTTCATTAGCCTGTTTTAAAGTACCACATGAAAGACTGCATTGTCATTTAGTTAAATAGTTCTTCTTTTTTATTTATTTAACCTGAACCATTTATAATTAACTTAAATATAATTAGATTAAGATGAAATTATATAAACTATAATAATTTATGTGATAGTCTGTTCATATTGCAGGCTATATCTATACAATTGATTATCGATGGCAGATGACGTTGCATATGTGGGTCAAATAAATTCACTTTGTACTTATAACTATATTGAGGTGCATCTAAAACAAAATTTAATATCAATGAAGAATTCATTTTTTCTGTAATTTAATTCAAAAAGTGAAACTTAAATATATTCTAGAAATTCATTACACATGGAGTGAAATTAATCTAGAATAAACATACTTTTCAGAAGGTTGACATTTCTGTATTATAAATCCTTGTTCTGATTGGTTGTATGTAACATTCTAATATTTTGAGATACTGGAGTTTTTATTCCATGATCAATCAATCATCCAAAAAGAAGGCCTGACATATTTCACTTTGTGTAATGAATCTATGAAAGTTTTACTTTTTGAATGGACTTCCCATGATATTCTATTTTTTAGATGCACCTTCAGACTGCTCACTGTCAACTATTTTATCATAAAACAATGCAGGGACTTAAGATCAGTCGGCAGAGAATACATGTACTGTATGAAATGAACTGCCCCCTGACTTACGGTTTAAACTAGCAAGGCATTGTGGGAAAATGGGCCGTCTTTTACATTTTTACATCAGTAAATCTGTGTTCGATCTCTGGGTCTACTTCTGAAAGCTGTGGGCTGGCACTTAACAGAATTACTTACACCTGGCTTGACAAAGCGGCCCCTCTTCATCCAGGGGCCTATTGCATAAAAGTGGAATAAAGACATCCAGGATGATTGATAAAGCCAGCCTTGACAAAGTCTAGCCTGGGCACTTTGGATTAGTCAGTTGCATAAATGCCAATCCAGGATGTAAAGGGGCTGCTTTGTCAAGCCAGGTGTAAGTAATTCTGTTAAGTGCCAGCCCACAGCTTTCAGAAGTAGACCCAAAGATCGAATACAGATTTACTGATGGAAAAATGGAAAAGACGGCCCATTTTCCCACAATGTCTTGCTAGTTTAAACCGTAAGTGAGGGGGCAGTTCATTTCATACAGGAGATGTATTCTCTGCCAACTGATCTTGATGTCCCTGCATTGTTTTATGAAAAAATAGTTGACAGTGAGCAGTCTGCAGGTGCATTTAAAAAATAAAATATCAAGGAAAGTCCATTAAAAAAGTTAAACTTTCATTACACAAAGTGAAATATGTCAGGCCTTCTTTTTGGATGATTGATTGATCATGGTATAAAAAAATCCAGTATCTCAAAATATTAGAATATTGCATACAACCAATCAGAAATGTCGACCTTCTGAAAAGTATGTTTATTCTAGATTAATTTCACTTAATGTGTAATGAATCTAGAACATATTTAAATTTCACTTTTTGAATTAAATTACAAAAAAAACTTTCATTGATATTTAATTTTGTTTTAGATACACCTCGATATAGTGATGAGTACAAAGTGAATTTATTTGACCCACATTTGCAACGTCATCTACCATCGATAATCAATTGTATAAATATAGCCCGCAATATGAACAGACTATCACATAAATTATTATAATTTATATAATTTCATCTTAATGTAATTATAATTAAGTTAATTATAAATGGTTCAGGTTAAATAATAAAAAAGAAGAACTATTTAACTAAATGACAATGCAGTCTTTTATGTGGTACTTTAAAACAGGTTATTGAAACTTAAGCATTACACAGAAGATCATGGAATAACTGTTTAACACCTTCAGATCGGAGTGACAGCTGACTGAGCCAGTCAGGCAACAGAATAAGTTTATCCTTTACGTTTAGCCTGGTCGGGACCAGGCTAAACGTAAAGGATAAATCTCCAGGGTAACTTATGTCCCTCTGCTTTTATGCAACCAGATCATGGCTAACGCAAGCCAGGATAACCGAAAAATCCTAGGTTAATCCCTTATCCTAGTTTTATGCAATAGGCCCCTGGATTGGCGTTTATGCAACTGACTAATCCAAAGTGCACAGGCTAGACTTTGTCAAGGCTGGCTTTATCAATCATCCTGGATATCTTAATTCCACTTTTATGCAATAGGCCCCTGGACCAAAGCAAGTGAACTAGCGGACTTTCCCAGTTTAAATACACCCTAAGTGTACCTTTTTCAACAGACCTGTGTGATTTGTCTGGTTCTGAACTGAGTTTTTACATTATCCAGGTGGAACCAATTGCCAGGTGATTGGGGAACAATCAATTAACCGACTTACCACAGGTTTTGATTGGTTGTTGCAGCACCTGCTTGTCATAGACTACCTCCTGGCAGAACATGGTGCAGCACAAATAGCTGCAACTCCAACTAGCTTCCAACTCTCAGAGTTTACAGGACTCACAACAGAATGGTGCTTAAAGGAAAATGGAAAAGTGCCACTGTTTCCTTTGTTGCGTCTGTTCTTCTGACATGTTTTTTGATGCAAACGATAGACTGTTATCGACTGAAGAAAATAGAAGGGCGAAAAGACGCTGGTGCACACAAAATCATAGGTGTCCAACAGGGTGCAATTGTGTTTGGGAAATACTTTGTGACTGGGTCAGAACTTCAGACAAAAAATGGATCCAAGAGTTCCCCATCAAATGTTTCTGCAGAGGATGAAGCTGCTTATCAAGCGGACTCTCCAGGTAAGAATCTTTTGACGTTGGAGGCATAATTGAATTTATAACACTTGTGGTGAATTTTGGAATAACAAATTCCAAAATTCTTGCTTAATTAAATGCATATTTAACTAAGAAAAGCCAGGAGCAGCTCCCCCTGTGTGTGTGCATTTGAAGACAGGGATGCAAACTGTTTAGGTTGGAGGCCCCAGTCATGCGAGGGTCAAGAAGAAGAATGGATGCATATTTGATGGGCTAAGTCTGGAAATACAAAGTGTTTATACAAACGTCAAGATGTTCCAGGAACATCTTAATGTATGGCCCTGCGTAGGCCCCAGAGGGACCAGAGCTAAAGTTAATGTGTATACCAGTACATAGTTGGTGAGGTAATGGTTGTTTCCAGCCAATTAGAATTGGCCATGGGCGCTCATCGCGTCTATCTGTGAGTGGATAGACCAAAGCTCAATCTATCCTAGTTTACCAATAAGAATAAGTAGGTAGGTCTTAAGAGAGAGGGCTTTAAAAGATGCACAGACATAGGGCAGAGGCTGTGATAATGCAATTGGAGCAACTAGGCTGGCCAACCTAGGTCTTACACAGGTGCTGAGTTTGTCTTAATAAAGTACTTTCCACCTCAGCTCATTCCTGTCTCAGCAGATTCATTCTATTTCTCCAACTACCACCTTTTATAAGAACGGAAACCAGAAAAGATACTGCACAGTCCCATTATTGCGCACTGATCTAAATGTTCCCTTTCAGTCTGGTCACCAGGTCAAATTCAAGACGCCAGTTCCAAAGATTTATCGTGGAAGAAAATGGCAACTTCCCTGCATTGTGTTGGGGACCACATGAAGTTCAGAGCAGTGGGACCAGGAGCTTCACAGTTCGCATTGAAACAAGGTATTTTAAGATTCAAGTGTGTCATTGTGCAAGCACACTGAATCAATGAGGTTGATTTGCTACACTATCTCGCTGTATGTTTTGCCATTAGTCATTGCGTATTCACATTGAGTATTTTTTTCCTACAGAACATGCACCTCCAATGCCTCTGTCCCAGGTCCCTTCCACCTGTGGCTACAGCATGAGGAGGAACTCCCTTGCACTTGCGATGATGGTTCCTTTTGATGGTTGCAACATGGTTCAAGAGGTAATGTTTCCTTAAATGCAGAATGGTAGTTTAAGCAAAAATTAAATGGCTCCATATTCTTGCATGTGAATATTTTTCCTGTCTTAAATTGGTGTACACTATAACTAGGGTTTGGATTGGGAAAAACCATAGGGATTTGGATAACTTTGGGTACAGTGGCTGGAGTGAATCACTTTTTTATTTTTTAGGACTAATTACTTTAAGCTAATTTGTAGCTTGAACAGTAATTGTCCTGCAGTTAAAGTGTGTAGCCTTAACTGGCTTACAATGCCTTGTTTTGACTTGTCTTTTCTCAAGGGTGGATGTCATGTTCTCCCGCTGCTTTGGAATGGGATTCCAGTCTCTCTCAGGTGTCCCACACCTGATGCACATCCTGCAACTGCTGCCCCAAAATACCCTGCAACCACAGCTCCTCCACAGTATCCTGTTCATCCACCTCGCTACTACACTCCCCATCAGTCGCAATTTCAGGCACCTCCACAAAAAACTGCTGATCCCACCACAGCCAAACCTCATTCCCCAAAGCACCAAACGTATCCAGCAACTATAGCACCGCCAACCACAGCTCCTCAACAGTATCCTGTTCATCCACCTCAATACTACACTCCCCATCAAACTGCTGATCCCACCACAGCCAAACCTCATTACCCAAAGCACCAACCGTATCTGCCTTTCTTTCCTCATGTAACTACAGCACCACCAACCGCAGCTCCTCCACAGTATCCTGTTCATCCACCTAACTACTACATTCCCTCTCAGTGGCAATTTCAGGCACCTCCACAAAAAACTGCTGATCCCACCACAGCCAAACCTCAGTCTCCAAAGCACCAACCGTATCCAGCAACTAGAGCACCGCCAACCACAGCTCCTCCACAGTATCCTGTTCATCCACCTCAATACTACAATCCCCATCAAACTGCTGATCCCACCACAGCCAAACCTCATTACCCAAAGCACCAACCGTATCTGCCTTTCTTTCCTCACGTAACTACAGCACCACCAACCGCAGCTCCTCCACAGTATCCTGTTCATCCACCCAACTACTACATTCCCTATCAGTGGCAATTTCAGGCACCTCCACAAAAAACTGCTGATCCCACCACAGCCAAACCTCAGTCCCCAGAGCACCAACCGTATCTGCCTTTCTTTCCTCATGCAACCACAGCTCCTCCACAGTATCCTGTTCATCCACCTAACTACTACATTCCCTATCAGATGCTATTTCCGGTGCCTCCGCACAAAACTGCTGATCCCACCACAGCCAAACCTCAGTCCCCAAAGCACCAACCGTATCCAGCAACTAGAGCACCACCAACCACAGCTCCTCCACAGTATCCTGTTCATCCACCTCAATACTACACTCCCCATCAAACTGCTGATCCCACCACAGCCAAACCTCATTACCCAAAGCACAAACCGTATCTGCCTTTCTTTCCTCACGTAACTACAGCACCACCAACCGCAGCTCCTCCACAGTATCCTCAACAGTATCCTGTTCATCCACCTAACTACTACAATCCCTATCAGTGGCAATTTCAGGCACCTCCACAAAAAACTGCTGATCCCACCACAGCCAAACCTCAGTCCCCAAAGCACCAACCGTATCTGCCTTTCTTTCCTCATGTAACTACAGCACCACCAACCACAGCTCCTCAACAGTATCCTGTTCATCCACCTTACTACTACATTCCCTATCAGATGCTATTTCCGGTGCCTCTGCACAAAACTGCTGATCCCACCACAGCCAAACCTCAGTCCCCAAAGCACCAACCGTATCCAGCAACTAGAGCACCGCCAACCACAGCTCCTCCACAGTATCCTGTTCATCCACCTCAATACTACACTCCCCATCAAACTGCTGATCCCACCACAGCCAAACCTCATTACCCAAAGCAGCAACCGTATCTGCCTTTCTTTCCTCATGTAACTACAGCACCACCAACCGCAGCTCCTCCACAGTATCCTGTTCATCCACCAAACTACTACAATCCCTATCAGTGGCAATTTCAGGCACCTCCACAAAAAACTGCTGATCCCACCACAGCCAAACCTCAGTCCCCAAAGCACCAACCGTATCTGCCTTTCTTTCCTCATGTAACTACAGCACCGCCAACCACAGCTCCTCCACAGTATCCTCTACAGTATCCTGTTCAGCCACCTCACTACCCTCCCTTCAAGTGGCAATATAATGTGCCTATAAAAGACACTGCTGAACCCACCAACGCTCATACAACCAAAGGGCATCCAGATACTAAGACCACACCACCGCCTATAAATCCCCCACAATTTCCATCCCACTACCAACCACATGCCCACTATCCATTCATGCCATATCATCCAGTTTAGCCTGCTGTAACTGTTCTAATAAAACTTTTGAAAACACAAATGACTTGATTGGTTCTCTGTATATTTAGCCCTCTGTAAGGTGCAGCATTTCAATGTGAAGTTGGTAAAGAAGTCTTTTGAAACGTTTTCTAATCTGAAGAGCCTCTGAAATCTTTAACAGTAAATGCTGTCTTCAATATGGACCGCATGTGGAATGGAAGATAATCTTACTCTTGACAAAGTGGATCGACAGGATCTACTTGTTGCATATACAAATGAGCATTTATTTCATACATAAAGGTTCAGCATCAGTGGTCCCATACAAATGTACACATTTATCAGTCATTGGATATAAAAATGGTTTCTGAACTCACTCTGGTTTGGTCAGTGAGACTTTGGGATGATATGCACAAGAGGGCACCACAGCTCAACAATGTCCTGGGCTGGTTTCCATTTTAAATTGGAAGTCAACACATTATGGTAGTTAGGTGGCGTGAATTAGCATCCAGTTAAATTTTACATTTGACTTATCAGAGAACATAATAGGGGCAGCGCTAGACCTCAAGACAAGTCTGCTGAGATTTGTTTTGTTGCAGCATTTTGGAATGACTCAATGACCATTACACCACGATGTAATGTATGTACTGGTGCATCTCATGAAAGTTAAAGGCCTACTTCACCGGTTGGAATATGAAGGTGTATTGAACTCGGAGATCCTATGAAGTATAAATGTCTAAGACAGTGAGACCATAAAACACTCTTTCTGCCTTTTCTCAGGCTAGGATGATCCGATTTCTATTTTTTTTGCACATTTATACTTCATAGGATCTCAGAGTTCAATACACCTTCATATTCCAACCGGTGAAGTAGGCCTTTAAGTGAAATATTTCTGGCTCTTGTTTAATTTTGCCAATTAAAGTTGCCGGGAAATCCAGACCCATATAAGCGCAGCAAATTTAATTTGCCATCGGCAGGTCTGGATTTCCAGGCTACAATTACGGTTTACTGCTCATTAAATTCCAGGATCTCAAAATTAGAATATATAAGAAGGAAGTTGATAATTGCCTTTGTGATACCAGTCAGCTCTGAGCAAGGGTTTGGGTTATGTTGAACCAGATCAAGAAAAGAGACCCAGGCCCTGTTGAGTTTGCTTCATAGTCTACCCCCTGGTCTACAATGAAATTAACTCTCAGCCAGGCACTGTTTTATGTACCCAGGGCTCATCTTTTACTGCTCCTGTGAAAATGTCAGAGGAAGACTGGTCATACCCAACAGGCTGGGGATTGAAGCTAGTTTATGAATGTTTGAGCATATCAAACATTCTAAATAACTTTGTGGAATAAATTTAGTTTGGAGATTTTTTTAATTCTTTTTAATATTTTTGGTAACACTTTATAATAACTATCCGTTGTAACTCGTTAATAGATCATTAGTAAACTCTGAATTAATGATTATTAATGATTTGTTAAGTGTTTGTTAGCAGTTTGTTAAGGATTCATAACAATGGTAGATAGTTAATAGCTTAATAATTGAATCAGTTCATCTGGGAGGTAATCCGAGATACCGACGAGGCTGAAGGCTATATACTATACACAGTGCATGGGCAACTGAGGGCAGCCCCTTTTCAAATATTTTTAAATAAACTCAATACACACTGTGCATGCCATGGACTTGAACGTGACGTGATCAGTTAATCTCGGATTACCTCCCAGATGAACTGATTCAATTATTAAACTATTAACTATCTACCATTGTTATAAATCCTTAACAAACTGCTAACAAACACTTAACAAATCATTAATAATCATTAATTAAGAGTTTACTAATGATCTATTAACGAGTTACAACGGATAGTTATTATAAAGTGTTACCATATTTTTTTTACAATAAATCTTTGCTGTCTTTAAATATTATTCTTAGTTATTTTCTGTGAAAACTCCTCACTCTTATATACACTGATGCAGTGCACACAAACCCCATTCTGTCTGTCCCTATATATTTACACATGGTGCTCTTTCTTCTGGCCATTCCGTGTCGATAGACACACGGAGGCACGCACGCACGCACGCACACACACACACACACACCACTGAAACTAAGCCACACGTGACAACAGAGAGACGTATAATGTTGGTCTTTGAAAGCAAGGATGCGTATCTGTATTTCTTTATGTTAATTTACTACAGTTCTTGTTAGTTAACCAGCTGGAATTATGGAGCAATGACCTAAGGAATAAGAACTATTCTGCAGAGGAGCAAGACATCCTAAAATCCATCCTGTCACCATTCCTGCACAGCGCACGACAAGAAGTTGTCCCTTTATTCAAAACTGAGTTGGACTCTGCAACGATGGTGAGTATGTGTATATTTACAGCATGTGCTCTATATGATTTGACTTTTTATTCTACAAGTGATTTAAATTTAGATTAAATTTGTGATTCGAAAGTTTAGCAGAAAGTAGTTTTATGACTCATATTGACAATATCAAAAAGACAAAGGGCTATAATCACAGAATGGGAATGAGGCATCAGAAATATGACAGAATATTGCTATAATTTCATGCTTATGCCTATCCTGCAGTTCTAATATTCTAATGACTTAATCTGTACGATCACAGGAAACAATTACCATGGAAATGGAAGAGATTGACACAACCTACATTCAACATTTGATTTCACTCAGAGATCTGTGTCCCTGCTTTGAATATTTTTGGTCCATCTGTGGGCATAGTCCCAGCCAGGACACATAATCCATCCCCCAACCCTTAGATTTTCTCTACCAACTTCAAAAGATTTGTCTTTATGGAAGACTATGATGTGGACATTGATGAAGAGGAGAAGGGAGATCTATTCATAAGAAAGGATACAACCAACCATTGGTGGGAGGATTGTGCTGATAATGGCAACTGTGACACACAAGACCAACAAGGAGGAAGAGGCTGCATGGTAAACAGCCGCAGTTGGGCTGAAGAACTCCAGGATATCTTTGCACCACAGACAGAAGACTCTTACAGTGGAGGACGAACCAGACTGCCCAGCATCTCTGTGAGTGATTGTCTTTCTCTCTGTCTGTGTGGTTCACACAAGCCCTGAATAACTGCCCCCACCCTGAGTCCAATTGTTCAGGAAAAGACAGGGCTTCAAGTCCAGGTTTCTACAAATAACTAAGAATAATAGAAAGACACAAACAACCCAAAAAAAAAGACAAAAAAAAAGGATGATGACATGTGCATAACAGCAATTGCAATCTGAGGCCATGCATATCTGGTTTCTATGTATATGTGTATATACTGTATATGATAGTAGTGTTGTATACATTGTCCTTAGAGAAATGGGAAAAGGCTGTAAAGATGAAGATGTTTGGCCTCTGGAGCTGATGAGATTAGGGATGAAAGACGACTAAAACAATTGTGTAGTTTAATCAGAACACTACTGCATTGTGACACACCACTGTGGGAATTAACTGTGGGTCTGTATACGTATGTGCCATTGTGTTAGTATTTGTGTTTCTCCTTGCACGTGCATGCATCCTTGTCTCTCTTATGGCTCATCACACTTTATTTCGCGGTCATGTGGCAATGGGCTGGAAGAGTTTCCTCTAGGAGACGAAACAAACGGCTAATCAGAAATGCACTGCTCTGCTTTGGGCCGACAAGCAAATGCATTCGCCATGTCAGTGTTGCTCACAAATGCTGAATTTATAAATCAAGCATGGCCTCTTTAATGGTTTCTTCTCTCTAGCATCGCAGTCTCATTTATCAGACTATGTTTAGCCTGGTCTTTTTAGCCCAGTGAATCCATCACCTTGCTTTGCAACCAGTTATATGCCCTTATTTCTGTAAGCTATTTAATAGGGACAGATTTGTAGCAGTTGCTATTCATTCCTTTCCTTCAATTAAAATAAAAGTGAAGAGGAAAAGCAGGGAGAAAGACAGCTAGCAAGGAAGATGGAGGAACAGATAACAGATCAGGAGAGCGGTGGCAGCATTGAGCAGGTCTTTCTCTCCCCTCCACTCCATCCTCCATTTCTCTCTCCTCCTCCTCCACTTCCATCTTTCCCCACTCCTGCTCACCCCTCCCATCCCTGTTCCCTCCCTCCCTTGCTCTCCTGCACGGGGCTGCAGTATATGAGAGGGTCTCCTGGGTCTAGCTCCACTGCAGTGTAGAGAAGGGCAGGGCGGCTGTTTTAGTACGATGCGCTGAAGGATGGTACACCAGGAAAAACGCGTTTACCAGGTGTGTGTGGATTTGTGTCTGCATTTCAGTGATTCTGAGGGGTCTGTAGCATTTTGTAGCGTAATCCTCCGAGGTATACATGATATGTGTCCATCGTGAGTGAGCTGCTGTAGATGAATCTGCCATAATGGATGTGTGGACGTGTGACTCTGAGGTGGCGTGGGTGTGTTCAATACGTGATCTTTGCCTGTTCATCTCTGTTTGGTTTTTTACATCTCCCCAGTAAAATTTGAAATCATTTTATCTCTAAAATGGATGTCATACAACATGCTTTGTGGAATTTTTAAATAAATTCAATCCATCATGCATTTTTTAACAGCTGCCGCAAGGGTGCTTTTGCTATGCTTTCTTCCGGGAGGGTAAAATGGGCTGTGTGTAAATCCATGTTGTGTGTAGACAGTCTGCTGGTAAGGA
>NC_137213.1:22238522-22358522 GCF_949987685.1 Ammodytes marinus | reverse complement strand
CACACACACACGTCGTGGAAATAGTTGCATGACATCAGACACTAGAGAGTTAACTGAAGCCACTACAACTACGACACAAATCTGCTTTGTTTTTATGACAGCTTTGTTTGGCCTTTGACTTTTTCATTGGAAGGTGTGGTTAGGTCCAACAATGAGGACGCCCTCCCCGCTACTGCTACTGTATGAGGAAGTGCAGTTCTGTTCTATGGTCCAAACGTTCCTGAAAGGAGAAGTGATGCCAAATATAAATCCGTGGTTGAATGAGGGTCATGTGAGCCTTCAATGGAAGTAAAGTTGGACCCTCTGGGGTTGAGTTTGGGAGTGGACATTCCAACACCACCCTGTCCACTAAGTGAGATTTTATTTGAGGCATTGATCTCCTCCCAGTGTTGGTGACCTTGGTTTGCAAGGTTCTTTCAGTCAGTGTCATGATCTAGAATTGAGTGAACGGTGTTTTGAGCTCATGGAAAGGTTGAGGTTTGAAGTAGAACTGATGTGCGTGGAGGGCTTGGTTGTCATGTTTGTGGCTTAAATAGTTTCATTCAAGCTTTCAGTTGCTTTGGTTACTTGATTAGGTCACAGACTGTGACGTTTGCTAACATCAGTACACTTTGTGACTTTCCACTAGATTTTGAAACTTGGCTACATGGATTTTCTCCCATTCAGCCACAACAGCATTAGTGAGGTCTAGGTCAGGTAGGGCTGATGTTGGAACTTGAACTTGATGTCGAGTTTGTGCAGACTAGTCAAATTCTTTCACATCAAACTCGGAAAAGCAAGCCTATATAGACCACTTTTATTATGAAACAGAACAGCTTCATCCCCCCAAACTGTTGCTACAAGTTTTGAAGCACTATCATTATGTCATGGCATTTAATTATATGCTGTAACATTAAAATGAACAACTATGAATTGGATCTAGGGGGCCTGGACCAAACCATCCCATCCACCCTAAGTCTAACAGCACATAACAATGTGTGGAAAGGGCAGCAATAATAATTTATTTCACATCAACTTATTATTATCTCCTTTGCTTTTAGACATTTGTTTTTTGCTACCAACTCTCTCATTGTTCCCATGTGACTTGGTTGAGCATCTCGGAGTCCGTTATTTTAATACTATTTAGTGTGTGAGTGTTAAAAGTCACCATTTGCCATTACGATGAGGAAAAAGAAAATTAAAGAATAGCAGTGCTCTTTCTGCCCGATTCCTCATGGAATGTGGCACAGTGTACTATAGAGAGCTACCAAACTTTTTATAAAAAAAAATGTTGTGATAATTACAAAATCACCTCAATTAAATATGTTTGTTATTGTTCACTTGTAGAATAAGGCCAATTTTTCAACCTTGTGTCCAAATACTTGTTGGCCTTTCCACTATTTTCTTCATAACTGTAGTATGGACAATTTTGATATTTTTTTTAGGGAAATCTTATTGAATATAATTCAAAATTCCTACATAATGTATTTTTATTTATTTTAATGGTTTGTGTTATTTGTGTGCAAACCAAATTGGTACAATCAATCAGTAATTTTTCTCTACATAAAGTAGGTTCCACTCTGACTAGATCAATATTTCCTCTCTTTGTTTTTTCTTCCCGTCAGACATCAGAGTGGGGTGAACCTGCAGGTGTGTTTTGTAAATGACAGCAGCAGTGACAAGGACAGCGATGCTGAAGACAGCAGGACAGAGACCAGCCTGGACACACCGCTGTCACCTGTGGTATGTTACAGCTAAGAGATTTACCCTTTGTTACTGTGGGTGTGTGTGTTTCTGTCTCAACCCAATACTCTCATTGCTCTTTGTAAAAGAAAAAAACACAAGTGGGAACCACATTGGCCATTACATCATGACACCAACAACACTTACACAAGTTCCTCCACACAGAGCAAGCAGAGCTCATCGTTATCCGACCGAGACACAGCGGAGGAGGACTCGGACCCGTTGGATGACTGCGGCGGTTTCTGGCGGGTGCAACGAAGGCTGCAGGAGGAGGCCCGGGTGGCTCTGGCCCTGGCTCGACCCATGGCCCGCATGCAGGTGGAGGTGGAGAGGCAAATCCAACTGCACAGACGTTCTCCGGTGGCTGACTTGGTGAGAGAGAGAGAGAGAGAGAGAGAGAGAGAGAGAGAGAGAGAGAGAGAGAGAGAGAGAGAGAGAGAGAGAGAGAGAGAGAGAGAGAGAGAGAATTACAGATCAGGGAATTTTTTTTTCTTCTGTGTGGAGATTATGTATTTCTTGGGAGATGATCGAGGACAATGAAATACCTGTGTCACATGTGCAGGCGCGCGGGGGGGTGGGGAGGGTTACAGTAAACAAAGCCCAATAGAAATTACATAAGGGACTTACAAAGGCCTGAACATGGTCAGTCTGGGTTTTTAAGTGGATGTGTGAGTTGTAGCCCCTTTCACACATCCACTGTGACTCTGAAATTATCCAGAATTGATCCGGATGAGCATTTCGGGAATGGGCATAACGTGTGTGAATGTGTCCCACACCAACAATCTACTATGTAAGCGGCATGTGAAAGGGTAGATCTATGGTCAGATTCTCCAGATAATTTCCGGAATTCATACTCCGAATAATACTGTTTTAGTCTTTAGTCTCATTTTGACATGCAGTAATGCCCTGTCTATGTGTCTACTCGTGCAGCTTCCCCATCTGCCCCACATCAGTGAGTGTTTGATGAAGAGGAATCTGAGGCGAGGGGACATGAGGGAAATGAGTCTAGGACAGCTGCAAGTCATCACAAATGACTTACATTCACAGATTCAGAGTGAGTAGATCACAAACACACACACAGACACACACACACACACACACACACACACACACACACACACACACACGAAACAAACTCAACATCACAGCAAGATCAACCCAAGCCCCACACCTCCTGTCCATCCAACAAAATTATAAAAATACCTCCATTCAAATATTTATTCCCCTCCACTCTTCCTTAATGTAACACAGGTCTAAACGAGGAGCTGGTGCAGCTGCTGCTGATGAGAGATGAGCTGCATGTGGAGCAGGATGCCATGCTGGTGGACATAGAGGACCTCACCAGGTAAATCTCCTTTTCCCCCCGCTCATCTTTCTCTGTTCTTTGATTCTGTATCTGCCATATTTATCAGATTCTCCTTTTTTATACTGCAGTCTTGTCTGAGTAGACCTGTATAAGCTGCGTGTCCTGTGCTCACACTCATCTACTTCTTCTTGTCTTTGCTGCAACAGGCACGCTCACAGCCATCAGCGGCACCAGGCAGAGAAAGCCATTTCCAAATAAACGACCCGTCTACTACACGTGTCCGTGTCTGCACGCCATCTTACTTCCCGCTCCATGGACTATCACCAATGTTATTAATGGAAGTCGGTGCAGTCAGCACAGATGACACTCCATCCGTGCTGACTGTTTCTGGAGAAATTCATACACCACACACTGTAATGTTAACACACAGACATAATGTATTGCACTTAAGGATGTTGTTGAAAAGGACAGAGGACATCTCCTTGAAGCGGAGAAGTCATCACTTATTTCAGAATGGAGACACTTGGGTTTTGTGCAGGCTTTTCTCTACACTCAGTGGGATTAATCATGCGATTTTTCATAGAATTAGGGGAATCCTCATAGGTCCTTCCCTTATGCTGATTTACCTCTTCATCATTTTGCACGGTAAACTGTATATGTATGTTAATGCTGATGATGACATCTATAAGGGCCACACTTGACTAGACTAAATATCAATTACCTTTGTCTTTAGTTTGTCTTTATAAAAAACGAGAAGGATTGATAAATTCATCTGTAGACATGCTCTGCTTACGTGTTTATAATTTATTTCACAAAGAGCCATGTGTCATCCCTGTTCAACACTGGGATGTACTATTAAACTTCTACTATCTGAGCTGTTGCAATTGAGAAACACTGTGCTGATTTGCAGCTTAGCTTCAAAGTGGTGTTTAAATGCTGCAAGCAGCTTCACAGCAGCAGCTTATTTAAAGATTTACAGATTTGGATGTACCTCGACATAGCTGCTACAGTTTCCAACTGCTTTAAAGATGCATTTATAGATGTACGGACAACACTTTGAACTTTATTCTTATTTGTCAAAAGCCTTTATCTACTTGGTAGAGTGGACAAAATCACAAGATAAGGGTTCAACAATTATATTGGTTAATGCCCAGGGATGAAAAAAAAACTGAAGAGATTTTTGTTCAATGCTCAATTTACTAAGGCTACAAACATGTAAAACAAATATATGGATTAATCAAAGTCTAAACATATATCTATTTTATCTGCTCAGAGAGTCATAATTTATGGACATATTGTATGTAAATGTTAAACAATACTTTATTAAAAGGATAAAGAACATGCCTTGTTGTCTGGCTGTTTTTTAGTGTATTCACTCTCACCTTTTTAAGAATGTCATTTTTTCTTTTTCTATTGTATGTGTCATAAATGTACTGTATGATGATTGTAAAAAGGAAAAACTCCAACAATAAATGTCATAAGCGTGTGAACTATATTTATATTTGTCTGGTTTTCATGAGAGTCAATTTGCATGTTGTATTGCAGTTTACTCTTCATCAAGTGCACATTAGGAAAGCCATTGTGCTCTCATTGACATATTCTTCGGATTTTGCACAAAAAATTAGCAGTGGGGTTTCTCTTCACACATTCACACTTGTTTTGACACATGCGTATGTGAATTATGTAGTTTTTTCGAAAGTATCGCGTGCAAGAGGGGAACAAGACTGACTGTGGGGACAAAAATAAAACATACACCCTTTCAGTTAATACAGATCACTCAGTAATATTATTAGAAAAATCAGCTTCACCTTCAAGAATCAATACAATTAATTTCCATCTCAAATGCCTGATCAGAACCTTTCAATAATTTAAAATTATAAATTTACTATATTTTTTCACTGAATGAATTTAAAATAGAAATCATTGTAACGACAAAAGGCTATTAACTTATATCACATCATACAAGATGTTGTAGTTATTTTTTTAACTTTTTCTCTGTCTGGCATTTAGGTTAGATTGGATTAGATAAAATAAAATATGGATTTATCGTTCACCTTGGTGGAGATTTGCCATTGGCTTCTCTCAAATGAACACATTACACATAGCACAATACAACATTACAAACATAACAAAAACACATCAGGGACAGAATGTAGTGCGAATTAACAAGTATTTGAATAAAATTATATATTTTTTATTTTGTTATTATCAATACACAGGGACATGGACAAATGACATAAACTGTGTCAAAATGACAGTTTATGTCATTTGTACACAGGGACATGGACAAATGACATAAACTGTGCAGGATTACAGTATAAAAAAGCACAGAGCATAATGCTTTCACTCATGCCCTTTATGTCAACAATGAACAGTAACCAGTGTGAAGCTGCTGCATTACTCATCGTTGTTTCTGATCATTCCAGTTTCACCATAACACTCGGTGATATAGGGAAAGAGTACACACAACCTTGAATTCACAGTTTCAATTTACAGTTTTAGGTGTCAACAAACTGCAACATCACGAGGGAAATCCCTTGCATCAGTCAGGGTATATAAAACACCTAGGGATGTCTGAGTTAAGTCACTAACAACAAATAATCTGAATATCAACCCAAGATGCCTGTGAACAAGCTCTGTGAGTATTTTGTAACCTGACTTGATGCTATCTTTTCTGCTCGAGGCAAAGCAGTTGAACTTTGCTGAACATTACATTTTTCTTGTCAGACTTCTCTCCTGCTCTGCTGCTGCTGGTGCTCACCTGTCCGCTGTGGCAGGCCGGCCAGTCTTTGCCAGTGATGAGTAAAGGACCGATGACGGACACGTGTGTTTTCCACGCGCGGACGCTTCTACAGAACATCACCGACACACTCACAAAGGTGGGACAGCAGCAATAACTCATTGAATATTGAATTCTACATGTCCATCTTGAATATGTCTTTAAAATTAATTGATTAGATTTTCGATGTATAGAGTAAATTATCTTTGCCTATCCCAGAATAAGCTGTCCAGGGGATTTGAATGCAAAAAGCAGAGTGTGGAGCTGAACATGGAGACTGACACGGCATCTGTTTGTGCACCAATGGTAATTAATGAAAGTTCATATATACAGTATATTTCAAGTTTGAGATGGTCAGTTATATATATATATATATATATATATATATATATATATATATATATATATATATATATATATATATATATATATATATATATATATATTATGTTATGTTGAAATCTGTATTACTTCAAATCGAACTGTGTTTGTTCTACAGGAATCAAAATGTGCAGAAATTGTGAAGTCTGAATTCGATCAGGTAAGTTGTTCTTAATAGACATATGGATAACCTTTTTTATTGTTTGGCTTTTCTACTTTTCTATATTTCTAAGTGCCTATGAAAGTGCAATTACTTTCAGTCAGTGAAGATAATGTATGTTACCTCACTTACACTGTTACAGTCTAGTAGTGCAGTCCAAACAACCATTTATGATCATGTGTACAATGTGCAGTTTCTGTTTCTGTTGACACTGCCATAAATGTGTTACATTAAATTATATATTTCTGCAATGAGGTCATTATAGTCATAGAGTACAAGACTGCTTAATATTCAGAAGTGTTTGTTGGTATTCTGCTCCCCCTCATGTGTGTAAAGGGGAAGGACCAAAAAATGGAAATGCTTCTTAATATATTGTAGGCCACCATTTTTACGATGACCTCAATAATTAACATGAAACACATTTGAAAGTGTCAAAAAAACGGAACATTATGAGCTCTATAACAATAGATGTTATGGCAGGATTACACTGTCCAGATGAACCTAATAAAGTAACCACTGAGGGTATGGACACAAAATGTACTGTATACCGTATATTGACTCTACAATTGTCCTTTCCTTTCTTTTTCTTCTTCCAGGACTCGTGTTTGACAAACATCGGAGAAGATCTGCATCACTACTACACATTTCTAGCTGCTCAGCCCAAACCTGACAGTGACCTCACTAAAACTGTTCTGTCCAGCCTCAGAGAACTCATGGAGGTAACTCGTTTTACACAAGGCCTACAGTGTTGTTTAAGGCTATTCACATGAACACTTGCTGTTTCCCAAATCATCCACTACAAATGTTTTCAATCATAAAATAGGATTTGGCTTATATACCTCAAAAAATTTGAATGGATGGGACCTGTTAAGAATGATTCTTTTTCTCTCAACAGAACTGCTTTGCATGGTCTCTGCCAACAGACTTGGCCTTGGATGAGGTAAGACATCTCTTAAGCACACCAGTTCTTCTTAGACAATGTTTGTATTTACTAAGGTAATGCGGAGTAAAAAGTGTCCCTTGGCATGTCATTTTAAGAAAATCACAATTTTTTTGATTTAGGATTGAACAGTGTAGTACACCTATGAATGTATTTTGAAAGAGCAGTAACAGTCTGACTGGAATATATCTCTTATGTTATTCTTCTGTGTTCCTTTAAGGCTGCTTCAGAGTGTCCAAGCACCTACGAGGAAAGACTGAGCCTCTGCAAAGTGCTGAAGGGCTTCCAGGTCCGCACCATCACCATCAACAGAGTCATGGCGTACATGAACTCTGGTGAACACACTAAATGAAACCACTGAGCTCTAACAGCTTAGTAGTTTTAGAAAGATATGCAAAAACCACTTTACATACAAATGACAGCAACTAAGACCCACTTAATCTAGTTGTGGCAGAAAACACTTTTTAGACTTTTTTAAAGATATATTTATTCATGTATTGAAAGACAATGATATTTATTTATTAATATTTGTTTCATTCTGGACTATTTATTATCAACTATTTATTATAATGTTATTCACTTTTTTTAAGAGTCACAACAATAAATATTTTTCCTGCATATTTCCTGCTGATTTATTATTCATTTATTCACTGTTATTTTTTTGTCACTTTAAAGTTGTTTTCCATAACAATAAAGGGATAGTTCAGTATTTTTGACGTGGGGTTGTATGGGGTACTTGGGTATGGTTAGTGTGTTACCTTATGGAGATGACAGTCAGCGCATTCACTAGAAGGAGTTTGGGGGAGATGGCGCTGTAGCAGAAATAAGCCTTGTACTGTCAGGGTCAGATGAAAAAAGTTTCAGAGTTATACTAACAGAATACAACGTAGTGTTATAGGGAAAGTCCAGCATTTATTGTTAACATACTATCAGGTGAGCGATATAATGTTGGTAAAGATTATTCCAAAGGATATGAAAGTAAGTCAAAAGATATTCAATGTCTGGTTTAGGGTTTGGAATGAACTAATACTGTAAATGTGTCACAATGACAGCGTTGGAGGAGTCAATAGAAATACAGCAGATAGTCAAGTGTCACTACTTATCAGCTATAGACAGCAAGGAATTAACAATCAAAAGTTTTCTTAGTCAGCTCAAGACTGTGATGTTTTCATGATTCCTGTAACTCACTAAACAGATGTATGGCAAAGTTCTGGTTATCATGATGTAGTGTCCAAAACAAACTTTATATTTCTCAGAGTGCCACTGCTGAATCTCATCTTTTCAGCCTCTGTCTGAAACGCTCCATTTTAGAGCCTAACTCTAGATTCAAACCGGTTAGATTCAGGGGGTAGCATATCTGGGGGTTTCCTTATCACAGGTGGAGGTAGTGCTTAGTTAGGTTGGCAATGTGGTGTGCTCTCCTCTTTATGACATCAAATGGGGAGAAAAATCTGCATGGGGATTTTGAACAAATGTTTTCAGAAAGGTGGACCCGAACCACCCTCCCTCTCGATTATGGAGTCTCTTCACACATATTTATATTGAAAACCCATTAAAGCTGGGGTGGAGGATTTGGGGAGAAAATGGCAGTTGGGATAGAGATTCAAATCCAAATACCTCAACCGCTCCACTTGTTCTCTTTGGTCCCTCCCCTCCCGCTCTACACCAACAAAGTCGTGCCAAAGTGAATGGACAGTCCCAACAGCCAATAAGAACAGAGAATCGGAGCCTCGCTCTGATTGGTCAAAGTGTACAGCTCATGTTAACTTTGACCAATCAGAAATCATATGCCCCAGCTTTAAAGGTGCCTATTGCATAAAAGATGACCTTTAAGTTTTGGGAAAACATGTTTGGAAATTGCAAGTAGGTTGTATTAGTAATTTATAAAACCCCGCTGAAAGGGAAATATAGCAATTTACTCAATAAGCGTCCCTTCTGTGTTCATGGGAACTGGCACAGCTGAGGTCTGTGGCTGCTGGAGGGGAGGATTGAGAGTGATGGTGACCTATTACGTTCTTGCCACAAAAAAACGTGTGAGAAAATAGACATTTATTTGAAAAGCTGTGTCAGGGGGAATACTATTGCGTTAGCGATGAAATAAACTGATTGGAGCTTCACTAAGTGCTGATGTACTTTTTCTCGATGGAGAGTAGGCCTACTATTTCCTATTTTTAAACTGTTTAACTAAGAGTTAACGTAACACACTGAAATGTTGAGTATTCACCTGTATTATTGATTATTATTATTATTATTATTATTATGATAACCCCACCTAAAATCATATTTAGTTTAAGTAATGAGAAATGTGATACTATGCTACTTAGTGACATGAAATGTTGTGCTATTTACTGCCTTATGTTTGACTTGTGCTTTGTACAGCATCCTTTAAAAGATAACTAAATATAATGGAATTGTTTTATAATCCTTTTTAAAAATGTCTTTTTACAAAAACTTCAATAGAAAAAAGACATCAGAAAGAAACTTCCTCTCATGCTGCATGTAGCCGCAAAGCCTGTCTTTCATAAAGTAGGTCAGACTAGCCTGAGATGCAAAACCCAGGGCAAAATATAGCTTGCACTCTCCTCTACCCAATATGATCTTGTTTATAGACAGCTCCTTCTCCTGTCTTCGTAATTTCAGGCTACTATATATCGATAGTGCATTAACATCTTTGCACCTTAACCTATTATTTACTATCTATGACCTTAACACATTGCACCTTAACCCCATGGACCCACTAACCTGAATGTAACCTAGGCCTACAACTGTGCATCTCCAATTAATTATTAAATGGTTGCTGACGGGGACACTCGCCTACTCGTAACCAACTAATAATAAGTAGATACAAATTACTTCGAAGCTAACAAACTCAGCTCATATTTGAAGTTGTACTGCCGCCTGGTGGCTATCTTAGCGTTTGACATGCAGGCTAGCTTAGTAGTAGGCCTACCACTATTAATTAATTACTGTCATGGACTTCACATGTTAAACACTCTTCTGTTGACATATTTCAAGCGACGACAAACAGACACACCTGACCGAGTTAAACATGGTTGTAAAAAAGAAAATTTAAAAAGTCACACTCAGCGCCCAGGTGTTTTTGAGGAGTTCAAATCAGACAGACAATTAGGCTACTTCCAGCTGCGGCCATATTTGCAGTGCTCGTAGGCCCGCAACTCCTTACACACCTGTCCGAGGCCAAGAATGGAGCGCAATTTTCCGAGAACCTCATGGTGGTGCTTTATCGTCCTTGTTGCAGTTTCCACACTCACTGAAAGCCGGTTTTCGTACAGCCGAGGCCAAAGCGCGTCGAGCTACCACATCCACACAAGCAGTAGGTCAACTGGCGGTGACTTCCAGCCTGTTGACCTGACTTCGGTCAAACAGCAGCAAAGGCCCCCGGAGCTCAGCGTGCGGCCTCGACCTGTCGTGGTCCAGTGCTACCCGAACTCGATGACGGTCGTGGTGCAGGCGGATATGTTTGACACGGGCCTTCAGGTGGAAGGCAGCCATCTGCGCCTGGGCTCGGATCCAGTGAGTGGAAGGAGTGCATGCGGAGCTGTCCCGTCAGGAGAGGCGGAATTCACCATGCAGGCCCACCAGATGGACTGTGGAACTATACTCTCAGTAAGCAATTTCGAATTGAATTTTATTTTGAATGGGATGTGTAGGTCTACTATAGGGGTACCTCGAGGAGAAAAATAAGATGAAGATTAGGCCAATTTATTTTGCATTCCGAGAATAATGTCAACATTTCAAACAGCCTCTAGGTTATGATACAGCTTTTAGTGAAGTAGGCCTATTGACAGTTGCACCATGTTGCACCATTAGAAACTCACCTCCACACTCCCAGGATGTGCATGTAGGCAGCGGGCATGGCAGTTCCCTTTCTTAACTTAGTAGGCCTAGTTGACTTAATTCTCAAAATGCTAGAAAATAAATACTGGGTTGAGGATAAAAGGCCCATCTTGGTGTTTCTATGTATATTTTTATAGCCTACACTCAATGCTGACATTGCTCCTTTGCAGTCGACAAAAGAGAAGATAATCTATTCAAATGTCCTGGTCTACTCGCCTGAACCTTCATCAAATGGTTTGATTAGACTTGATGGAGCAACTGTTCCAGTTGAGTGTCATTATGAAAAGTAAGTCCTGTGCACACACTAACACATAAGTTGTATACATGTCCTGTTGGAACCAGCTTCTTGGATTTGACCTTCTAGAACATTTGTTGTTTGTAAAATGTTTCTCGAACAGGCTGTTTTTATTTTCAGGAATTACGCTGTGGATGGCATTTCTCTGCAGCCCATCTGGGTTCCCTCTGTTTCCATAGCCTCAGCAGAGGATCAGATAGACTTCAGTCTTTTACTCATGACTGGTATTTAACTGAATCATTTTTTTTTAATATTCTGGGGCATCTTTTAGAATAGTGTTTCCCAAAGTTTTCATAATTAATGCTTCTCTGTTGCAACAGAACTTTAGATTTATTGAATTCAATCTCCCCATTTTTTTTATTTTAATCTTCAGAGGATTGGCAGTTTGCAAGAGGACCTCATGCTTACTTCCTGGGTGACCCCATTCATATTGAGGTTTCTGCAATCATTGGTAACCACATGCCACTGCGAGTCTATGTTGACCACTGTGTTGCCACGTCAACTCCTGACGCACAGGCTACGTTACGATATGACTTTATTGAACATTATGGGTGAGCTCTTCTATCAGATCCTATGACCCAACCAACCATAAAATGAACATCACAATGACATTATCTTCTAGTTTTTGTAATTTCTGTTGAACTTAAACTGTCTTCCTAAAATGTGTCTGTTTTTTTTTTTTGCTGCCTTTTTAAACAGATGTCTTGCTGATGCTTCCCTGACAAACTCCAGCTCTCATTTCCTACCAAGGGTCGAAGAGCACAGGCTGAGATTTCAGATTGATGCCTTCAAGTTCTATCAGGAGCCCAGCAATCAGGTTGCTTACTCAATCTATGTTTGTTATTTCTATTGAAGGTGTATTGTCCAAAGTACATGCCAGTGTAATGGGGATGCTTTAGTTACTGTATCCTGTTCAATATACATGAGACCGAAAAGAGGAGTCTGATCCTATTCCAAACTAAATTGTCTCTCTCCTACAGGTCTACATAACCTGCTACGTGAAGGCTGTTCCGCTCAGCTTAACAGTCAGCTCTCGGAACAGAGCCTGCTCTTTAATTCATAACCGGTATTTATATAATGATGCAACAATAATCTAATACACATCATGGTTAGTTCTCCTTAGTGTTGCACTATTAGAAAATAAAGAACAAAAGCTGTACCTTGTTAAGCCACATCATCTGGAAATGTTCTCCATCTATAACACTTGCTATGATGATCTCAATTTCAAATAAGTGAGTTTTTCTTAATTTTGAGTTTCCTCCTCATCCAGATGGATGTCTGTTGACGGGGATGACCAGGCTTGTACAAGCTGCAATATAGCCCTTCGGGTGGTGGAGCCTCTGCACACAGAACCTACCAGAACTGCCATCGGCACAACAGCACGGCCCCTATCGCCTCCACAGGAGCCTTCAGTCAACAAAAGAACGGGACATCACACAGCCAATTTTTTCCGTTATCGTCCAGGGAGCCGCCAGATCCAACATGACAAACCTCGGCAATCCTCTGCTAGATGGGTGAAGAGAGCAGCCGAGGTCAAATCAGGTGAAGTGAAATAGACATTTTGCAGAATTCTTAGTTTTATTTCTCAATCTACATGAATTTCTTACACTAACTTTATGATCGTATTTTACATTTAGCAAATATTTAAATTAGCCACATATGTACTGACATGTTTTAAACAGACTTCATAGTAAAATCTGACTGTTTGAACTCAATTAATGTATGTAATCAGGCTTACATACAGTTTGCATTCAGTTGATAAGCACAATATATTTTAGAACAATCGATGGTTAAATCAAAATTGTATTTGAATCTAGCTGTTTTCATGTGGTACAATTTACATTTTAGTGACCCTTTTTAAGTCTTAAATGAGAACCATATTTGTTTACAGAGCAAACTATCCGGGTGGGACCAATCACTGTTCTACCATCCAGCAAAACGGACACAAAGGCAACATATCTCAAACAGGCACCATCACCAAAGAACAGGTCTCCCTGAGACTCTGAATAGCACAGTGGAGACTGCACAGGAACAGTTCATTGCTGCCATAACAGGACAAACAAACATTTTGGACACCATTGACGATCCCTGTAAGCGCATAGATTAATCATGTCATTTGAAAATGCGATCTTGCTGAACAGTTTTCCTGTGGATTTACTCCCAGCCCTCTGCAAAGTGAAATTACTAATTTATTTGTTACAGTTGTTGTATTTTCAGTACAATTTACAATCCTTTCCTTCCCCCAATAAATATTTTACATTCACTTTTTTTGTTGCACCTGCTCTATACAAGACATGAGCATCACAATTGTCTCAATTATCTGATATATGATCTCTACAAAACCCAGTAGCTAATTGCCAATAACTGTCTTTGTAGAAAACAATTTAATTAGCATTGAGTTTCAAGCACTCAAAGTCATTAGGCCCAGGATGCAACAGAAGTGGACGTGAAAAAGGATGTATTGTGTGTTTGTTAACAACACAAACGACACACAATGCATTTTTTCACATCCACTTCAAAGATTCATCCAACATAGCAGCCATTTTGAACTGAAGAAAAGGGACAGACATGCTATTAGGGAGTACTTCCCTCCTTCGCCAACCACAATCTACTCATCACAGTCACATTATTGATTAATCAATGTGAGGTTACAGGATGTAATATATAATGTTGGTTTTGCCTGCCACATCCAGTAAAAATAAGCTACAGCTCTATTGTAATGGCTCACTTTGAAAATTCTATCAAAAGTGAGTCATCTAAATATGTGTATAAGAATAAATTCATGAAAGGTTGCTCGGGACTGGCTAAAATGATATCAAGTATCATTTCTGTTGTATCCAAGAATATAAGAGTTTTTAGTAGAAGTCCTTGTTGACGTCCCATGTTTTGCACTTCCAGCATCATGTATAATAAACAGCATTCTAAATGGATGTCGACCAAAGCATTGCAGCCTTTTAAGGAAGGACCTGACTTGACCCCTTAATGCACACGAGTATTAATATTGCAAATGGAAAGTCTGTTTGCTCTTGCCAGCTCGAACATTTAGTTATTTGGGTTTAGTTGTGTCAGCACCTTTGGACAGCGCCCCTCTTTGAGCGCTATCCGTGGTGCTGAAACTTCCACCCTGGTTTCGGCAGGCAGATTGTTTTTAGGGTCCCCTCCCACCTTTACGATTAATCCCTCGGGGCATTTTGCCGGTACTTCAGACACGACTGGTCGATCTCTGTGGCGTCTGTTTACTTTCATATCATATGAATGAGCCATTGTTTGTGCATGTGTTTACGATTTGCTGGGCGGCATCAATATACCCGCTAAGTGCATAATAAAGCAGGCTTACTGAAGCACACTTAGGAGTTAATGTTAAGCTTGTAATCATATGACACATCCAGCAATCTGTGTATATTCAAAGTTGGCAAATACTGAGTAAACTGAACTGAGTTCAATGTGTGGACAAGTGGACGTATTGTTCTGTTGTTTCGTTTCCCTCTTTTCAGTATTTTCGAAACCTACTCTAGCCATGCGGTGGGTCGATAATGGCTCTGCATCAGCGTTTCAGCCCATTATCCACGAGTGAATCGTGTCATCAGCACCCTGTTTCCCAAGCTTTACCATCCATTTAACGGATCATCACTTCACTTTGAGCACAGCAGCGATGGGTTTCTACAAATGTCAGGCGCTGGCGGTGTTCACTTTTGGCTTTCTTGTTCGCGCAGTTGTTTATTCCATCAGAAAATGTGGACAGGACATCTGCCGGGATGAGCAGGTCTGCTGCATACAGGTAAACACCACCACCGTCACCTGTTGCAAACAGTTCGTGGACCAGACTTACTACAACATCGCAATGGTCACCCGGAAACTTTCTGGGGTGCTTATTATGCTGCTTCTGTTCGCTGTCGGATACTTTGTGCAGCGAATGTTGTGTTCAAGATCCCGGCAGCTCTCACCTCCGCTGCATGACGGACAGCCGACTGGTACCAGGTCACAGGAACCGCTCGTGGAGAGCTGTACACATGAGATGTTCATGGACCCAACTCCTGCCTGTCAGCTGCCCACATACGACGAATGCAAAGGTCTGCCGACATATGAAGAAACGGTGCGGGATGGGGGCAGGGGGCGGCCGGAGTCCAGCATTAGACAAGCTACATGACAAAGACTTCGGTTGGAAAAAAATGGGGCTTCACTTTACAGCACTACAGATACATCTAAGATTGTATTTTATAGGCTATCAACCAATTGGGTGTGTCAGATATGGCCTAAAACCTACTTGTGTGCTACCTCGCCCGCAGCAAACTGTACCTCTGTGCAAGACATTTTTGACTCCATAAATGGTCAATTATTGACTGCTCAATGTTCATTTGATCCCAACAGCGAGTGTTCATGTTTGGTTTCCTTTTCTAACAAGGCAAGCTTTATTACTGGTATTAAATGAGCTATATCACTCCTCATTCAAACATCACTTAGAACAATATAGGGGTTTAAAAATCATTTTGGTTGGTGTTTGCTGTGCAGGACACTTGTTTTAGGCCATTTAATTCATCAGGAATTTTCTTGAATTAACGATGTATTTATCAGTTTAACATTATACCACTGCAGACTAGATGGGGTAAAAAATGATTTATCAGCATTTTAACTACATTCCCTCCATCGCCATGGGTAACAACATTTATAAATGCATTATTTTGTGTAGTCCTGCATAGTAGTCCATATGCACTTTCCTTGCTGATATATGTGAACATAGAGTCCAATGTACCTTCCCATGTCATTATCGATTATGTTTAATAATTGAAAGAAGACATATGCTTCACAAACCTTTGTACAGAAACTTACTCATAGTTTTATGGCACAGAAGCCTAATATTCTTCGCTTGTTTTTTTTCTGTGATTATAGTATGATAACTATAGCCTAACACATTCACTCACTCTTTAGAGTCTATATTTCCAGCTTGGATAGGCCTAATAATGCGCAAAAAATACATGTATATACTTTACCAAGAGGTATTATCGAATTATTGAAAAGTGATTTATCGTTGGTAGGCCTATACAGTCTAGATTTTGAACCAATACTTTGTCAATAGTCATTGGTTTGAGAAAAACAACTTAATGTCTTCTACTGGCTTTTATGTTGTGCACCCTTTCCTTAATATTGTCTTTCATCGGCCCAGACTCTGGTAGTTTGACCATTTGGACCACCTTTCTGAAGGCTTCTTCCACTCCAAATCCCGTCGACGCAGAACAAGGCTGGACGAACCAATCCCGACCTGAGCAAATCCTTTTCATTTTAAACTTGTCCTTGATCTCGGTGACATTCAGGGCGCCGTCCACGTCCTGTTTGTTGGCGAGGAGAATCAGCGGTCGGCCCTGCAGCGGCTCACTCCTCAGAGTGTTTTCCAGCTCCCTTCGTGCCTCCTGCAACCGCCCCTTGTCCGAGCTGTCCACAATGAACACGATGGCTGCCGCGTCCTGGTGGTAACTCTTCCAGTGCTCGCGCATCTTCCCCTGACCACCGACATCCCACACGGTTAAAGCGATGTTTTTACCGCTCTTTCTCGCTTCGAACATTTCCACGTTGAATCCGATGGTGGGCACGGTGCCGACGCACGCATTGTGCTTCAGTTTGTAGAGCAGAGTCGATTTGCCAGCGTTGTCCAGGCCCAGAAAGAGGACTTGGGCTTCTGGTAGTTTAGATCCTCGCAGTCCCATGGCGAATTGGGAGAGTAAAAAGCCTGTCAACTCAAGAGGGATAGGCACACATTCCCCTTACAGTAGTCTTTTGACGCAATGTTTGCTTAGTGCGTTGCCCGGGGTTTAATACATAAGCCATTGGCTCCTTGCTGACTGTAACTAATAGCTCACTGATAAGGTGCCACGCCACGCCAAGGGGCAAAGTGTGTTCCAACCAGAGCATATCCTTCTTTATAGGCTGTATAGATCCAAAGTTATTACCTCTAAGAGCAATATTGTTATTTTGCGTTTTATGTAATGACAACTTGCTTATCATGCATGGGTTATAAATGGTTATTTTATTGAAATGCATTTTACTACTTATCATATGCTTTAAGTATCTAAAGCACGTTGAAATGGCGAATGAATTAATTCTCACTAAAAAAACATCCTCTTGTGAATGAGACCGATCAAAGGTTAAAGGAGTATTTTTTTAATACAGTGCCATGGTGCACAGTGGCTTGGATACATTGTTGCACACATGAGATACAATCAATTATTTTTGTCCTTTTTATCAGACGTGATATAGGATCAATCACGTTGAATCCTATACGTGAAAAGTAAACATAAACAATATGTAGACAGCACCAAAGAAAGAAATACAGTCCCCTGCTGACAAATCGTCACTTTATATTGTACAATAAAGCAGATATAAAAAAAGGTTGTCATTTGTCTTTAAATGATTAATTTCAACATACATTTCAAACTGCCCAGCTGTGTGTAATCCTCTCGACACAATGAAATGTCAAGTGGATGCTGGATCCCTCTGAAGCTGAATCACCCCTTTCTCTAAACCACCTCAGCCTTTTCGAAGCTTCTCAAAAACAAAATATTCAGTTACATTCTGGACAAACATTCTGTCTTCAATCTCCGGACCATCACATTCCAATACCATCAATATAAATAAATATACATTCTCTTTGTATTACATATAAATAAAACAGATTATTAAAAATACGATGAAAGAGAAGGACAAATAAAAGGTTGGTCTGTCGTTGGAAGGAATCAGTTTTTATCTTCGGCCAAAGTGCAATGTGTTTACAGACCAAACTGTTTAAATCTTTAGAACTGACTCAACCCAAGCTCCCTTCTTTCATCTGAACTTTACTCCAACTTTACTGACAGTTAAAACAATCACATGTCAGTGCGCGTGAGGCACGGCACTCTTTACTTCCTCTCATCACCTTGCTCGAAAACAGTCTGACACTCTTATGTGTGAATGTCTCAAATACCAAATCAATAAATCACAGTGATCAGTCCAGCCAACTCTTCCGTGTCGCTGAGACGATTTGAATCCATCTTGACTGGACTTGAAACGCTGCCTACACACGCTCCAGCGTGGAAGCGCAGGAACCTTTCATCATCGGCGTCCTTGCTGCTCGGATCAAGCCATGACACAGAAAGATGCATCCACTGACGGAGTGCTCGATTTAAATTCAATCGAAGAACTCGTTGAATTTCAACCAAAGATATAGGTTATCAGGATCTGGTGCGCATCTCTTCCGGCCTAACCCACACTCCACCCGTTGGGTTATCCATCACGTACACAAGCCCCCCGCTGTCAACGCGGCTTCGGGGCCAATAGCTCTCCATCGCCCGGCATGAGGAGTGAACGCTTGTCGCCTGACTGGTCACCTTCTTCTGAATGCGGACAGCGGAGGGTGGAGTAGGACACATGGCCGTTTTCTGATACAGGTCCACTTCGCTTATTCGCTGGTAAATCACCCGCGCTTCGATGGAGGACTTGGAGCCTTGTTGTCCCATATTGTTACTTAATTGGAGTCTCCCAGGGAAGTAAAATAACATCAGAATTGTTCTTATTTCGGAGTTTGCCTAATGTCAAGTGTCTTCCACTGGTGCATGTGTGCAATTGCCTCACTTATAAAGCGCCAAATCCATATAGAATATGGATGAATACTTCCCGTAAAGCTTTAGCGTGACGCACTGCAGCTTGTGGTCATTAGATGCCCGAATGTTTTGACACGGGTCTTGGCATTCAGATCAGTCCACGTCAAAGCTATTCTGAGACTCAGTCTGCACCTGGCACAGACCGTCACTGAACATGGCACCAACGTGCGCCTCCAAGCTGTCTGTTGCCCCTCTTGAAGTGGGATCGAGTTGCCTTGCGGGCGACAGCGCAGAGTTATGGCACGTATAAAGCTATTTGTGGTCCGGTAGAGACATCCCAGAAACAGGCATTATAGACGTACGTGATTTCCCCGCAACCTCACTCTGTGTGCTCGCGAACAAAAGGTTTCTCTTGAGACCCATGATTGGTGCCAAGAACATAGCTGATTCAAATTCCCGTCTGAAGACGCTAAAGAGCAGAAGAAAGGACGAGTAGTCATTGCTTTACCCTTCTCCTCTGCGACAATTTTAGTTGTTCCTTTTGCTAGGGCCAGCAGCAGGTGGAAATGTGTGTAAATGCACCCTAAATGCGTTGGTTGAATAACTAGGTTAAATTTCAAGTATATGATTACGTGGAGTAAAGTGCCCTTTGTGTTATAATTTGGATAGTAAATCTTAGATTTGAGTGCTTAAAAAACAAAATTAGTTTACTCCTTAGAATCTAATTCATAGGGGGAGTTATGAAAATAATGTGTCAGTGGGGACTACAGATGAATATAGCCTTTTGACCAATATGTTTTATTAATTTGCACAGTCCCCTTAAATAAACTGAATTACATTTGATTACATCAGGCCTCTGAGATAAATACTTAAGACGGAAATGCATTTTAAGATGAAACTATTTAATACTGATAGTTTACATACAGAATGTTTTACAGTTTTTTTTCTTTTTTTAAACTGAGCATCAGCTCAACATGTGTGAATCAAGATATGCTTCTTAAATCAATGGAATGGGTATCTTATGCAATGTAAACTTCTGCTCATTTACAGAAGGACAAAACAAATTAATATAAGTGATTTGGCAATCCACCGGATACATCCAAAAAAAACTCAGCAATAAATAAGGCATAAGGTAAAATGTTAAATTAGAAAAAAGGCTTTGTCAACTGATGCAAAGACCATAAGAAACAGTGGATTAAAAAAAGGATTTGAACATAAAACAGTAGTAAATCAAGTATGGTTTTACTGTAACTGTCATCGACAGGTTGTCACACCAGTTGTATTGCTTCACGAGCAGATCATATTACTAGCTACTAGCATTCAGGCTGCGTCTGTACAGTTCATGTTGTCATCTTTTAGTTTCCCAGGGAGGCGGAGTGTGTGAAAGTCTGCTGTGCCTCCTGTTCATTGGGCTCCCAGGTCAAAGGCAAGCCACCTGTGTCCATATACACATACTGCTTGTAGGTTGTTCATGAACACGTATAAGCCAAAGCACATGCCCTGATACAGATGGCTTCAAATCAACTTGGGACTGAAGAGTTTACTCCATGACATCGCAGTACCAAGAGGTGAAGGGTTCGGGAGTTAAATCAGGTTCTGCATACATTAAAACCCTCTGGTATTACTGTGGACATACAAAGTTTACATTGGCTGGTATGTAATAATTTACCATTCCAACAAATAAAATAAACATCTGAAAAGTGCATTTTTTTTCATCATCACTGCTTGTGTGTCTGTGTGCTGCATGTGTTGTATGTTGAAGAAATACACCACCCAAAAAAAGCTATCTTCTGAGTATAATCAACGGTCTGCACATTTTAAAAGTGTCTCTAAAAGTTTGCAGTGTCAGCCCCAGATAAGAGTAGCTGTGATTAATTCAACCGTTTTACAATGGTGCTTCATAAAACTCAGCGGAAACATAAAAAGATTAATTAATTTCACTTTTAAATGGAATCACACCAGTACCTATAAAAAGGCTTTTAAATGTCTGCCTTTCATATTCCAACTCACAATTCATTAGTTTTCTGATTGAACAATTTTAGTTTTAATTTATCCTTAACACTATAATGATGAAAGTTATCCATATTATAAGATTGTGCCACCTTAAAATGAAATGTAATCCAACCAACATAGTAGTAGGAGGTGCTGTGATTGGTCAGAGTGAAAACATAGCATCTGGCCAATCAGAACTCGTGCTGTTTTAACTACATAATCATAATGCTTTTCTATCACTGTGATGACGGCTCACTTTTAAGAATGCACTGTAATCAGCATTAACAGTACAGTGATTGATTGATACTCAAAAGGTAGACTTTAGGTGTGGCATGGCTTTAAGTTAAATAAAGGTATGGATCCTCTGGAGCCTGTTTTTCCTTTTTTATTTTTTATAGCTGATGTAACGGATGCATAATATACAAGACATCATCAAAGTGCAGCAAGCAGGGTGATGTTTTTTTCTCCACAAAATGCATTTTCAGTAGCTTCCTGCAGTTGCACAGTCATTTCTTTAGTAGGCACTAGTCTCAGCCTCTTCTGAAGAAGCCTCCAGTGGAGCTGTACTAATTGGGTGTATGTATAGTAAACAGTAGTCAATCAGTCACAGTCTAATGTGTGCTGGTTTAGAGAAAATCTTCTCTGTTTGGTGTCACTTTGTCCTGTGTTTATGACTGATAAACAGATGGTTATGAGATCTGTGTTTAAATGTTCTTATCTCAATCGGAAATCCACAAACAAGAAGAAATCCTGATTTATCGTTCTTTTTTTTCCTCTTTTTTTTTTACAATTGTATGTGTGTGCACAGTTCTTAGTGTCCATTATTTTCTCTTTTATTTTTTTATTTTTTTTCAATTTTTTTTGTTCCCCATTGTCCATTCTATAACATCTCCAGTCCTCCTGTGATCTCACACACCGGCTTCTCCATCCATCCAGAAGATATTGGGAGGGGAGGGCAGCGGGAGGCGGGGGGGGGCATTGATTTACAATATGGGCTCTATAAACCCAAACCCTGACCTATAGCCTATACTATCGGGACTTGCTACTACCCGCAGCTGCTCCACTTTTGAACTTGACCACCATGACTGTGATGTTGTCGGGGCAGCCGCGGTAGAAGGACTGCAGGACGATGCTCTTGGCTCCGAAGTGAGGCTCGTCCAGGCGCTCGCGCACAAAGCGGACGGCCTCCTCGTTGCTGAACGCGTCCCACAGACCATCTGAGGCCAGGATCAGGAACTCAGGCTGCAGTTTGTCCAGGTCAAAGGTCATGATGTCGGGGTCGGGGATCACCACGTTGAGGTTCTTCAGTGGGTAGTCTCCGAGGGACCGGGACATGGCCAGGATACCCTGCACTCTCCAGGAGCCGTTGAAACTGATGAAGCCTCCTGGGAAAAAAAGACCGAAAAAAGAAGAATGAAGAAGTTTAAAAAGGTGCACTATGTAACTTAGGGGTGTGTGTAAGAAAAGTGAACATTTTCTAAAAGGTATATTCTAATAACTGAATGAACAAACTTTCCTCAAAAAGGGAAAATTGGATCCCTGGAACACTGTTTGAAGTTAGAAAGCTTCCTGAAAAGTTACTGTGTAACCGTTGTTGTTTAAAGCAGCAGGGCCCACAGTTTGGTTTACAAACATATTCTACTCTTACGTTTGGTTCCAGGTTCCAAAAGTAGTTTGTTTTGATTTATGATAATAGAATTATTCAATACTAAGAATTACATCTAGAGTAAATGTGTTTTTTTAAACTGCAGGCTGTGCAAATGTAAACAAATCCCACTCCTCTGAAACTGCATAGTGCACCTTTAAATCTGATTATCTGTTCGTGAGAGAGAAAAACATGTTTGATGGCTATTTGTGGACATCCATCCAAACTATGGGCTAGAACACTGAATCGATTTGAGATAACTCGATAAACAAAAGCTCTCACAGCTTAGGTATCTATTTCAGCCATAAACTAATTTGCTTTATTACTCCACACAATGCTGTTCCTTAATGAACCAATAGATGGCGATCAGAGACCTTAAACTAGACCTCATTAAAGCGCAGCACAGGCACATTCAGTATACTCTCTCGTATGATTATGATAGGGTTGTCTCTCTTTCACTATGTACCTGCCCTCTTGATCCTCTTGCGCTCTTTGAGCTGATACGGCTTGTGGTCATGTGACAGTGCAACAGCGTTCCCATCTTTGTCACACAGCACGCCGCGAGAGTCTCCAACGTTGGCCACGGTCAGTTCTCTGTCTGACAGAAGCGCGACCAGGCATGTCGTTCCTGGGTTGAGAAAATACAGAGAGAGAGAGAGAGAGAGAGAGAGAGAGAGAGAGAGAGCGAGAGAGAGAGAGAGAGACACTGATGAGGAAAGCTGTTGGCAAATAATAATATATATTATAATTTAATAATGTAAATAAGTCTCTTTTTGCCATACACGTTAGGTGCAAAAAGGAGCTTGGGATAAACCGCAATATTGCATTTTCTGTAGCCTGCAGTGATTTCCCAGAAACCATTAATCCATATAACAGGTACTTTCAAAGACATGTTGTGCAAGATTTGATTTCATCTTCTAAACAAAACAAAACAAGCATGCCGTATGGCAGCTGCCAAGAGAAAATCTGAGTTAATGTGAAATTTAACACTAAGATAACAAAGTCTTGCAGAAATGTTGTCCAAGCTTGAAGTAGAAATGGCTCCAGGTAGGAAAAATGTCAAATAGAGCTGGCCGCTGTTCTCTGGTGTGATGATATCTGCCACTGTTAATGTTCCACATTGTCTTTAAAATGACAGTGATTTATAAGGATTAGATTTCACCTAATCCCCAGGGTTACAAGAACAGTAACCTAAATTTGACACTGGAAAAAAGTAGCAAACCAAGCACTGGGAATACAAACAGATTAAATTAGTCCTATAGAGCGAGAAAGAGAGTCATGGTGGGTGCATCATTGGGTCGTTTTTAAGATGCTGAACTGACAACAGTGCCAAAGCCAAATAAAAAAAAACATGTAAGGGAATAACTGTTTTCTGAGGTACACAAATCAAATGCCACCAACTGATCGATCTGTACTGTCGCTCTGAATTTAACATCAGTGCAAAGTGTATCAGCTGCACTAATGTTACAACAAGGCCGTCTCGCTTTTCTCAGTGAGTATCATGGTTGGAGTGTACAGGGGAACACACCAAGTGCTGAAAGGACTTCATAGAGGAAAGTTGTGAGATTTTAATTCATTGCCCAGAGGCTGTGGTGCACTGCGTCCGAAGAAGCAAACTCAAGCACTCAAGGCAACATTTCAACATCTCTGCTTTTGGCCAAGGCTATGGATGCAGAACAATGTGTGCAAATGTGTGCGAGTTTTAACTTGAAATGTATATCACATAACAATGTAAAGTTCACCTAGAGGACACATGTGCACATATTTGCTCGTATGTACTTCATTTGTGTGGATGGTAATTAGGGGGATTGATTTGTCCCTGAAAATCTCTGGTGCATTTTCATTTCCAAATTAAAAAACACACACACACAAACACACATAAATATTGCTACCGCTCCCCCCTCCTGACCTGCTTCGTCGTGGTTGGCAGAGAGCTTGCCCAACATTTCCCGATCCACGTCCAGGATGCGCTGCTCGAGGATGCTTGCATAAGAGGAGGCGCTCTCTCTCTTCTCTCTCTCAAAGCTCTGCAGCTGCTGCTTCAGCAAGTCTGGAAGGTGGGCCTTCACATAGTCAGCTGCAGCCTTGGGGAGGAGGAGGAGGGGGGGGGGGGTGATGAGACACAGGGAGGGTTAGACAGTGGATGGTGGTGAACGAAAGGGAAAGGAACTGAGCTTGTTTGGGTTCTTTACCGATTTCAGTACAGTTAAGAAATCCAGATAACATCAAGCTACTTCTATTGCATATCACTAATACATAGACAAGTGCAGGATTGCTCAGATTGCTTGTTTGAATCATTGATTAAGATACAAGATTTTGAGAAAACCTTTCAAAAGAACAGCTCAGTGAAATGACTTCATACTAGTGGGAATTATTTTTGTAACTTTCAGGTTTTGCTTCGCTTCAGACCTTTTAGAATAGCTAACTGGATCTTTTAGTTCTACACTGTACACTCTACAATGGCACAGAACTGCGTTGCTGCAGTGAAGTGACGTGCCAAATTTATCACAGAAAGCTTGTAGCTGCACCGATCGATATTCTTATAAGATACAGTGGATTTAATAACTAGCTGGGATGTAAAAAATGTCGCTCGTTCCTGACAAACCCACATAGAATAACCCAGCGTCCCTGCAGTTTCCCCCCTCAGCCTCACATAAAGTTTAGCACCTTTCAGCTTGGTACTGGTTTTATAGCCCATGACTTCACTGTTTTTTGGTTCCCTCCTTTGCTGTCGTCAGCAATGTTACATTCTGCTGCAGCAGGCAGGCAACAGCTTTCAGTTTAAAAAAGGCTCTGATAAACCCCTTACCTTAACCCCATAGCACCAAACACCAGACGGATACAGGTATATAGCTGGTGAACACATGGTAGCGTTAATAGTTTCTGGTGGTTTAAAGACCATACTTCCAATACAAGCAAATGTTGCTCAGTCGGTCTGGATATGTAAATGGGAAACTCTTTAATAACATGTCAGCTTTATAATGTTTGTCTAGGAATGTGCATATAGCGTTATGTCAAAATGTTATAACTTGTTCTGCTGTCCCCCTACAGCAGCTTCCAAAACACAAAGTTAGAAAAAACAAAGTCATTTCTGAATTTTTTATTTCCTACTATAGAGCTGAAATAAAACCTTTTTAATCATATCTGCGCACTATTATATACACACATTGCCTAACATCTCCAGATGAACTATCAGCACTTTTTGCAGGTCACCAGCATAAATATTACTGAGAAGTTGTTTAGATTTAGTGGGGAGCTTTTGCCAGTTTCATACAGCAGGTGCTCTGCGCTGAATTATTGAACATCCTCCAGCAAACTCACCCTCTTCCTCCTCCTCTTCCTCCTCCTTCTCCTCCTCCCACTCCCCTTACTTATCTGCTTCTTCTCTCATTTTCCCTGCCAAGACTTCCATTATGCTAATGCTGTCGAATCAAATTTAGAAAGAAAAAGAAAAAACGTAAACCATCTTAAAGTCCTGCTTGATACAGTGTACACATTTCATATTCATGGTTCCTATGGAAATTAGGGCCCTTACAGCCCAATTTATCTACACGCTTTGCTTTTTCCGATGTTCTGATGCACTGCAGCGGTCCTACAGCACACGTTTTGAGTCCTCGTGTCAGTTTCAATTTCATTTTGACACTTCAGTACTGAAAAGGTTTCATGGATATGATCATGCATTTTTGTTTGAATCCATACCTTCCTAAATACAGCCAACAACACCTGAGCAAAGATGAAAGATGCGTCTCTGAACTTGTGGTGCAGCAGTTTGCCTCTAAACCTCTCTGCTGCATTTGATCAATGGGCACCTAAAACAGAATGCCTTTCAGTAATCAAGAGCGAGATACTTACGAAAACTGAAAACACCTACATTTTTACTCAAAGCGTTTCTTAAATCGAAATGGAATAAAATATGGCGAGGGAACTAGAAGAAACCTTATGCACAGTTTGTCTTATTCTGAACGATCACTAGAGAGAAACCATCTCTTCCCCTGCAGTAGCCCCCCCCCCCTCCTCCTCCTCCTCCTCCTCCCTCTCTTCCTCCTCCATCTCTCCCTCTCCGCCCCCTTCACTGGACAAGTGCACCCATTCATTTATTTAATTGGAGAGAGAGGCACTCAGGGATGCTTGATCAGGAAAAAAAGAAGCTTCAAGTGTAAATTTCCATTTGTCGCAAACAGCTGCTATTGCCCGGGCTAGAGCAGTGACAGCTTTCATAAATGACTCAAGTATTTCACTGACAAGAGGATTTTATGACTGAATGAAAAGTATTGGACTGAAAGTTAATTAGTCAATTTTGTGTGCGCTGTTATCAACATCAGTGCTTTGTTAAATCCTATTTTCCCCCCTTCGAGTCAGTGTGCGACTGTAAATTTAATTTTACACTGCAGGTAGCAGTGCCATGGCCGGTTCCAGTTTTTGCTTAAACAGCAAATAGTCCCAGTAAATCTTGTTATAAGACGAACAGCGGCAGCTTGTGCTGACTTTTATAATTCTGGGTCATAACTCACTTGCTAGGGTAAAAAAGAAAGAAAAACAGAGACGTGTTTGAGAAATTTTCCTGCATATTTTCTCAGAGCTAGAACACACTGCACTGCCAGAGACGGCCTGTTCTAACTGCACATATTTGGCTTGGCGGCATCACTTGATTTAATATTGGTGATGCATGTGTGTGTGCGTGTGTGTGTGTGTGCGTGTGTGTGTGTGTGTGCATGTGCTTATGCGCATAAAAAAAATGCACCAGTAAAATAAATCTCCCAAGGAAGTTTTTCACGAAAAACATCCTAAGAGTTCCCGGAAGGTAAACACAGCTTTCCCAAATGACCACTTCACATTAGAGTCAGTCTCAATCACCCATTGATTTACAATCTCCATTTACTAGAGCCATGTTTTCAGACTATAGGACCTATAGGTGTCTTCATATCTCAAGAGAAGGTCTGTTTGTTTGTTGATGCTGCTGACGCTTTAATAGCCGAGATGGATGTCTGAGCTGCCCATTCTTTTGGAATATAAAACCTTGACTAATGTGACGACGGAAAGATGAAAATGTTCACAATAAAGCATGAGCCAAGCAATGGGATAGGAAGGAATCAAACAGACAAACAAATGAGCACACACACACACACACACACACACACATACATATACACACACTCACACACACACACACACACACACACACACACACACACACACACACACACACACACACACACACACACACACACACACACACACACACACACACACACACACACACACACACACACACACACACACACACACACACACACACACACACACACACACACACACACACACACACACACACACACACACACACACACACACACACACACACACACACACACACACACACACACACACACACACACACATTCTGAAGGGGGCAAAGCTCGCATTGAATGAGGGCGAGAGAGCGAGATGTCAGGAAGGACAGGAAGGATAAATATTTGTTTATGGGACCGGAATAGTCAGAGCGACCCAGATGTGTAAACACCCCGTCTATTCACCATTGGTCGTCTCTTCAAGTATCCCTTTAGTGTGTTTCTGTATTCAAATGATACAAGCAGTAGATACACTATGTGACAAACACACGGGTCAATTACCTATGGTGACTTGATGGGTTACATTCCAATGAGAACAGTGACACAAAGTTATTTAGTTATCAGTCTAAAGAGTTGTTGTATGTTTGACTGGTCTTGCTTAACAATGCCATTCATCCTCATATATATTCAAAATAGGAAAACAAAGCGTCCTACGTCAACTGAAGGGATTTTCTTTACTTCAAATTAATAATCGGTTAAAACCTATAGGAAATCTAAAGATGAGAGTTAAAATACTTTTTTAAACCTTCACTGCTCCCACCCATTCAAATGTAAATATATCAGCCAGCTTTCTCAGCCTACAATGATATTACACTGAATATCTAGTACTGGATTGTTGGTGAGGCAAAAAAAAGAAGCAATACTAGACGTCCCCTCGGGCTGTGGGGAAATTGTGATACACAATATCTGACATTTTAGCTGACAAACCAAATGATTGATAGTCCAACTAAGGAAATAATACTAATTTGAAGAATAATAACACTTCTATACTCCAAGAATATGTAAACCGATACTTGCAACATGAAAAGAGGAAAACATGCTTTGACATGGTTCTTGTTGGGGTAACCATAAATTTGCTTTGCATTCGGAAAAAAATAATCGGTTTATTCATGTTTTGTGTTGATTGAGAAAATAACCGTAAAATGATGTGAAAGAGGAGGATTGGGCTCTAAATCAAGACAGTCAACCAGTATCATTCATTGAAATGCCTCTTAAACTGGAACCTCTTGGGGACTATATTGGTGGTGGTGGTGGAGGTGGTGGTGGAGAGACAGATGGCGTGCAGGGACACATGGTCTGAAAGCAGCCATGAGAAACCACTGACCCCTTGAGAACACAGGGAGTGGAGGAAAGATAGACAAAACCTCCACACAAACCACTAACCCCCACGCAAGCGCGCGCACACACACACACACACACGCACGCGCACGCACACACACACACGCTCTTGTGATGAATCCCAAGTTAACTCCCTGATTGGCAGTGCAAGGTGGAGGAGGTGTTCACACAAAAGAATACAATGATGGGGGGGTTGATCTGTTTAAAAATGGGGTGAGCATGAAGTGACTTACACAAGTGGTGCAGGCTATCTCTGTGCCCCAGTAAAATAACTGTTATCCCATAGAAAAATATGGCATCCCTGTGGTGGTCTTGTCCTTTACAATTGTTATTTTGTGTCTCTTTTAATATAAGTGAAATGCCCCTCCCTTGAATATTTTATATGCTGCCATTTCATTTAGTCAATTCCCCCAACATGTCATGGTGGTATTGTTGAGGCCAAACAGCAGTAGCGGCATTGACCAATGTATGCTTTGTGAGAACTTCCTGACCGCTTCTGTTGCCACCTGCTCCTATGAGAACCCAAATGGTGCAAAACTCGAGTGCTGCAGCAGCCGCGAATCTTTGGTCTCAGGATGGGTCCACCCGCACAACACACTGTGATAAAGCTGGCCAGCCTACCTCTCCACCGTGCCCGTCAAAGATCCCGAATATGGACGGGTGGCTCTTGTTGGCGATGTCGGTGAGCACCTCGAAGCGGTCCTCCATGTGATCTCGCCTCCCCTGGATGGAGTACACGGCCACGTTGTTGTTCTTGAAGTGCCAGGTCTTGGAGAACTCGGCGTCCAAGATGCTGAGGCGCCCAAACCGGTCATTCTGCAACATCTCAGACACCTTCCCCTTCACCATCTTCACGGCATCTCGGCTAGACTTGACGATGGTTTTCACCTCGTCGGTGTGAAAGAAGTAGCTCCACAGCGCCAGACTGATGCACAACAGAAACAATGTCTCAGGCCTGAGGAGAAAATAGCGCATGATCCGACCCAATAGAGACAAGAGCGTCATTGTGTCTCCTATCATCACACGCAACCGAGCTGCAGTCTCTCTCTCTTTCTCTCGCTCGACCTCTCTCTCTCTCTCTCTTTGCTCCAACTCACTCCATCCGCTCAGCTGCAACCATGAAGAATTCGATTCACTACAGCGATGTGCTCGTCGGAGGCCGGTCGTCTCTATACTCGTACCGCATTTACGCGCTTGTGCACGGCTGGCTGTCAGACACCGGGCAGAGAGAAGCGGGGGGGAAGCGGAAAGTGTAAGCTACCGTCATTGACTCGGTTGGATGTCTCGGCTCTCTGAACAGCTGCAAGAGGATTCTCCAAGTCGAGCCGATCTCCCAAGGCCCATTGTTTGATGAAGGGTGTTTTGGGTTAGACCCACCCCGCAAAGAGGCATGAGAGTCACGGGAGGAGGGCGAGAGTCGGCGATGTGACCCCGTTTCTTTATCTCGGATAGGCCTATGTGTTTATTCAGTCTCCGCATCAACATTACATTTACCACACACACGCCTCCATTCTTGAGCTGCGTCAAGCCGACATGGGGAAGTGAGAATAGCCTACGATCGGAAGTCAGATGCGGTTCTGTAATAAAGCAAATGTGTGAAGGGAGCTGCCCTCGGGTGCACAATGGGTGTCTTTAAAGCAAGGGATTTATTTTGAAAGTCTGTAGCGGACGTAGGTTGTGATAGAGGGTCAGCTTTACGCTCGTTCGTTCTTATACAGTCAGCGCCGACAAGAGTGCGCAGCTGCAAGCTCATAACGACGGACGAGCATACCATTTGAGCCAGGGCCGATGGGCTGCGGGATGCAATGATGATGTCATAGTAGGCTACAATATGACATACATGATGGCTACACCAACCATTTTCAGACCATATTATCTCAGGCTCATCTTTGGAACATTTTAAGGCCCTGCTTTTTATGAGCAACTGGGAATTAATCCTTGTAGAATATAATATGATATAAATTAGAATGGACGAGAATAGGAGCCATACTTATAGATTACAATATAGGGTGCAGCCTCATGTGAGACTGGACTGGGCCTTTGATCCAAGAGTATCTTGGAGCTCCAGTTCCCCCATGGGTCCGCAAATATAGATGCCTCTCCTTTGTTCAGATGTTGCTACAGCAGTCGGTGCATTGACTGAAAACTGCCCCCTGGTGGCTTTCTGGATTTGATGATACTTCTCACTCCAGTTCTTGACACTTGGAAACGCTGTGATAACTTTGTGTATCCATCACCTGCTTTTTTGAGCATCAACAATTATTTTTCTATTTTTTTCTAAACTGATTTATTTTGTTTTTAGCATGATGCTGTCAATTCAAATAGTCACAAATGTTCTTAAAAATTGAAGTTAATAATTAAAGTTTGTGCAGACCAATGACTGACACTGTTTTTGGGTGTTTTGCAGCTCATTCTTGTATAGGGTGTATAAGATTGAAAACCTGTTTTAATCTTCACCAAAGTTGGTTGTGGTATTGTGGCATGGTTGCTAACTTTTAATTCAACTAAGGTAAGTATGCAGAAACTTAGATAATGCCCCTCTTCCCCCCCCCCCCCCACCAATCAATTTGACTCTCTTTACTTACATTGGTGAGTGAGGTAGTTTGGGAGATAAATAGAATTATATCGTGGTGAATGCTTTGTTAAATTTCGATGATGAGACTTTGAAAGCAATAAAAACATACCCTTTCTCATGTGTGGCTTTTTCATGTATTATGTGTGAAACCTTGGAAAACCATGTCAGAGGACTACTACTACATCACATCCAACACACTGTCAGACACAGGTAAAGCCCGGTTCATTGGGGCCATGTTTCAATTAGGTTTACTGGGTTTACTTAATGGCTCTTAGGGCTGGTTTCATCAAGGAGGCGAACGGTTGGATCAAGGTTGCTACGCCGTCAGTTTTGGGACATTGATCCTTCTCCCAGTGGGTGTGTGCTGATCCATTCTCTACTTTGAGGTCCTGCCACATGGTGTGGTCACTACAATGTCTGGCACTCTGTGGCTCTCTCTCTCTTAGAGATGTAGGCCTAATTAATGAACAACAATGTGTGAGCTTGTGTGTATGTACCGCATGCATACTCACACATGTTCTGGGAAAGTGTATCTTTCTGTGTTACCTTCTATTGTTGTCTGTTTGTATACAAAGCGGGCATGTGTGTGCACACAACACTTTATAGTAATGTGTGTACTCTTGAACCCTAGAATCATATCCCATATCACAAAGAATAAAGTCTTGCATTGTATAGGACCTGCTTCATTTCATATCCCTCAGGAGTCATGTAATCTGTTCTTGCCAGCCCACCTACCTCCTAATAACCCCCGGTGTTTCATATCCCTTGTTCTCTCATTGGCTTAAAAGTGCAGAAGTTGGGCCACTGAGGCAATATATAAGGAAGGAGAGCACCTGCATCAGTAACTAGTTGGAGAGGGTGAAATGAAGAGTCAACACCATCTACATCAGCAGGTATGATGCACTTGTTGCCTATATTATACATCGTAATAGCTCTGTGCTCCTAAATTAAAACTTTGACCTAAATTAAATGTATTTTGACGAAATTGTATTAGGTTAGTTAAAAGCAAACGTGTCAATGTTATCTTAGTTAATAATCTTTCATTGCAGTAAAACAATGATTATGAATTGAGCCAAGTAGAAAAATTACTTCTGATCAACTCAAAATAATTAAGGCTACATGTTTTATAGTTGTCCTTTCAACGTATATGTCACGTGTTGTGGTCAAAGAAATACATTTCACACATTATATACATTTGGATTTTATCCAATTTATCTTGTACTTATTATATGGACATGATTATACTGTAGTTTGTCATCAGGTTCCATGCAAATACATGTTGTACACCCAACATATTGTGTCCAGATGGCATGGCAAATACACAGCAGGCGGCAGACAGGTTCATTAATTAAACATGAACTTGTGTTTTGGTGGCCAAATTGCTAAAATAGAAGCAACACACCTTATTTATTCATTTGAGTGCCTACTGTATATTCTTCAAACCTCCACTTTTCTCTTCTTGCAGATTATTGTGTCAAACTCTCAGAATGCCTTCAGTTCGCCTAGTCTTCCTGACCACATTACTTGTGGTACTGCTGGCCGTGCTGACCCCCGGCGCCAGAACCACACGCTGGCCCAAACCTCAGAGCACCAAGAAGCCCCCCCGAGTTGGGAGCGGTGCAGGGCGGATCACCACCACCACCACCACCCTGTCTCCTTCCAACAGCCTGAACACTGATGAGACAACTGAGGTAATGACGGATGCTTCCTCCCTGTCCCCTACAGACAGCACCACCTACTCCAGCGACTCTTTCTCCACCGAGTTCCACACCGATGCCATAGAGCCCCCTGGGAACACCAACTTTACCCTGGACTACAATGAATGCTTCTTTAACGTCTGTGAGTGCTGCCCACCAGAAAAAGGCCCAGCAGGGCCCGTGGGAGAGAGAGGGCCACCGGGGCCGCCAGGAGAGATGGGCCCTCTAGGTAAACATGGATCATTATTCAAAAACAAATCCTTTTTTTGTATAATTATTTTTCATTAATTTTTTCAATCTTAACAAATACATATTAACACAGAAAAACAAGCAAACAAAACATTTAAATAAAAAGGACAAGTGTGTCCAGGGTTTTTGCAAAACGGACTTTGGATATAGCCTTTTTTCTTTTCATAAATCGAGAAATACTAAGTACAGGTCTTGAGGGTGCATTGGCTGTATGTTTTTAAGAGGAAAATGTCTCGCAAATCAGACAATGAACAACAAACACACAAAAATAAATCTCTTTGGAGGGATCACAGTGTGTCTCCATAGTCTTCTCTGTTTTCCAGGGTTACCCGGAGAGAAGGGAGAAACAGGGCCCATTGGACCACCAGGACCAGAGGGACTACTTGGAGCTAATGGACTCAACGGCGACATAGGTACCAAGGGGCTTAACAGCAGGAGGGTTTTTGATTGTCTCTCCGTTTCTCTCTTTCTAACCCTCTCTCCTTTCTCGCGAAACACTGCTTTGTACAAGTACTATGCAGATGTCACTTTCTACCCTTTATTTATCAAAACTACCACAGGCGAAAAAGGTGATCCAGGACTGGCGGGTGTTCCTGGTGTCCCTGGGATCCCAGGAAAACCAGGAGAGAAAGGTATGTAGTTTTTAATGGAAATGGTATACACATCAGAATGTTTTTTTTGATAAGATTCAAATATGAATCCACCCTAAACATATGCAAATGGGCATCTATATTCAAAAATGAAAGCAATCCAATTTAAAGTTACATACTATAATGCACATTTTCAGGTTCAAAATTATAATTTGGGATTCTACTAGAATCTGATTTCATTGTGTAGTGTCCAACATTTTTTTTTATATTTGTCAAAGTGCCATTGCTAAATCTCCTCTTTTCTGCCTCTGTCTGGAACATTCCATTTTAGCGCCTGTCTCTTTGAGCCCCGTCTTCCAAAATCAGCTAACGGCCGGCTAGATTCAGGGGTATCTTAGCGTTTACTTATCACAGGTGGATGTAGTGCTTAGTAACGTTGGTAATGGGGTGATCGTGGTTTCTCCCCTTATGACATCATAAGGAGAAAGAACACAAGTTTTCAGAAAGGTGGAGCTGGAGAAGAGATAGAGGGTGTTATTTCTCATACTTTGGAAGTCTCTAGAAACACCGGGGACCCTTATCAATGTTGCAAGACCATGAAAAAGTGCAGTGTGCATGATATGAGACCTGTATGCTTGTGTTCCTATATGTGAACACAACCTCTCTATATACTACAGGTGATCCAGGCCTCGGAGGAGAGAAAGGTGAACCTGGCTTTGGCGGTCTGAAGGGTGACCCAGGAGAGAGAGGAGAGCCTGGCCTGAATGGTACTAATGGCAGCCCTGGTCTTGAGGGGCCTATGGGTCCCCCTGGGGTGGAAGGGACTAAAGGTCTTAAAGGTGAACAGGGCTTTAAAGGCGAGTGTATGCCAGGTGATGGCGGGCCCCCTGGTCTGAGAGGAGAGATGGGAGTGAATGGTACTGATGGCGCACAGGGCGAGAGAGGTGAGCTGGGGCCTCCGGGAAGGAAGGGGGATACCGGCCCCCGAGGGCCCCCGGGCGGGAGGGGCATGGCAGGGCAAAGAGGGGAGAGGGGCCTTAAAGGTGGCCGTGGACCTCGAGGCCTTAAAGGTGCAGCAGGCGAGAGCCTAGAACCCTTTCGATCTGCCTTCAGCGTGGGCTTGTTCCCCAGCCGCTCCTTCCCTCCACCCGGCCTGCCTGTCAAGTTTGATAAGGTGTTTTACAACGGCGAGGGCCACTGGGACCCGACAGTGAACAAATTCAACATCACCCAGCCCGGGGTTTACCTGTTGAGTTACCACATCACGGTGCGCAACCGGCCTGTGCGCGCCGCCCTGGTGGTCAACGGGGTGAAGAGGCTGCGCACACGGGACTCCCTGTACGGCCAGGACATCGACCAGGCTTCCAACCTGGTGCTGCTGCAGCTGAGTGAGGGAGACCAGGTGTGGCTGGAGACGCTCAGAGACTGGAACGGGGTTTACTCCAGCAGTGAGGACGACAGCACATTCTCCGGCTTCCTGCTTTACCCGGACCCAAAGAACAAACAACCTACTGCTGCTGCTGCTGCTGCTGTGGAAAGCCTGTGACTGATGCAACCTTTGACCCTGACCTGAACCCATGATTGTAACTTCTCTTTAGACTCTGCTCAACATTCAGCCTATTGTACTGCTCTGTCAAATGAATGCGATTCAGCTAACAGTAATACTTTTGCTTCGGTATCTGCTCGCTGCTGTCACGTGCTAATCTAACAAATGCTTTTCTCTTCTCACTGTATTTGGAGATGAATGATTCATTATGTTACATGCAGTACTTCAGCTCTTTGTAACAATGCATTAAAAAAAACGACTTTGCTCAAAATTGATGACCCTTGAGTTGTATTTGTTTAGAGACAGAACTAGAAGCTAATTTATAAGTCATTAGTCATTTCAATTACAATATAGATAAGCCCTGTGTCATTGAGGCCAGTACATATTTGGAAACAATCAAAGTAAATAGTTAATTCATGATTGCATTCTCTTCCCACTAGAGGGTGTAAGGTGCCCACGTTTTGTACAGAACCATTGGAGGGTATTGTTTACTGCAGAGATCAGTACAGAGAGAAATATATAAAGATGGCAGACAATGAGTGGGAAGGTGACGTCCCCTTCAACAATATGTGCAACAATTTTTTCCCATAAGAAATTCACAAAAAAAAAGACTCATTGACTGCAAAACAACTGGAGATAAATAATAATATCTTTAATGCAAATATCATACACACACAGCTTCTTTTTCTGGCGTGAATTTGGTTCATTATGTGAACATGGGGATACACTAATGGGTCGGTAAGGTAGCAAGGTACAGAGCAGACGCCAGAACAGCAATGCAATCCTTGTCGTTTTTACCAATTATCAGCACAGATTGAAGACAGTAGTAAAGGTGATTCAGACCCACAGGAACACAGAGTACTGATAAGGGTTTGAAAAAATAAAAACATCAACAAGAGGCTGATACAAGTAAAAAATAATGCCTCGTTGACATAACAACAGGTTAGCTGCCTTTGAAACAAACATATGGGATAACCCTCTGCAGCACTGAGAGATGAATTCACTATAAATTATACGCCTGGGTTGCCACACTATACAATGAATAATAGCATTGACTTTTGCAAATGCTATATCTTATTAGACTCTAAACAGTCAAGACCTAGCTCCAGATTAGAAAATTATTATAACGCACTCTCCTGTACACAACAGCAATCCATCCAGAAGACAAATACGCATTTAGTATCTGTTTTTATTTAGTAGCGTTACTGAGACGTTTTTATGTTGTGATGTATTCTTCATTCATTATAGATTTTTCAATGTTTAGTGTTTGAATGATTACATTAGGGGATGAGGAACACTATTTAATTGAAAAACACAAAAGCATTTCTTTGTTTGACTTTGACAGAAATCTTCAGCAATTGGAATAAAAATGTTTAATCGGTGAAAATCGCTCAAGTGATTATACCTCATAAGTGAGAACTCCTCTCTTATGTTAATATTATTATATTGCCTGCAGCTTGGATTCACCCTTTTTTATATAATAATTTGGCGTCATGAAATGGACTTTTTTCCAGACCACTGTTATCATGCTGGAGGTTGTGTTTTCAAGTAATATTTCCTCTGATATCAATAATGCATCTTACTTTTAAGTTTAAGTTTAGACTTGAAACCCCTTGGATTTAATATTGTAGCATACGTACAATTATTCTCCATGTCTATTTCACATTATGGATTGCTTAATTGAATCGACCTACCTACATCTGAGAATGCCACATCCACTTAACAAAAAAGTATACTAAAAGTTGTTTTTATTTACATTTTTATACAAATCTGACTTGCTGTTTTTCCCTTAATCCAGTTATCTTTAGAGAACATGTATATTTCCTGATAGACACTTCACCAAAATCAGAGCCGGTGGCTCATAAGATGATGAACAATTGTTATAACATGAAATATTTTGACATGTTAAATGTCCAGGAACGATATTTCTGATTATGTCCGAATAAACATAATTAAATTATCTATTCTTTTGTATTTGTCTTAACCCTAAAAAGCAGGAGATACTTTCAAATCCAATGTCTGAGCTTTAACTGTACAGGTCGAAGGTAAATAATTGAAAAAATTAATATAACAATAAAAAAATGAAATTGCTAAATTAAGCGAAATCGGCAAAAGGTGATCCCTGATTTATTAGTTTTTTATGATTTACATATTTAATTTTTCAGCTGATTTGGGGTCTTTTAAGCTTTAGGAGGGTCTGAATTTGAGAGGCTTCATTGATTGAAATATATAAATATATTCTACCAGATTGTATTATTAACTTTATATAAGGGCACAATATTTTAAAGGAATACTAAACAGAAACATAACCTTTTAAAGATGAGAGCCATCTCCATCAACTAGGGTTAGACATAAATTCACCTTAAATTACCACATTATACTGTATATTCTGCTGGTGGTGATGGTGGTGGTGGTGGTGGTGGTGTGTGTGTGTGTGTGTGTGTGTGTGCGTGTGTGTTAAAATGTTATTTTGCTTGTTTGTTTATAGGCCTATCTGTGGATGCGTGTGTGTGTGCATTTATGTATTTTCTACTACTCTGTGTGAAAATATAAATAACTACCTTGGCAGTGTGTGCAGTGTAATCTTTTCCCAGCAGGCTGGGTTCCCACTGTGAGAAAGACAGTATATTGTTCCTGCAGCAGCACAGATAACAACTCATTAGCATACTGAATCATTTGGCTGCAAGAGCCACTCTGCCACCCATCTGCACAGAGCTGATAACACACACACACACACACACACACACACACACACACACACACACACACACACACACACACACACACACACACACACACACACACACACACACACACACACAGATCAATGCAAAGCTAGCACATACACACCCACATAAGCCTGTCCTCACACACAAACATGTACACGCACACGGGCACAAGCCTCCTCTCAGTGCCTCCCTTTCAATCCTTCATATAGTCCCTGTATCCCTTGCATTTTGTGATGCTGTGTGTTTTTGGAGAGGCAGGAACACTGCAGCAGGTACATGTTTGTCAGGCATTGACCCCCAGAGAGCCCCCTCAGTCAGTCCCAGCAAAGCCATAGCAGAGTGCAGGAGAGGTCTCCAAACACCTGGATGTCTCTGATGCTCTCTGGAAGAAATTATAATGTTTTTAGAAATGTCTAAGAGCTGATGCTGTGGTAGTAGTGGCACAGTCTGCTGTGTTAACATCCAAAAAGTAGCATCTTTGTGGAAAAGCTACAACCGCCCTGCTACTTTCTGTTTAATGAAACCACAGGTTGGTGAACATTTCTTTTCGATTGCGTAAGTGAATAACTTGTGGTGAGGGCGGGAGTCTCGACCAGTGCGGTAGTTTCACAATGTGTATACAGACACAACAGCATGCAAACGACTGCAGCGGAGGCTGTCCAAACCACTTTCACAATGGCAGGATATCCTGCAGGTCACCGAGCCCCCTTAACCTCTACAGGAAGTTGTCACTTGTTGGGAGGAAGTGAGGATTCCAGTCTCCATTGGGGGAGTTTCATGAGGAGCTTGTGGTTTTAACTCTAGATTCTGTACAGATAAGTAAAGGAGGGAAGGGGTTGCACGCCATGCCACTTTCTGCAATTTTGACCCTTAAAGGGTCGAGTATTTAATGTGTAAAAATTATTGAATTAATCATGTGATGAAATGTTGCAAACATGTATCAAATATCCAGTTTCTCGTACAATAAAAGATCTAAAATGAATGGTCCTTAATTAAATTTACAACAACAACCACAACATGCTTGAGTGAGATCAAATACCAGGCTTTTCCTCTGCGTGTTTTATTCGGGGGGTTTTGTATAAAATTCATCGACTTTACATTGGATATATTTATAGATACAGCTATCATACAACAGTATGTAATTACCAAACGTACAATGTCCCTTTACTGCAATTCATAAAATACCATAGTTACCAACGGTACCAATATAGGCTACTAGGTCCTGCTGAAAATGCAGAATAACCAACAACAGTGAGCAATACTTTACTGCAATTTTCAGAACACTGCTGGTGTTATGATATTAACACTGTGTGTGTTTGGTGTGTGTGTGTGTGTGTGTGTGTGTGTGTGTGTGTGTGTGTGTGTGTGTGTGTGTGTGTGTGTGTGTGTGTGTGTGTGTGTGTGTGTGTGTGCATGTGTGCATGTGTCGGTATGTGTTTAATTATGTGAAATGTGGCAATGTAGGGATTTATTTGTGTACCTTACTAAACTACAACTGCATTTTACAGTTCAAAAAAACACTGAAACATTCATATCAAAAGGACCGCCATGAGTCATCTAATGATATCCCATGAACCATATTTTGTACACTTTAAGAAACACTGCATGTCTTGTACCTCCACAGCAATTTCAAATAGATATATATATATATTCATTCCAGGCAGTGAAACTGTCTGTTGCCATATTGGTGTCCTTTTCTCGTCACCAAAGTGTAACAGAAGAAAATGGTACCACATTGGATGTACTGCGTTCGGCTGTTTGCTTCACCTTTAGTTCATCTCATCTTCTCTCATCGTTTCGTGTCTCCTAAAAGACAATTTTGCTAATAAACCCATTGACAAACACACTACAGTACATCTTAAAACCACATGACTTGAACTCGAGTCACTGTTCTTACATTGTGCAGTGGAAATAAAATGGTATTTACAATAAATACCCAACTGCATGGGTAGAATAGAGTCCAGTCGGTTCATTTACGGCCTCAAACTGAGGCAAACTTACTTTTGTGTCATAATTCTAACACACCAAATGTATTGGGCATACATCTCCAGGGTTTATTTATTGCATGAATTATTTACTTGCAGCATTCTGCAAGCATGTATTATCTATACTGGCTGCGACCATATTGAAATCAATAGTATAGTTAGAGAAGCATTGGTCAAAACTTAAATATCATAAGTTTCTCTTGATTGATTTTTAATTTCTTTGTTCTTTCTATCCTTTTGGGGTGTTGTTTTTTTTCCAATGCCCAGTCTTTGGACTTTCAAAACACGGAAAGTCCGCAGGCCAGTCAAAGACATGAGACATGCAGAATTTACAAGTCTTTTGTTGGACCAAATACAACCAATCGCCAATCAAACCAAGCTCATTCATCAGTGCTGCCTCAGGGTGTAGCGTGGAGACAGGAACGTAGTTGTGATCCATTTTGGACACCACTAGCTCAACTCAAAACTAACTAGGTCCTGAGCATATCCATCTATTTCTTTGTCCCTTGTCATTGTTCCCCTTTCGGTCTCTGGTGTTGTGTCCAGGGGGTCCTTTGGCCATCGGCATCATCGGTGAGTGGAGCCGTCTAAAGGGCGTCCATTGCGCCTCAGATCCCTAGTAGCTAGATGCAGCTGGGGCCCGCGTGATGCTGTTAGAGTCCTCGGAGCTGGAGGTGAGTCCTGGTCCTCCATGAAGCTCTCAGGACTGCCCTCGGCGTCGCCATCGGGCAGGCTCCCACAGCTGGAGCCTGGGGACATTGTCTCCAGAAGATCGTCTCTGGCCAGGCCCACCACAGTGTCCTGATGTGGTCCTCCCTGGGGCACCCCCTCAAGGGCCCCAACCCCAACCCCAACCAGCAGCCCTGTTTCCCCATCCGTTGTGCTGCCGAGATTCCTTCCTCCGTCCTGGTCCTCCAGCAGGTTGGAGAGGAAGCTGATGTACTTCATAGCCAGCCTCAGGATCTCGTTCTTGCTCAGCTTCTTGTCCGGGGGGTGAGTGGGGATGAGTTTGCGAAGCTCGGCGAACGCCCCGTTCACGTTCTGCTGCCGCCACCGTTCGCGACTGTTGGTGAAGATACGACGCACGATCTTTGGCTGGCCAGCTGACAGGGGAACAGGAAAGGAAAATAATCAGAACCATTGAGAGAGTGAGGAGAGGATGCATCGATAGGCGAGAGTAACACAAATACCGTGCACAGCTCACACACAGAGACGATGCAGCAAAATATGCAAAGCAATATAAGTGCAAAACAAAAGATAAAATAGAAGGAGTCCCAGCATGGAGAAAAGCGTCACATAGGTTTTAATCTAAAAAAATCAAACAAAGCTTATAGGAAAAACAATAAAAGCTCCAAAATCCTTAAAAAATAAAGTTACAAAAGTGGCCTCCATACAAGCATGGGTTTTCAGAAGATGGAACAGAAGCTAGAGTTTGGCTAAAATGAGTACAATGTGTTGTTTGCCGAATACTATGCAAACACAATACAAGAGAAATGGTTGGATTGGTATGCCAAACCCCTGGAAAAAGGCTTTTTGGAGACTGCATGCCCCCTTTTCTATATTCTATGTACTTTGCATTCATTTAGGTATGGCAAAATGTCCCACTGCAGGTATAGTCACATCCTCCATCCCCCAACAATGGTGTCTTCCAGGCTATTGTCGCCCTTGGAACACACCCAGTCTATCTTAATCCCTCAGCCCACTCTGCAGTAAAACCTTGGCATTGGAGGCAGCAGCACCCCCCCATCATCCACCCCTGTATATGACAGTGAGTGGGCAGTGTCGGAACGGATGTTTCAAATCAAACAAACCCAAAATCCGCCAGAAAAGAGCTTACTTTAACGCCATGCAGGAACATGTTTTTTTGACGTTTTGATTAGCAGCAATCATTTTTGGCATAACTTTGTCGTATTTATATCGCTGGGTGAAACTTAACTTGTTAACACTTATTAAACAGAATTTTCTTTTTGCAAGGCATCTTCTGCATCCCTCAGATTAGGAACAGTAGTCCACATCTATGTTAGTGGATAAATGGCAATGGAGATGAAGATGGGGAGTTCAGGGCACTGTATTGGCAGAAGGAGGACACAGCAGAAGTGCGTCTTACCATACTTATAAATTTGTAAAATGGGCCTACCCTCGTCGAGTTCAATCTCATAAGGTGCCGGGCGGCGCTTTACCCGGTTGCTGGGGTACATGCTGTACTGCTCCGACTCCCCTCCGAAACTACAGCCACAGAAAGCAGATAAAAAAATGTGCACAGTTAGCCATATGAGAAAACATTTCCTTTACATTGCATAACCCTTAGGATAACACTCTTTACTCTTTGCGCAAGCACCCACACACACACACACACACACACACACACACACACACACACAGACACACACACACACACACACACACACACACACACACACACACACACACACACACACACATTGATGGGAATTATTTCTAACACACATGCTAAATAATGTTACCATATTGTAAGCTCAATAGCCTTCGCAAGCATCGTATTCACACTATGGCCTATTACAGGGCCATATAGGCGGACATCTAAAAGCCATCAAATTCATCAACTTCATATGGTGAACATTCAATGAGCAAATGAAACGCGCTGTGGTGAAACTACATGATTTTTTAAAACAGCTTTTCCTCTCTCCACCTTTTACCTGTTGATGGCGGCGAGAGGCTGCGCCAGGTTGTAGAGCATGGCCCGGGCCGGGACAGGGAACTCGTTTGGGCTCAGTTGGACCATTCGAGCGTCGTCTCGTTGCGGCGGAGGCAAAGGCAGCGGTGGAGGTCTGCGAAGTTCCGTGATCGGCACCAAATGGCTTTCAGTCCTGCGCTCGAGCGCTTTTATAGCGTCCCTCCTGGAGAGCTCGATCACCGGCACTTCCCTTTTCAGGTCAAGGGCGTTGTGAGAGGCAGTCTCCTTGGCAACGCCGTTGATGATGATGCTGAGGCTAGTCCCGTTGCTCGAGTTCTGCAGAGGAACGTCATCATCCGTCTCCTCCTCAGCCCTCTTGAAGCGCCCTCCCCTCCTCTCTCTCTCCCCCGCCTCCTCCCCCTCTCTCCTCGGCTCCTCGTCCTCCTTGCATCCGTTCTGTCTGGAGATGATGGAGGATTCCTCCCGCTTTCCAGGAGCGGACTCTTCTGCACCGGGACTTCCAGGACAATGCTCCGGCTGCCGTTTTTCCATCATTTTTCACACCGTCACCACCACTCGTTCGAGTCCTCTACGTCCTAAATAAGATTACCCTCGATTAATTCAATGATCAAAGCAATACTAACCAAGGGTTTGCTTCCATTGCAATGTTAAAGGGAATTAACAATCATTTAGCCTAATAGTAGGCTAGGCCTGAGCTTGTCGCAACAAAACAAAAAAATCTTTCATTCATTATTTCATTAGAATGATGTGTTACTATGTTAGCTATATAGGAAACGAATAGGCAATTTTCTTTATTTTTTGGCCAGCTGCTCCTAATTATATGTTTTTTAAAACATATAATACATTTTGTTCGATATTCTGAAAATTATAAAGAGCTCGAATGCAACATTTTGTGTTGCCACTTGTGACAACTAGCCTACATTTAAAAATACGTTATTCTCGAGGATTCTACAAATGTGTATGAGTTGAATTGATCAAGGTTTGAGAGATTTATTGCTAAAGTTGATATGCTCCTTGTAGAGCTGATGAAGATGCGTCAATTACACATTTTCATATGCTACATTTGGAGCCACTTGATATTATTTTGTAGCCTAACTGTAAACTTGTCGTTTACAAACAGCTTTATCTTGTGGCTTCTGCGTGCATTTCTTTCCTCCCTTTTCCTACGAATCTCTTATCTAAAGCTTGCTTGGCCTACAGCACAGTTCATACCGTTAAGCTAATATCTAAATGCACGTGAAGCAACATTGGAGCCTGGCAGAAAAAAAGTCACACAGTCGAACGCAGCCTATCGAACGCTAATTTCTGTTCATTCTGAGGTAGCCTACAATAATTGTCTCATACAAAGATAGTGGATGCCAGGACCCACGAAAAGAGCTCCGTATCCATTCTCTCCGTCGAAATAAAATCCCTCTCTTTTTCTCCCTCCAGTAAAATCCAGGAATAACACCGGTAGCACAAAACGAAATTAATAATTGAATAGCCAACATAAAACATCTAGGACCTGATCATTTTAATTGCCCCAAATGTCAGTGTAGGTTGCGTAACCTAATTGTCTGTTTTGTCTCGGTGTAGGCCATATAGGCTAGTGCTGTTGTTGTCCAAGCCGAACATCAGAGGCTTGTCATCGCCTATTATAAAACACTGCACAGCACTGTCGCGTGTTACATTGTCGCTAATAAATGCGATGATTTCCACAGATTCTAATTATTAACGAACGACATACCGCTAATAAAAGAGCGCCACTTTAATTTTTTGGGAATTCTCCAGTGGGCCTCGCATCCGTTATTACACCACGTACAGTCTCAACCATTCCGATCGCACAATAGCAGAAAATATAGGCTAAATATTTCGCGCATAACACCGATACAAATCGGACGATGGCAATCCAATTATAGCCGTCTGGATCAACGAATATGGTGGTTAAAAGAAAAGAGCTGTATTTTGTTTTATTACACTTACCGTTCCAGCCGTGTTGTTGATGTTACTGTGTAAGTGGAGCCATTTTGTGAGTGGGTCATCCATGTCTGAGTTTTTTTCTTTTTTTCTTCTTCTGCCAGTTGTGGAGCAGTGTGTGTGTGTGTGTGTGTGTGTGTGTGTGTGTGTGTGTGTGTGTGTGTGTGTGTGTGTGTGTGTGTGTGTGTGTGTGTGTGTGTAGCTGAGTTATTCCTCGCCGCATCCAGTGCGCTCCCTCAGTATGGGGAGCGGAACACAGGCCGCAATGTGGCCGAGCGAGATAAGCGCACGGCAGCGGCCTCTTCATTCCCGATAAGCCCCTAAACCCATTATTTATGAAATGATTCATTATTATTTGGCTGTCGTGGGCCCGTATAGGCTTGTGGAGGGCAAAGCATAAAAACTATATGATAAAAAAAAGCAAACAGGCACTGCGCAACGGTCTGTAACAACGCGAGTTAGTGTAGGCTACTAGGCTGAGCTGTAGTTGAGGTGTTTTAATTACAATTTTTTTGATGAAAGAAACAAAAGCTCAGGTTAAGCTTTTGACCTTAATATATTTCCAACAAAGGAGTTCCTGCTAAGCGCATTTATTCTGCAATAAGATAACTGATGATTGCAGGGTCATCTATCTACATTTTTTCATTTAAAAAAAAATATATCCATTTATCCATATCCATTTCTGCGCCTTGAGGCTGCTGGGTGTGTTACTGATACAACAGACTGCTGAAATGAGGAGGGTGAGCCTAATTATGATAACGAAACTTAATTGATTGGGGACCCAATTATTTCTCGATTGATTGGGCTAATTAATATATGAATAAATAGACAAATAAAAGAATAATAAAAAAAAGGTGCTGTTGCATGTCGTTGCTTTTGCCACTGGGCCGTGGACGGCGGTTCCCAAGGGCTCCACAGGGAGTCATGGCTGGGGGAGATAAAAGCCGTATCGGCTCCTGGACGCATCAGATAAAGGAGCAGTACGCTATCAGAGCACATGCAGGACAGTAGTAACAGGTACATCCTTATAACGGATTTTTCACGGCGCTTTTTTTTTCTTCAAGTCAAATGCTTTTATGATTTTAAATAATCACATATCATTTTTCTCAACAAAATAAAAGATGTATTGATATAGGCTTACACATAGAGATATATATTACATGCGTACAATCTCTTGCATATTCTTTTAGCCACATGTTTGAAAAAGAAAGGAACTCCGCAATTAGTCACGACCTTTAAGCAGACCTGTTGAAGCTGTCACGACCACCGTCCTACATCCTGTGCTTAACAACAGCATAGCCTCAGATAATCCCTTTAAACGTTTTTGTAAGCCTGCCTCAAGGAAACAGCAATTGTGCCAAGATGTTTTTTTCTTCTTATTGCTGTGGAGCACACAGCACTATACATTAGGTCCAAATTAATGCTCTAAAATGTGCAAATCAATGCTGAATGCATATTTAAGTCGTATGGGTTTTTACAGTGTAATTAATAAAAAAAAATGCTGATTGGAACTATTAAATTCATAGGAAATATTAATTCAAATAGGTTCATGCATCTAAATGAATTGAGCCTACATCACGATTTAATACAACTTTTTGCTTTTTAGATATGTGAACATTTTTGTATGTTGACCATATAGCTAGGCATATATATAATTAATGGATGTATTACAGTCAACTATAAAAGTTTTACAAAATAAAACACTTTTATTTCATAACCAAACCACTATCAATCTAATTAAGATATGGGTGGTACAGCACAAGTAAAATGAAAGGATACGGCAGGGCTCCATGGACATGTCAAAAAAAGAGAGATTGGGGGAGGGGGATGAAAAAAACTGCCGTTTTGATTAGACATCATTTCTGGTGCAGTTACAATCCAGCTGCGAATCCCATTTTTGAATAGGGTCCGATTGGCCAAGATGACATTTGTGCCACATCCACTCACATGTCAATTATCTGAAATAATCAACAAGAGGAATGGGAACAGATCCGTCCAAACATATTTATGGTTACACTCACTGAGCATTTAGGGTGTCATTATCTGTATGCTGTAAGCAAAAAAAAAAAAAAAAACACAATTCACACATGGGGAATATAGTGGAGTAATTTAAGTTTTTGACTGTCACAAATACTAAAGTTAAAATAAACCGCTTTGTTTTTACTGTGGAGAGAGTTTGTAGATAGCTTTAAGATAGGGTTACAATTGAGCTACTTTGTGAATGAAATAATTAATATTCATCCAAACGTGGTCATAAAAAAATAAATTATGCATATAGGAACAAGTAACGCTGGATTGGAATCATCAGTATTTTTAGTCTTAACTTTGTATTAATATCACAATATATACTCAAAAATCCAGTTTCTAGCAAGTGTATACCTCAGTACTATACTGGTTTTACATTTATCATTTGGTTATTAGTCAATACAAATCCCCTGCAGTGTCATATTGTTAACCAGCACTAATTGGAAATCAACCTCTATACCCTTTTAACCTACGTAGCCATTTTGATATGTAAGAAAACTGCCCTGAAAAATACACTCTATTATCTTCCATTTACCATAGATTTACGGTGTAGCAGAATTATAATCCATGATTTCAGGGGAAATGGCTAGGTGCCAATGTGTCTATCTTCACAGTCAGTCAGCGCTGGTTGCGTCGGGTCGGCATGATCCGCAGAGAAGCCGTGCTTTCCCGGGTCATGAGACGCGTCACCTGGTCCAGACTGAGGCCAGCCACCGCCTCGCCATTCACCTGCAGTATTTCATCACCGATGCTCAGGAGACCTATGTAAGGGCCCTCACCACTACCGTCACCCACTTTCTCAACATACACACCTGGAAAGAAAGAATAATGCATCAGTCGATTGCACAGCCAAGCCAAGCCAAGTTGAGTGTAAGGGGGAGAAGGAGAAGAGAAAGATGGATGGAATGAAGGTTGGAGAGTGTGATACTATTTCAACAATGAGATGTTGTTGCTATCCTCTTTCACTTCCTTTCTATTTTTCAAGATAAAATTGAAGAATAGCCTGGCGGTTATCTAATGAAATGTCAAAATGAAACAACTGCAAAACCAAGCTCTGCAATTTAAACATTTATACATGTGTTTTAAAGAAAACTTTTTACCTGTGTCCGGTCGACCTTTGCCCCTTGAGATGACAAAACCAAAGGGACCGTTTGGGGGTCTGACGAGCTCCAGGAGGAGTGTGCCATCAGGGAAGGCCTGGGTGACCCGCCCCACCGGACGCGCAACTCTGGAGGTAATCACATCTTCAACACTCAGGGCCCTGTGAAGCTCCATCTGTGGGCTGTCAGGGCTGTAACCACAGACAATTCAGCTCTGGTCATAAAGCAAACTGATTGAGGAAAACATTGTCATATGTGTTTTTTAAATTTTTTTATTCCCTTCTTCTCTTCCCCTACCTGAATACCAGGCCGTACGGTATCTGCACCTCTCCCAGAATGGTTGAACGTTCTGTTCTTCTCTCCAAACTCTGCACAGAGGAAGCTTTGCGCAGTTGGGCAAATGGCAGCACCTAGTGGCAAATAAGTGGCACTGTAACAACAGTTCATTTTTCCACATAAGCAAAATTCTCCATAGAGAACCTTTTTTCCATCTGTAACTTTTTTGGCACCAACACCCCTCCAAAACTAACAAGTGTGCATTTGGCACCACACACTATGCTAATAAAGGCTGCGTGTGATTGGTTTTGAACTGAAACTCTATTCATTCATTTAATGTCCTCCAATAGCTGCCAAGAGGACAACAAGCATGGCTACAGCACAGAAAGTGGAAGAAAAACACGGGCAACCTGGAATGCTTTATATGTGCTCCCAGAGTGACACAGGAAGGTTAATAATACTTGAAACACCTTGAAGTTGATCCTCTGTAGGCCTGTAGCAAATAAGTAGTGAAAGGCACTTTGAAGTGGAACTGGAAGTTTAAAGACATGTAAATAAGATGTTTTCTCCCTACGGCCTACACTCTTTATGTCACAACAATTTGAGGTGGTAAAAATGAAACAAAAGAGAGACCTGGACGTTAAATAAATAACATGTCTGGCCCTCTTTGCTAACCGTGTGCAAGGTTTGCAGTGAGGGCGTCCTCTGTATGCGGACGGTAGGCCTTGGTCTGCGTGTGGGGCTTGGGGAAGCAGAGCTGGCCCGGGGGACACTGGGTAAACTGAGCTGTTCCATGCTGCTGGAGCGGCCTCCTTTCACCAGTCTCCCAACACTGTTCAGACCAATGGAGGAAAAGAAGCGACGCAGGAAGAGCTTTGGCCGCCCGTCCAGTTTCCTGTAACGGGAAAGTTATAAAAAAAAAACATTATTTAGAGATTAAAATAGACATTATTATCGGATCAAAATATATTACAATTGGAAATGACAGTACATTCCCAACAAAGCTACCAATCAACACAACAGGGATTGATAGACTTGAATTGAGCTCAGATACCTCTGCTGCCTTCTTCTATTTTCGCTATGACAATGAAAACAAACATACAGCTATTCCAAAACATATTCATCCACATGAAACATATTACTCAATATGTATTGTATACAATGGGACTGGCAAATACATACACTGGCTGACCATGAAGAATGTGTACTACAGATAATTAAGTCAAGATACTTTACAAATACAAGAACAGGTAATTTCTATAACTGTCGCCAAGAAAACCATTCGTTTAAACTGGAAATAAAATAAATCAATAAATATTAACCATTGGAACAGCCCCCTTTCAGTGTACCTATCAATGAGGAAGCAAATATCCCTTTTTACAATTAAAACAACAGTGAGTTTTAAGGAAAGATGGATACCAATAATTGTCCTTGTTGGGGCCAAGCTAGTGTCGCACACATTCTCATACAAGCAACACATCGAATTGGACACAGACCCACACCCACACACAGTGTTTTTCTATCGCTATTCCATTTATCATTATCAAGACTCCCTATTACTGTAAACAGTTTTAGAGTGGTCCAAAGCAGGTCAAGGCACAAGCCCTGCAATGGGTCAGCAACCTTCACTTTACCTTTGTGTAGCTTAAACCAGGACAAATACAGTATTCCTAAAACTAAACACTTACAATTGAAATGACAAACATAACAAAACTGTATCCTGAAACACTATACATGCCATTCATACGAACACACACACACACACACACACACACACACACACACACACACACACACACACACACACACACACACACACACACACACACACACACACACACACACACACACAAATTCCAGATTTTTCCAACCCCTTATTTCATTAATCATCGAGGTATTTGTCTTTGCTCTCTTATTTTTTTCATGACACTTTCCCACACATGCCCAACATAATTCATTTGTTTGTCTATTTGTTTATTTTTTGTATTCATTTATATTTTTAAACCTAATCTCCCACCGACAACTCTTATCATATCATCACATACATCATAACTGCTTTATGTTTGTGCCTGTATGTCTGCCCATTGTCTATAAATGATCTGTCTTCAATGTCACTTTTTTTTGTCATATTATCTGTCTGTTAACGAAAATGGGTAAAAAAAAACACAATAGAGATTTTGGAAGAAGGAAGATTATTTGGCTAATGGTTTCATCAATCCGTTTTAAAAGGGCCTTGACAAGTAGTGCTTTCATCGCCAGAAGAGGGCAGGGTTATCTTGATGCCTCTCTAGAATATTTTTCGCAATAACATAGTGTGGACTGGAGGTCAGGGTTTTAATCTCATAACTGCTAGCACTCTGTCACGCTTAAATAGTTTTTTAGGAAACAGCGGTGGGTGGGGGTCAGGTGATTTATTGTCTGAGCCAGTGGTTCTCAATAATTTTCTGGCATGCCCCCCCTAGGGGACAGACATTTTTTTGCGCCCCCCCTAAATTGAAATACTGTTGAGAACCTGCTAATATTTATTTATTTATCTGTACAAAACCACTGTATGAGTTTCTGGCACGAGCATTCTGCATACAATCACCTTATTATAAAATTAGCTGAGATAACTTCTGCAGCAACTTAGAAAAAAATCAAAGTTCAGTTTATTAGCTCAATTTGTAACATTTAAACAAGACTGCTCAGTCTGTGTGAATCTCAGGACAGAGAAACAAGAGCAAATGATTCACTGAGGTTTGCATTTCATTCAAAACATTTTTAAACTATAAACATAGTTTAGGTGGTGTTTTTTATTATTATAGGCCAATATGCCTTCTGTGATGCGATAACCTATAATTCATTAATGTTATTATTTGTCTACTTGCTTGATTTCTTTTTAAATAGCATACAGAGACACATGTGGACGTTTATTAACTGCAAATCGCGGCATCTCGCGCGGTTATGACCATACACAAGCACACATCGGCTTGCTAGCACAAAAAAAAAATAGGGGAGAACGGGGGAATCTGAGGCATCGGGTAATGTGAGCCACCCCCTGTATCTAGGCAACGGAAAACATTTGTGGTCATGTGAGATATATGTTTTCAAGCCCCTCTCATTTCCCCTTGGCCCTGAAAGAGAGGACCTCATGGTGCTGTGGTAAGCATGTTTTTCTCACCAAAATAGGTATTTTGCATGTAAAAGTAAATTTTCTTGCTGTCAACTTAATCAACTGTTGTGCCAAAGCAAATGTATTCACGTAGAAAAACGTATATCATACGTGTTGATGAACTACCAACATATGAAACCATGTGATGCTGATAACTGAAGATTAGCCTGAAATGCTAAGAGAGGTAGTTTTTTCTCAAATTGTGGTGGTGGGGGAAAGTGAGCCAAATGCTGTGGGGGAAAGTGAGCCACTGTCTCACTTTCCCCCACCATAAGGCACAAGTTAAGTTTAGTCTTAAACATATTTTAATGTAATATTACATGACATATGTTTTATTTTAATGTCATACACATTGTAGAAAAGCCATCATGCCAAGGAAATACACCAGGAAGACGACTTGGGGCAACCACACAGAAAGAGCACCTTCTCATCTTTCCCTGTAACCTTCAGGGCTGGAATGTAGAGTAGGCCTAGTTGTAGAGTATGACAGGCTGATGTTATAATCCAGTTGGGTCTTCTCCTGTGTTCTGAGTCCCAGGCTGTTCTCGCTGGTTCTGATTTTCCTATGCTTTGACCCCCAGACACTAGCTGGCGCTTTTCCACCGCATGGTATCAGCTCGACTCGACTCGACTCAACTCGCATTTTTGGCTTTTCCACCGCAATTTCATGGTACCTGGTACCACGTAGCGGCTGCTTTTTTGGTATCGCCTCGCTCTAGGTTCCAAGCGAGCTGAGCCGATGCTAAAAGGTGACGTCGGCAGACGGCCGGCCACTGATTGGCCAGAGACTATTGTCTGGCCAATCAGTGGCCAGAGACTACCGGCTTCATTCTGTTGTTTATTCTCCCCAACTCTCCGGGACTTTTTAGTGTATTTACGCCGCGTGCAGCCTTCTCTGGCTCTCTTTCATTTGATTTGCATCACAGATCTGAATTTATTTTCCATATATTCGCTAAGCTCACCCAGTGTTGGTTGTTGGGGAAGTTACTTATCATACGAGAGGAGACATGTAGGGCAGCTCATAGCAGCTAGGCTAATAGTAGCCAGCTGGGACAGACATGATAGCGAGCGATTACATTACAAGCCTTGGACTGAACTGATTACCTCAATAAAATATTCAGGCTGAGACACGGCTTGCATTTGAAAACACGTATCCTGAAACAAGCACTAAACAGTCAACTTTATCATGCCCGTGTTTACGTGCATAGGGATGTACGTGACGCATCCCTACAGCTGACTGTGTGGCAGAGTCACACATCGGGACAACAACCATCCCTTTTAATGGCTCGTAGCAATATTCTTCTACTTCTTTTAGCAAACAGATACAAGGGGGGTATTTCTTAAACATTTTTCATCCGTGTTTTTGGCGGTTGGTTCAGTTAATAGTGCAACAACTGCTCGCAATTTCTGCTCTGCTACTTTGCTCCGGAGTAGGCTTTCAGCCCCTTACGACGACCCCGCCCACGTTCAGCAGGTACTATTTGCGGTGGAAAACGACCCGTGCTGCTACCAAACCAAGTTGAGTCGAGTCGAGTTGAGTCGAGTCAAGCTACATTTGCGGTGGAAAAGCTTACTGTTACAATCTGTGTTGTTATGGTAGTTTCAGAGTGGAAAAAGTAAGTGGATCAGTTTACCCCACAGCTGGGGTAAAGTGAGCCACATCACAACTTTTTTTAAAACAATCATATTTTCACTGCCCTTTGTCTTGAAAAAATTCTGCTAATGCCCATTTCTAGGAAACATCCTGAATTAATGGGAAATGTGTAAATTTGAGTGATAAATCATTTTAGCTCGCTTAGAGGGGAGCAAATGTAAAAAGTGGCTCAGATTACCCCGTTCTCCCCTACATATATATACTGTATATATATTTTTTTTGGTCAGTTGAAAATCAAGGCCATCCGCGCCCCCCCTGACAACTCACGGCGCCCCCCCAGGGGGCCGCACCTCACCATTTGAGAAGCACTGGTCTAAGATATGACTAGGGCGTGGTTATCTTGACTTACCTGGACCCGTCACAGTTTTCCTCCCATATGGCCTCTGCTTTCAGATGTTCTGCTCTCAACAGCTCTGCTCTGAGGTCCTCAGCCCGACACAGGGCCAGGCTGCGCAAAGCAAGACGATTCTCGATACCAGTACCGGCTTCTCCACCCAGACCTGCTGGAGGGAAAAATGATGTGTTGATGTGTCAAAGAATAATTTTAAAATAGTATGTTTACTTCAGTTCCATTCCATTCTAATCTGTTTAGTTATGTTTTGTAAGATTCTCTGCACTCGATTATCTAATATTCTAATCTAATCTGTTTAGAATGAGGATGAGATTTATTGTCAAATAGGTTTTTATATTAAAATAAATTAGCCTTATTATATTGGTGCATAACAAAGTCAAAGAAAAGACAAAAAAAACACTAGAAAATTAAGTAATCATAAATATAAAACAGGTTTTTTTTCTTTTCTGTTCTGTGTCCATCCTGTTCCATTTCCTTTTCTTTTCTTCTCTTCAGTCTTCTATTGATTTGGAGCTCCACAGCTGTGGAACTCCCAATCGAGGAACTACGGTTGGCAAACTTTGTTATCCGCTTTCAAATTGCTCATAAAAACTCAGCTTTACAGGAAAGCCTTTTTATCGTAAATCTGTGTTTTTAATGCCTTTTATCATTTTATAATGTGCTCTGTGCGTTTGATAGGTTTTTGTATTTCAGTTTTCTGTCTGACCATGCCTTAATTCTGTCTCTTTGATGTTTTGATCCTGACTCTACTGTTTTTATCTTGTTTTGTGAGTTTTGTAAGTATGTTTTGGCTCCACTCGACCCCAGTGACCACCACCCACCTGTTCCATCTGGCGTGGCATCCCACTGTTCGGCAGCTGGCGGGGTTGGGGAGTACCTCAGGGTGGAGGGCCTGATACAGGGCACAGGGTAGCTTGTTGCGGCGGTCCCTTGGGTTAAAGCCAGTAGCGGCTCCCTTCTTGCCTCTGCAGAGTCCAGCAGGAGGGCAGGGTGCTGTGATCCTCCGTCCTCTCCTCCCTGATTCGAGCCTATCTTGAACTGAACCGTAGGCTGACCCGCTGCGGCCGAACGACTCCTTGAACTTGACTTCAGGGCTGACTTTATAGGCAGAGCTGGGGGAGGAGATGATTCCCTCAGTCCACCGGAAGCCTCCAGCAGATGGGGCTCCAGAGCCACGGGACTGCCCGCGGCGAAGGAAACGGCTCGGCTCAAATTGACTCTGTTCCTCGGATTGGAGTTACGCCGTGCCCACGACGGACCGTAGGGGCCGTTGCCAGACTCCAGACGACTTTCTCCTTTCCTGCTCCTTCTCCTGAGTTTCCCAAACCCTGATGACTTCCACACGGTGCTTGTCTCTTTACTTTCTCCCAGCACGAACGCTCCGGCAAAAGTGACTTTAGGGCGGGTGCTTGCCTCTGGCTTGGCTGGAGTCACCCAGTGAGGTGCTGGTTTCCCCCGTGTGTCCTCAGGGTTGCTAGGAGGCTGTTGCTCTGTTGCGTTCTGTGGATCTGACAGTGACGACGAGACCTGCTGAGGTTCTCTGACCACAGAGCCACATGCCTCGCATTTCTTCACCAGCACTATTATCTCTTTAATCACTGTCGTGGTGGGTTCACCACTGACACTCGCGTCTTCTGTCTTCTGTGTAGGAGGCATGGAGACACTTCTTTGGCTTCTACCCCTCTCTGGAGCATTACTGTTGGAATCTGTATTACTCGCTTTACTCTTGGACTTGGGCGTCCCAGGCCTGCCACGCTGTCTCACTCTATCCAAGTAGCGGGACTCTGCGTCTTTCTCTGATTCGTCTTCGAAGCGTACCCGCGTGGGTGAACACCCGTACCGTCTGGATTGACCCCCTTGGTCACCAGGGGATGTGTCTCTTTTGTCTGGGACGAGGAGGGCAGCGGATACAGTTTGAGCTGTCAAATCGTCTTCGGTTTGAACAGCTTTCTGTACAGGCGTTGGAGTGGGAGAATCGGCAGACTGGTTCTTTCTGCAAAAAATAACACAAAAAGTGGATTTTACAGTATATTATAGTCTGTAATAGAGTTATACGTGTGTGCTGCACTCATTCATAAAGGCAGTATCTTAAGAAATTCTGCAGATATGATAGCAAACAAATGTATATGAAAGTGTGACTGAGTGTCAGCCATCTCTCAACAACAGATCAGATGGATAAAAGAGGATATCACAAGAACTAAGTGTTCTGACGTACAGTATATGCACCCAGTTTCAAAATAAAAGACTTTTGGTGATTAAATAAAGAAATGGCAGGGAGACATATGTACACGTACTGTAGTTGTTTCCTGCTCATATAACAGGATTTCAGTAATAAAACTGTGTTGGGTATACTATTACATAAAGGGAATGGCACAACCATATTTTTTTAACATGATGATCACTCTTTTATAATTACAGATCAATGTCAGGTGACTGACTAATCTGTAAATGTATTTCCGGTTACACAACATTAGCTTTGCAAAACAGGTCAAGTGGAAGAGAAAGACAGACAACACAAAATAAAGATAAGGGAGACACAAGGGCAGGGAACTGAGGAATAAACAGAGAAAGGAAACTAAATGACCAAGATAAAAGTGTCAGCAAAAAGCCAATTTTCAGAAAAGGTATTAACTTGTCAACAAATGGAGCTTGTGATCAAACCAGAGATTCATGCATGTTTCTGAAAAAGGGGGTAAGGAAGTTGAGACAATGCAGCCAACTTACACAGTGGGCCTCTGATCAGAATGGGAGCGCCTGCTGGGCGGGCGATCCCCTTTAACATGATTGGAGCGAGCCTTGAGTCGTGCTCGCTCCAGGAGAAGCTTGGCTTGCTCGTGTCTGGGGCTCAGTGGCAGCTCATCACTGATTACAAGAAGGGACCTGACAATCAAGAGAAATAGAAAGATGCACCTTGTCAAAGAAATAAATCATTGAGGTGATGAGAAAAGAAGGGGAACGGATGGAGTTGAATATATACTGAGACCCAGTTATATCAACATCTGTTTGAGTGAAATTGAATATTTAATGCAGTCCTCAAATGTACAATGCTTGTTTGCTGTGTTGTGACATCATATTCCCCACAGATTGACTCAACAACAAGTGAATCAAGCTGCGTCTTCCTAAGCCGTTTTATGTAATGTCAGAGAGAGAGAGGCTGGGGCGTGACTCTGGCGGTGAGCAGCAGAGACACGCCATCCATTCATCTATCCTCAGCGGCTAAGCCGCTCTGCATTGTGCTTCATCGGCTGCTTGTCTTTATCCCCTGGCCAGTGATAAAGATAGCATGATACAACAGCCATGTGGATTATCCTTGTATGCGACTAAACGTGTCACTCATTCTCTCCTAGGTGTCAAGAGGAAAACATATTATTTTTTCAATAGATTAGTTTGTCATGTCAGTGTTTTTTTCCAACACTGACACACTAACACAATATATTAAGCAGCTTGTTTTGGTTTTCCAGGATACATCGGTTTCATTTTGAAGTTTAGAATGGATTTATTGTTAAACTGCTTCAAGCATGGCCTGGGGTTCTTGTGTTTCATATTCAAGAAGTTTTTAAGACTTTATTCCTGTTAAAAAGTAATACAGCTTTCAAACCTCACTCGATTGAAAATAATTAGCATAATCCTACTTAGGTACAATATCAGCTTCACCATACAGTAAGTAAAGTACAGTAATACTTTTATTTGTTATGAATATGTTCTATTTCATGAAACATTCAATGCTCCAATCAGAGGGGGGATAAATCACTCTAAAGTTCCCAAAAGTAGAGCTGTAGGAGTGGAATTTATAGGGCGAGGATATAAATAGCGCATAGGAGTTGTATGTCACTGACACTGCCAAGCACATGAAGAAACATTGCGTTGCTCACCTAAAATAAGGTTCAAGTTCTTGAGCAAGAAAGTCTGAGTTGTCCAAACCCCCATGGGCACCTCCTGTGAATGGCATAAAACAGAAAGGAAAGTACAAATATCATAAGATCAGATAAATGATATATAATTCAGATTTAAAAGCTTTGGAAAGGTGCTCTGTCCCATAAAGGCTGATGTTCTGTGTTAATTACATAACATAGCATATTATTCTTATTTAGGGTTCAGTTCTCATTTAGCGTCACCCTTACTCTCAAGCCTCTCAAGCCATCAGCCAGAATGTGACCTACATGTGTTGGTAATAAAGTATTTGGGCCTATCTATGATCATGTGGGTTTTCATAAACCTTCATACCATTAGATTCAGTGACATGCTCGGAGGTTACCCCTGACTGATCCTTAATATCAGGTTTTTAAAAAGGGTTATGCAACTACTGAGAAACAGATAGAAGCTTATTTTCCAGAGATACAAGGGAAAAAAGCACCTGTTTTCTCATGGATTTACCCATGCCACAAAGGCTACACAGTATTACTTATATATAGTATTGGAAAAATACATAATCCCTCACTCTATATGCAAACATGAAAAGACCTCCATTAGCGCACAGACAGAGAGACCAAAGCAGGGACACTTCCCCCACCTCTCTGAATGCTAATAATAGCAACAGCAGCATGCACATCTGCACATCTGACATCTGTTCAAAACTGGGAAACAGCCAGGTTACATACTGCAATTCATAATAGGGAGACGGACGAAAGCTTGAAAGGCGCTTTGAATGGTTGCAAAGGCTGACAGAATATTAACGTAATAAAAAGCTTTATAGTCTTTAAATGCTGTTTATCTGGCACTTATCTCCACTGATGAGTCTCATTATTAATAGCAACCGACCACCATGGCTTTGAAACTGACAAAAAAACAAAACACGGTTGCAATAGTTACCAGCTTACAACATTCACTACACTGCGCAACGAAGTTACAAATGACAATCTAAAAACTATGACCGAGCAGCTTGTTTAAAAAGGATCAACCTGTATGGACTGTTGTCTGAAGTATATCAACACGTGCCTAATTTTGGTTGTTTGTTTTTACTCACACAACAGAATAATATAGATGTGTAAAAAAAAAAAAAAGCAATAGTCAGCCAGTTCAATTTCACAGTAATGGAATCCTTTAAGCTATGGTGCATAATGTTTTCATATAAATGAATGTTGGTTACATTCAACCCATTGCCAAATTAGTTGACACAAAGTTTATAAAGCCTATCAGCTCCACAGAACTCTCTCTGAACTATTTCTCAGTATGGCAGCGTTTACAAACAGGTGGAAACCCCCCCAACACTTGCGCAGGAGCTCACAAAGCGCCCAAGAAATGTTTCAGTTGTTGATTCTACTGATGAGAAAAAAATCTGGACGTACAGCAAAAGGAATAAAATCCATACCCCATCACTGAAGGTAGATGTAGATCATGTAGATGTGTAGATGTATGTGTAGATGTCATGTAGATGTGCCGACAGTGTTGTTGTAATTACTAGTTATGCACTATAGCTTTAACAAAGTTAAGATTTTGGCTTATTTATTGTTCCAATTAGTCACCATTTCCCTCTATAGACCTACCTTCACAATCCACTCTGTGTGTTGTTTCTTCATAACAGCTGGCACTTTCCTCTCCAGCACTCTGATCGCTGTCCCTCCTGCAGTCATGCTTCCTGTCTCTTAACCTTGCATAAGCCCTCTGCTTCACCTTCAGTTTCTCATCGGCAGAGAGTCCTCCGCTCTGTGAAGACATGCTCTCCCAGCTGTCTGAACTGCACAGCCCTTTGCCGTCTGCCTCCTTCTGCTCACACCTGTCCAGGTAGCTCTCCAGACTGTCCGAGTGCTTGAATTCTGAGGCTGCAGCATCGCCCTCATCTACCACGCTTGTTCCCACATCACTCCTGGTGATGCCTGTGTCAGGTTTAGGCTTCTCTGTAGGCCCTGCTGCCAGCGCCACTTCTGTCTGAGTGTAGTCCTTCAAGGGTAAAGTGGAGGGTATGTTATTGGGGTCGATGCTATTGAGAAGCAAAGTTTCGGGCCGTGCCACTCTCCAGAAACCCTTGGGTGGTGCCCAGCGTCTGGCTGGCTTGGATGATGTGGAGGAAGGCACATTGGGGGATGTTGTGGAAGCAGTGGAGGTAGCGGAGGTAGCAGCAGGAGAGGTGGAGAGCGTGGGTCGAGGAGAAGAAGGGGATGGGTCATCCTTACTGCTGCTTGAGTTATCCGACAGGAGACTCTCCAGACTGGTGCCTCCGCCGAGCTCATAAGGCTGGCCTGCTGTCGCAAAACCCACCTGGCCCTCATTTCTTTCAGACACACCATTTTTTTCCGTATCTTCTCTCACCTGGAAAGCCTGCACTGCTCCTTGCGCTTCCGTCGGAGGGCTGTGGATCTCCAAGTGGACTTGCACTTCCACCTCCTCCTCTTCATCGCTACTGCTCAAGACCTTGGCAGCGCCCGATCGCCAGGAGTGGGCGAGCAGATGTCCCTGACTCTTTCCTCTGGGCCTCTGTCTGAGAAGGACTTCGGAGGAAATTGCCCCAACTATCGGGCTGCTCACCACCGAGACCTCTGTGTCCAACCTCTCCCTACTGTCTCTCCCTCTTGTTCTTCTCTGTGTGAGGGACTTCACCTTGGTCTGCAGTGTCCGCACGTCTGAACTCTGAGGAGGGGGAGGAAGTTGGGTGCTCAACAAAGAGGCCGGTAAGAAAACAGGCTCGGGAACAGGGCCAGTGATGAGCGCCCAGTTAATGGGAAGCCCGGTGGGTAAAGGAGACCTGCTGGGTCTTGCTTGGATATTATCATCCACCTTCTCTTTCTCCATTGGCTGGTCATGCACAGAAAGGCACAGACAGATCCTAGAGATAAAAAAAAACAGAAGCTTATTTTATTGCGTTTCTCTCTTTAAAAAAACAACAACAACAAAAAAAACGCATGCGGACAAAACCATGTCCCCAACAGCTGTTTACATCTCTGTTATCAGCTATATTCTATCTGATCTGCCTGGTGAGGAGATATGTAATGTGGATTCAGTGACGTTGCCTTATCCACTGATTACTTTGCAGTGCACTGGATAATCCTTTAGAATGAGAATAAGCAACTGCTGCCTGCAATTGAGCCCCTGCACAAATAAACAATATTGTAATATGTGTTGTCAAGCAAAGTAAGCAATATACAATGAAACAGAACTTTCACTGTAAATCACTCAACTATTCAATTATTCAGCCTTGAGAATTTTTTTAAATGTTCAAATTCCAAGGCATAGACCACCGTAGATTATACAAAACACGTTGCTTAATATTCTACACATTTAACACAGACTCATTGAATAGGCATAGCCTACACTCACGCCAGATTTAGTTACATAAATAGCCTAGATAAACATATACAGTTAAAGGTGTAGCCAACCTGAAATGTTGTGAAGACTGTGTCCTTTAGAGCACAATTCCAGCGTTGCCCATCACGAGAAAGTTATCAATTCTGGTGCATCTGCACAAATGTTAATTACCGTTCACTCTACAGCATGCGCAAACCGTGCACAGTCCAGCGCGCATCCTCAGGTCGGTCGCCAAGCGGGAAGATGGAGCAACTTTCCCCTCCGGTTGTAAAGGGAAACAAAATAACATCTCTCAATGTTTCTCCGGACCCCCGTGTTGTGCTTCATCTCACCGTCTACACAGCGACCGTTCCAGCAGTGTCAGACGAGCCAGTGGCCTCTCAATCACGATTGGTCCGGTAATCCCTTCAGAAATCAGTGGGATTAGACAAAAAAAAAAAATGGAAATACAAAAATGCCTGCTTTAATTTCGTCCTAAACCCGTTGCCGAGTGATGGTCTCTGTTGCGTAAGTAGGTTACAGACTCCTTGCTCACAGATAAGACAATTAAAAATATTTACGATGTAGGCCAGAAGATAGGATAGATTTTGCATCGTAAAATCAACAGTCAGATGATTCTTGTATCCCAGCTGCCTGTCTTTCTGTGTGTGTCTCTCTCCCTGTTAACATAGACGAGTGCACAGTAGGCTACACACACAAACACACAACTACACATAAGCCTAGACGCACACAAATAAGTGAGGTCGTACACGGTCAACCTAATTGGGACAATGTTCTGCTCGCCATTTGTCTCAAACCCCAGATGTGACCACTCTAGCATCTGCTGCTCAGTTTTTGTGTTGTGGCTGTGCATGAAGTCTATCCTAAACGTCAGCAGAGGGCGCCATTAGCACATACACACGCGCGCCAGCCAACACGCACACACACATACACACGCACTTACACATTTTGCCCAGCTAGCTGTAACCGGCTAGCGAGTCTGTTGTCGAGTTGACACCCTCCCCAAACCTCGGCAGCAGCTAAGCTGCACAGTCGACATGGCAAGAAAATATCGCAACAATTTCCTAAAGAAAGATGAAAATCTTCCAAGTCTTTTGGAATGAGTGAGTAGTATCGACAGTGATGATTTCTCTGTACTGATGGACACTTAACAATTTAAGTTGCATGTTTTATAATAGCCACATTAGTGACGCATAGCTATGGTTAGTTGTTGCTAACACGACAGGTAGCAAGCTAACAAGCTAAGTGCTGCTACAGGGAGGAGTATGGGCTGTTAGCCGCCTGTGCTCAGTCCGAGCAGAAGAGTACGTGTGTTGTGTCTCTAAATGCGACCAAATCACAACTCTATTATGATTCTGAACACACATAGATTAATGTGCCTGGTAAAAAAAATAAACACATTTTCCGGGCAGTTGGGTTGCTGTGTACTTTCGGATGCTCGCGTTACATAATGTCGTCAAATGGCTCCACTTTCCAGTGTCACTGTGCTTCTTCTCAAGCTACCGTTTCCTTTACCATTACACATAATGAATCTTAAATATTTTACAGTAAAACATTCTCAATAACGTCTATATGCGTATGTATGATTGTAGCATGGCCACAAAACGTTATTTGTTTATTATTGGGTGATTGTTTTTGTTTTTTAATTTAATAGGACGACGTTTGCTCGCTAGCAAACTAGCCACCCATAGCTTAGCTAGCTAAAAGTAAGCTAGCTTTGCCTACATTTAGCCATCTAACGCATCGTCTTGTGTCAGATTAAACATTAACGGGTGTACAATCGAACACCATGATGGTTACAGTAAGGAAATCAATCTATATTGGACCATGAAGAAGATTGATGTTTGTAATGTATTGTTACCCAACTGTATTGGCAAACGTTAGCCTCATAACAAGTGATATAGCGCAGAGGTATTTGGTTGTTAGCCTGAGCTTCTTCAGGACCCTTTGTCCGTAGTCACAGTGCTATCCAGCTCTTCTAAGTAGGCCACTCAGCAGTTGTTTTGATGCTTCTCCGTCGCTTGTTTCTTTGATATCTTACATATATTATCTATGACACGTCCTTAATTATTTCTTGTTTTGTTTTGTATTACGACTGAACAACGAATAGGTCTACCGGCGAATAGTCACAGACGTTGGGTTATAGATATTCAGTGTTGTCAGTGGTCCCACAACAAACCGGTCCCACGAAAAACCACCTATTTAACTTCCCAACTGCCTTTTAAATGCATTGCTCAACTACAGATGCACTCAAACACTGTCCTGCCATGTTTTGTTAAAATACATAGATAGTGTTAGAATTTAAGCCTTATAATGCCAGATTTTGATTAAGATGCGTACATTTTTCAATTGTTTGAATGTTTGCAAAATCTCAATTCCCCTTTGTTCTTCTCTCTTTTTTTGCAGTATTCATCACGCGATGTGATCCAAAATCCACAATGTGTGAGAACATTTAAGAACGATTGAGTTCGGAAGAAAAATTCTTGATTCCAGTGGAATCTTCCATATATATAAATAATTATTATTATTATTAGATTTTTTTTTCTCTGTGTTAAAGCTTACATATATTTACACACACTCGTCCCCATCAACATATAACCATGCCAGTGCAAGCACCACAATGGACAGAATTCCTGCTGTGCCCCATCTGCACGCAGACCTTTGAGGAGACTGTTCGCCGGCCCATCAGCTTGGGCTGTGGACATACTGTCTGCAAGATGTGCCTGAACAAGTTGCACCGTAAGGCCTGTCCCTTTGACCAGACGGCCATCAGCACAGACATCGAGCAGCTACCTGTCAACACAGCTCTGTTGCAGCTAGTGGGAGGCCAGGTAAGACTTGTGTCTGTGTGTGTTTGAACATTTGCTTGGCAGTTGATGACAGAAATCCCATGGTCATAGCATTTAAGCAGAGCTCTTTGATGCTAGCTAGCTTGTGTATCATAACAGCTTGTGGTTGTCTTTGGTGTTTGACTAGTGGGACGTTTTAAGATGCCAATCATTACTATTATGGACTTTATAAGAGCATTATGTACACAATATGACATGATGCTCATTGCTTGGAGATTCCCTTTATGAGTCAAAGTCTTAGCCTGGCACCGCCCGCCTACATACTTCCGCTCAATTTTCATTTCCCTACAGTAGTCAGTCTGGGTGTGTGGTATATTAGTGGGTTCTATCCAGCCAGATTTCTGCCAGTCCAATCAGCGAACAGAAGGAGTGGCTCAGAAGCCGGCGCATGACAAACGTCACAACCAAACGTAATGCGATTGTTTGGCAGATCCAGAGTGGCACTGGGCAGATCCAATAGTTTTAAACTTCAACAGACACCCATCTTCAAGTGAGGGAACGTTTGTCAATTGATCGATTCCAGACCTTCTGTACAAATTAAATGAAGTACGATGGTCTGGTAGGACCAGGCTATCAAAGTCTAGTCATTGAGCAATTACTTTAATTCTGTTGGTTTACGAGTGCTGGTGCATTCAATAAAGCTGTACTTCTCGAAGGTGGTGTTTGACCAACAGGGTGAGACACAGTTAATGGTGTTCTGGCTCTGTCGAAGCCAAGTTTCCAGGTATACACTGTATAATAATGGATAACGTCAGTGTATTGCGAATATGAGCCTCTCGTCTGTCTGATATATAGTAATGACTAAGATGGGTTGCCTTTTCCCTAAGGGCCTTATCGTACTGATGCTCATTCAGGTTAGTGGGGCACTCTGTCCAAACAAAGAAATTAGCCCTAATTGAAAGGGAATTTGTAATGATAGCTCTGTGCCATTGTTGTTTATGAAAATAACCAAATTTATCAAATGAAATAGAGCTGCAGGTCGGTATCATAGAGAAGCATTTTTTTTATTTTTTTTTGCTTTATTCCTGGATGCACTATGGTCACTTAAATCAGCCCCTTGCAACGTTTGAAAAGTGTACCTGCTACAAAGTGTGAGACAGCACAGTTTACTCTCAATCAATCATCATAAATTAATTTTTACTTGTCAGTTAAATATTTAAATTAAAGCTAAATGTCTGTTGTTTTTTTATCAGTGGTTATGTGTTTGTACATGCTTGCAGCCTAAACAAGCATACTTAAAATAAAATAAAGTACACTTGCATATACAAGGTATTTTGATATTAATTTGTACACTAAATTGTGTTGAGCTGTTTTAACATATAAATTAGACAACAAGGTAAAATGATGACCAAACACTACAAAATACACACACTGTCAGATAACACATAATTGTTGAGATATATGTGAGTTGTCCTAATTCTTTCCCTCTCCATGTTGTGCTGCAGGTTCCTAAGGCTCAGCCAGTTGCCTTGATTACAAGTCCAGAAGACTCGGAGCATTATGAAGAGGCCAGGCAGTGTGTGGAGGAGCTGGCCCTCTACCTCAAACCTCTCAGCAACACCAGAGGTACTTAACTTAGCACACACAAACACACACATACTCGATACCTTTCATATCTTTATTATGATGCATTGACACTTTCGCTGCTCTTAAATTAAACTCTGGGAGTTTCTTTTGTAACATGGGAAGTCCAGTACACAATATTCTTGGCAATCACATGGTTTAATATGTGAGAATATTGCTCCTGGGTTACTGGTAATGGACAGGTCCGTGTTCCCTTTTCAAAAGTGGAGCATGGGTTATGTTTTCTCACGGTCATGCAAGGAACAAAAAAAGGGGTAAAAAAACGAAATAAAATAAAATTGAGCTGTTCAAACACCAGTAGGTCATTAAATGGATTCTTCTTAAACACAACCCTTCCCGAAGGCATCATGAATTAAACCATGTGGATATTTAAGACAATTTTAATCAAATGAAAGGATAATAATTTAATTTAATTTAATAGCGTTTTAATTGGGATTAGGGAATAGGTTTTATTAGGCCTGAAGAGACTCTGTGGTTAATGCTTAAGTCAGCTGGTTTGATTTGTACCATATTTTGGTTGTGACATCCTGTCATAGTTGTTTTTATGAAATGAAATCCTTATTTATTTATTTGTTTCAGGACAATTGTTCTTAGCCATACCTTTACTTGTCTCTTAAAGGTGGCCAGAGTGGGACGTTCCCTTATAGTTGGGGGTAGTGTGTTCCATAATGCACTACCTTTTAATATATAGTGCATTATGGCTGAAGGCAGTTTTTCTAAAAGGAACATCACAGTCCCTGTTTACAACAGCTCTGGTGATCCGAGTCTGTCTGTCTAAACAGACATTTTTTTTTGCATTTAAGAAAAGAAACGATCTACTGAGCCATGTTTGTATGTGAGTAAGAGCTGTTGAGAGCACATGTGTAGCCTCCTCAGGATTTTTTGCTTCAGTAAAAATGACAGTGTCGTCGGCGTAAAGCTGGACATCAACATAAACAGTATTCAGGTAAATCATTAATATATAATGCATATAACATGGGCCTCAGTATGGACCCATGGGGAACTCCCATACAAGCAGAATTGGCCCCATCCACCACAGTGCATTGTTGTCTCTTGGACAGGTATGAGTGAAACCACTTAACAGTTAAAAAAATAAAACTAAAATGGGACAATTTAGATTGCAGCACATTGTGATTGACGGTGTCCAAAGCTCTTTTTAAATCTAAGAATACAGCACCAACACATCCATTTCTATCTAGCTGACATTTGATTTTTTCCATCAATATGGCCAATGCGGTCTCGGTTGAGTGGTGTGGCCGAAACCCAAACTGCATGGGATGTAAAGGTGTTTGGCTATTGCCAAGGAATTCAATGATTTGATTAGTAACCCATTTTTCAATTATTTTGGAAGCTTTAGGTAGAATGCTGATTGGTCTATAGTTATTCATGTCGGATTTGTCCCCAGCTGTAAATACAGGGGTGACTGAGGCCAATTTCCACGCCTTATGCTGGGCTTATACTACACAACTTTTCACGCGATTTGACAGTCGCAGACAATCTTCCAATGTCGGACTGAAGTCACAGAAGTCGTGCTGGAGTTGTGGCGCGCGCACATAATCTCAGTCGTTTGGTGTAAGGTGGTCATCCAACCCGATTTCAGCCAGTCTTCTTCCCGTCTTCAGGTTCCGACATTATCAAACATGTTTGATATTATCGTTAGTCTTAAGGGGTTGGCTCAAGCGAAATGACGTAAACACTGTCACACTCTCGCATGCACGAAGCAAGACACAGGAGGAGCGGCATTAGTCGCGACCTGTGTCCGCCTGTGCAGGGACTTATTTCGGACACTTTTTCCTTGAAGCCTCGGCGGGAGAACCAGGCTGACAGCCGCGCAACCTTAACACTTTACCGTCAAATACAGGGTTAGGAGTTAAAGTTATTGTGGGACGAGCTCAGCAAATAAAGATGGTCAAATAACTAAAGGAAGTAAGGAAGTCCCCCGCTCGGAATATTGAATTAACCTTTTTTTTATTAAATAATCACTATCGCGTTTGCGGAAATAATATTAATCTCAAAAGGAATCTAGTTGTAGTCTTGCAATATGAGACCCCCTGTCTTTTCAAAATCTCACTCTGTGACTGAAAACTAATGACTAGTTGTCTTCAGGTGTGAGTTGATTGTCTTTAGATGTAAGAGGGTTTCAGTCTTCAGTCTTTTCAAAGTCTTTTAAAAGTCCTCTAGTGTAAGCCCAGCATTAGGGACATTTGAACTTTTTATAGATAAATTAACCAATTGCACGATTGGGGGTGCTAAAGCCTCCTTATGCGATTTAAAAAAGCTAGCATCAAGCCCATAAATATCATTGGCTTTAGAGTTGTTCAAAGCCATACGGATATCAATAACTTCTGGTTCTGTGATTTCTTGGATGTGAAATTTGGGATGAGCATTGTCAGGTAGAGTAGGAACTTGCTGAGCAGAACCCTCGAAAGAAGTAAGTTGTTTAACCAAATTCTCTATTGATTTAATGAAGCAGGAATTAAGCTCTTCTGCCAGAACAACAGGGTCTCACCAGCTGATGGTTCATTTTCAATTCCAAGCCTTAGGTTTCCTGCTTGGGTTGTTTCCCTGTCAATTTATTTATGTTTTGCCATATTTTTTACTGTTACCTCTAGCGTTTTCAATAATTTGGATAAAATGTTTTGCTTTCGCCTTGCGTAATTCGGACGTCACTTTATTTCTGGCTCCTGTGATGTTAAGTCTGTCCATATTAAGTCCTGATTTAATAGATTTTCTAAGTAACTGATCCCTATGCTTCATTAGCTTTAAACAGGCAGAGTTGAGCCAGGGGAGAGAGTTGGACTTCTTTTCAGATAGCGGTAAACACAGATACAGCACGCACTGCAGACTGTCACAGGTGCGTGCCCAGGACACTCAGGGTGGGAGGGGAGAGTGAGTGAGTTGCCAATGCATGCAAGTCTTTGAGGCAGAGAGCCACAGGAAAGAGCGGGAGAAGCGAACACCAGCGAGTTTGGCGGCGGCAAAAGGAAACATGTTACGTGCCAGTTTGTATTCGATGGTCGCGATAGGGTCATTTTATACATTCCGTGGAGAACATCTCGCGATACTTCGCATACTCGATATATCGCCCAGCCCTATTTAACACCCCTCTGTCTCATGTGGAAAACTGCTGGAATTTAATGCAAAACAGCTCCTAAGTGTTGCCTTATTGATCACCCACAATAAACAGAAAACCAAATAAAATTTAAAAGCTTAGTGTTACATTCTTCAAATCCAGGTTCAATTTCTAAATTGAAATAGTTAGTTAATAGTGACTATATTTTTTCTATAGAAAAATGTGTACATAAGGCCCAAACTCTGCTTAAAGAGATAAAAAAAAATTTCAGGTATTCTGTGTTGCTGTTGATTTGATATTAAGGTTAGACTACTATTTTGTCCATCTATACAAACAAGTTCAATAGCAGACTGCAAATTACAGCCTTCAAAACTACCACAGCAAACATACCATTAGCAGCTTTCTAAAACTGAAAACTCCATTTATTTCAGGACTGTTGAATTACACTACATTGATTTTAGCTTGGTGTACTGTTCCCTCGTTTTAACCACCAGTCGCCCTTGTCTAATCTCTCCCCAGGTGTGGGTCTGAGCAGCACAGCCCAGAGCATGCTGAGTCGACCCATGCAGAGGAAACTGGTCACTCTGGTCCACTGCCAGTTGGTGGAGGAGGAGGGCCGCGTGCGAGCCATGAGAGCTGCCCGCTCGCTGGGTGAGCGAACTGTCACCGAACTCATCCTGCAGCACCAGAATCCACAGCAGCTCTCCTCCAATCTGTGGGCCGCTGTTCGTGCGCGAGGATGTCAGTTTCTAGGCCCGGGTAGGTTGTTCTCCATTGCTTGCTAACAATTTTTGGGTGGGGAGAAGCATTCCTTCTACAGCCCGGAAAAAATTAAGAGACCAGTCTGAATTTTTCTTAAATATTCATCTCTACATTACTTATTGAAAATGCTCTAAATGTCAATATTTTTGTGAATTTGGTAGAAATGTTGTCAATAGTTTATTTTTTTAAATCAAAATGTTCATTTTACTCAAACTTATGCCTCTAAGAGTAAAACAAGAGACACTGAAAATTTGGACTGGTCTATAAATGTTTTCCGGATTTGTATATTCTGTAAATGTTGGCTTCTGACAATCGACTTGGTACTCATGTTTTTTTTATGTTTGTGTTATGTTTGTGTATTTCCTCACTCCAGCCATGCAGGAGGAAGCTCTGAAGCTGGTCCTTCTTGCTCTAGAGGATGGCTCTGCTCTGTCAAGGAAAGTGTTGGTCCTCTTTGTAGTCCAACGGCTTGAGCCACGCTTCCCTCAGGCCTCTAAGACTAGCATAGGCCATGTGGTGCAGCTCCTCTACAGGGCATCCTGCTTCAAGGTATGTCACTCCCTAAGAGACAGCAGAAGACAATATCATGATTTGTCTTGTGACAAATGGTGTATGGCACATGGGTGCTCCTTTAGACAAGAGTGCCTATTTGCAGACCCATGGGGGAGCGAAGCTCCACCGGAAATACGCTACCTCCTTCTTCGTTTTGTTTTACTGGCGGCCAAGTGTCCAGGGGCCTATTTCAGGTAGCTGGTTTACTTCGGCAACATCATAAATAGTATAAGAAACAACATACGCCGTGGGTCTAACCTGCTGGATAGGTGATCACTTTACGCTGCAGCCCCGACTGAAGAAAGAGTGTCACTGCCACAACGCGACCCTGTACAGTTTAAAGCAAAATCACTCCATAGAAATCTCCATTGGGATGTTTTTATCATTTCCTGATGATTTTACGTTTGATCGATCATTTATCTGATCATTAGCATAGTTCTCAGCCCTCGTGCCGTTCATATGCGGCCACCTTACACATTGTGAACATGCTCTACATTCAGATTAATAAACCTATTGTATTGTAGGCTATGTATCTCATTATTTATTTATTAACAGGACTTTTGTACCACTGAGCAGGCTATTTATGTCAGGTTGAAATGTAATTCTGCGGCTGCACGCGATCGTTACTGTTCACTTGCGTGATCACAAAGTCACAGACGAGCCTCGTTAAATAGCCTAATATGAATATAGAAATTATATAATAATTAAAACTGTGATCACTGGAGGACAATGGGTCTGGTAATAAATCAATCAGGATCTACAATGGAAACTGTCACTCCCCATTTTTTAAAATTAGTTGTTTATTTTAATGTGGTGGCACTTTTTGTTGTTTATTTATAAGAGTTTATATTTGTATGTGATTGACCTACTTGTGATAATTGTGAATTAAAGAGACGGATTTCAGAAGATGTACACAAAGCTTTGTTGCTTCATTCATCTTCTACCTCAACATCTACTTTGTACCACCATCCTGGCCACTTGGGACCCTTAACAAACTGACTTATGTTGAATAATAACAAGACACAGTTGATCGCCGCCAGTAAAACAAAACGAAGAATACATTTTGTATTACGGGTGGAGCTCCGCTCCCCCATGGGTCTGCAAATAGGTGCCTCTCCCTTTAGAACAGGGCCCTTTGCCTCAACATTTGAGCCACCATGCTGAGACCATTGTATTTTATTTTGTATTATGTTTTTTATTGATATCCAGAACTGTAAAGTGTAAAAAGAACTCCAGCTTACTCTTTCCTTCTTCCTCTGTGGATACCAAGGTGACCAAACGTGATGAGGATTCCTCCCTGATGCAACTGAAAGAGGAGTTCCGTACTTACGAGGCCCTGCGGCGAGAGCATGACTCTCAGATAGTTCAGATTGCCATGGAGGGTGGGCTCCGCATCGCACCTGACCAGTGGTCTTCTCTGTTATATGGAGATCAATCTCACAAGTCCCACATGCAGTCAATCATAGATAAGGTGTGTGAGAATAAATAGATGTTTTTCTTTCATGTGCTTGTTTCCACATCATGTTAACATATTGCCGTATTTCATAAAGGGGTTGCCTCCTAAGCCATGTTCTCATGTTTTTTCTTCTTCCGACATAGCTGCAGACCCCGGCATCTTTTGCCCAAAGTGTCCAGGAGCTGACGATTGCGCTGCAGAGGACCGGAGACCCAGCCAACCTCAACAGGCTGCGGCCCCACCTGGAACTACTGGCCAACATTGATCCCAGTCCTGGTAAGAAACTACTTCAGCAATCTCCATTTTGTAGTCATGTAAAGAGTTCGTCAGGACCTTTTTGAAGTTGCATCACAATTTAACTGACCCTCAAAAATACCTTCCAATACATTAGCCATCAATTGTTAAGATATTAATCAATTAAAATATGAAATGGTAAATGGACTTGACTTATATAGCGCTTTCTAGCCGATTTTCTCAGCCCCAAAGCGCTTTACATATCTTACCACATTCACCCATTCATACACACACTCATACACCGATGGTAGAAGCTGCCATGCAAGGCGCTCTCTGAACCATCGGGAGCAATTTGGGGTTCAGTGTCTTGCTCAGGGACACTTCGACATGTGGCGGGGAGACGGGGGATCGAACCTCCGACCCTGCACTCCAGAGGCGATCTCCCTACCGACTTCGCCACTGCCGCCCCAGATAAACATCTGTTTTTCTAATATCTCCATTTGTTTCCACAGATGCCCCCCCTCCCACATGGGAGCAGCTCGAGAAAGGGTTGGTAGCAGTAAAAACAGTGGTGCACGGCCTGGTAGACTTCATCCAGAACCACAGCAAGAAAGGAGCCGACCCTCAACAGGTCAGTCCATCCCATGGAAAGAGCTGTGCCCCATTCCTTGTGTGCTTAATTGATTGATTGATTCAGAGTACACCCAAGGGACTTAAGTCTAAACACGCAATCATTAAACCAACACATGAGGGAATATCTTTTGGAGTTCTGTGGACTTGATTAAAAAAATGCCAGATTATTTATTATCACCACTATTGCGTGTCCAGTGTCAATAATACTTTGTGTGCCTCTTAAGCCTCCTCAGCACAGCAAGTACAAGACATACATGTGTCGTGACATGAAGCAGAAGGGAGGCTGTCCTCGTGGCGCCAGCTGCACTTTTGCTCACTCTCAGGAAGAACTAGAGAAGTGAGTCTGACATATCAACATGTAGCATTGAACTCTCTTCTCTTTTTTTCTCTCTTTTTTACATTGCAGTTAAGGATTCTCTACTCTACTTATTTAACAATCCGTTTCATTTTAAACAGGTATCGTAAGATGAATAAGCGCTTGGCAGCTCGTCTCCCGGGAGGGCTCATGCCAGATGATGGCCTTCCTCTTGATGTAGCAGTGACACGGAAGCCTTCGCCCCTCACCAATGGCAGCGGTGTGAACTCATTGCCCCAGCTCATAGCCCGTGGCACAGACTCAGTCCCATATGAGCTGTTGCGTAAACCCCTTAAGATGGACGGGGGGATTCCCAGTGCCCCGGGATCACCACCTGATATGTGAGTATAGCACAATATATACAATACATTTATTTCTGCCAAAGAAAAGGTAACAATGTGCTACAAAGTCTCTGGATTTTATTCTTCCTTAGATTCTGTATCTATTGTCTGTGTTGTTGAATCCATAGAAAAATATGATGGGTTTAGGGGGGAAACACTTTCCACAGAATGATGAACACTCTGTAAGTAACATTGAAATACTTAACCTATTTGTAAAGCTGTCAGGCTAACAGAAAAAACACCAGGTATAGCTTTTCTAGTTGAAGTGAGGCGGGCAAACCGGTTTGCATACCGTTTCTATGAATTTAAATACTTGTTTGTGGTCAACCATCAGCCTCTTATGTTTTCTTTATTTTTTTTTAGGATGGACCCCAAACCTGGTATGCCTCTGCCACCTCATGCCATGGGCCACCCAAGGATGCAAGGGGACCATCTCTCCGGAGTAAAGCACATGCCTGTGGTACACCGAGGTTCTCCAGTGTACTCCCAGCAACAGCACCCTGACATGTGCTATGATAGTCGCCCGCCACCTTCTGCTTCTCAGTATGAGCACCAACAATACCCCACAGGTAAACTCCAAGTTAATTAAATAATGCATAGCGGGGCTGCACAATATATCGAGAATGTATCATTATTGCGAATGTGGATATTGAGGGGAACGTATCGCAACGACTGCTTTAACCCATTGATGACTATGGCAATCTAGGATGCATGTCCTTAATGCCTGAGGGTTTTCTGAAAAAATAGTACGAATTGTCAAGTCTACCAAAACCTTAATATCTAAGCCTGTGTAGCACATAGAAACATGAAATAAAATACATTTAAAAGTTAAGGTTCACAGGTTTTATTTAAACATGCTCCCTTAGCGCTTACAAACCAACAAATATTTCTAAAAATCGTCAAAATTAGATGAATTAGAAAATTATTAAATATTGTTAATAAATAGATGCAATGTGTTGTGTGATTTTCGTCAGTAGTCTATAGTAGACCTTGATTCTGCGCACCAAACGCCACTAACTGTTCCGTCGCCGACATAGCCGGCGTATTTTTTTTATTTTTTTATTTTTTATTATTTTGATTGACGTGATTTTCGGCAAACCACACAACTTTTGGGTGGTCACGTGGTCTTAAAAAAATCAACAAAACCCACCTCATGTGTATTTGAACCAATGGCGGTGCATTTTATGCTGGGAATGCCATGAAAATTAGATAAAGTAATAATGCTGCGCGATGCAGCATCAGGCAGGAGAGCCAATGTGGCATCGCGCAGCAGCCGTCATCAATGGGTTAACTCCAATCAATGATAGCCTATTCCATGTGCCATTCATTGACGCTGTGCATGTGAATATATTTGACCAATCAGATGAAGCCTTACGGCTCTAGGTGCCCACACCCCATGCAGACACTAGCAGCCAAGTTGGTAAAGTTCAAAGATGTGAAAATAAAGCGCTTTGATTTCGTGTTAGCCAGCTGGGATTTACATGTAGACCAGCAAGTGTGTAGCCGATCACCACAGACAATTGTCGTTTTTCCATAGACATGTTGGTGATTCTTGAGAAGCCGGACAAAAGGCCGTCTTCCAATATTAACTGCTGTTATGTATAAAAGTAAACATTTAAAATTGTAGATTTTATTAGGGATTAAGAATAGAATGTCTGGGGCACAATTATCCCCTTGAATATAATTTCATCATTATTATGTGAAATATATGACACTTTTTAGCTTCTCACTGCACTGACCTTGTTTGCCCTTTATAGCGCTGTGGACACAGGCCCTTATACGTCCATGGTTTATTGTTAAAGTATAGTTTAACACTGCGAGCAAAATGCTATCTTCGCTAGCACGTCAATGGCGTTCCTATTCATATACTAGCGTTGAGCAGAGTTTATTCACATGACGTTAGAGGATCACGGGTCACTGAATGATGATGCTGATTCGTCAGTCTGCTTGTAGGCGGGGCTGACACACTTTGGCCCCACTCCAAAGAATGTCCATGTTGAGAGCGGCTCGGCATAGTAAAAGTGCCAGTGAAAAAAAAAAAAAAAAAAAACGCTAAATGATGCCAACGTCGTTAAGTCCACCATCTCAACAACTGGGTCAGGCTACACTGCTATGCTTTGTTACGCCTGGCCTAGGCATAATAATAATATGCATATGCTCCTTCCTCCATGTTGGCATGAAACTGAAAGTCCACAATAGGGGAGAACGGGGTAATTTGTCACATGGGTTGGATGTCACATTCGTTATATCTCGCCACCAGAGCGCGCTAGCTCTGAAATGTTGATATAAAAAAGGTCCAGAATTGGGATCAGAGGTCACATACATAGACTTCCTTGGAGGAAGACAGCTGCATTTCAGATGAGAGGATGTTTTGTGTTTTTCATGTCAAATTCAAAATATTTTGCTTCTCAGTATTTTTCTTCTAGGCTTTTACACAATGGGTTTATAACAAAACACTTGTTACACTCAGAAAGTGTGAAGGGTAAACTATAGTTTAGATTGTGGTTAGCAAGCTAATTAGTTGTCAGATGGTTGTTGGCCTTGATGCTAGCAAGAAATTCAAGTTGGGGTTGGTCGTCAAATTTTTTGGGGGGTTGGTTGTCACATGTTATCTCAAGGCTGCAGCCAGAAAAGGAACCCAATAACGAAATAAATTGTCAAGCTGTATCCTCACTGACACCCCAGAGAAGGAAAGAATAGAGCAGGAAAAGGCAGCTAGCAAGCAAAAGAAAAAAGGGCAACAAAATCAAAACAACCCAGTGCATCCCAAACTAGACCAGCTGCCAAGGCTACAGAACGTTATGTAGGCCTATTTGTCAACTTGACAATGCAATTAAACATTCAAATTTGGTTCTGCCTCCTTGCCTTCTTTTTAAGATTTTTCCCATTAAGATAACATTGTGACAAACAACCCCATAGTGTGTGACAACACACCCCCTTGATGGGGTTGGTTGTCACAATGTGTCAGAGTGTCTTTGATGGTAAATTACTTCTTCATTACAATAAGTTGGAAAAAAAGAGAGACACACATTTCTAGCCAACACCTTAAGCTTCAATTTAATGTAGGAATGGCTATTGACAGATGTTTTGGTGATGAGCAATTCTCACTAGAGTAAAAAGTGTGCCTACTTACCCCGTTCTCCCCTACTGTATGTTTAAGTATTTGTTATATTATCGCAAGTGATTTTGTAATCATGACATTCAACAACCATTATTGCAAATCGCATGTTTTCCATATATCGTGCAGCCCTAATGCATAGTCTGCTCCTGTGTGTGAGACTCATGAATATTTTAAGTTATAACTAGAAATCGTTCAGAAAAGTTTTACTAAATACGTCACTAATAGTCTATTTATTTCTCAGGTTACCCCTACCAACAGCATCAGTATGTTCCTCGTGATTACATGCGTAACCCTCCTCCGCCGAGTGAGTCTGGACCCCCATACCAGGACCCTTACCCTGGCTATGGCCCTCCGGAGCGCGCCTACCACTCTGGTCCTCCCTTCTCCCACCCTTACCCGCCACATCATGATCGAGGTCGCCATGGGAACTACGCTGGCCCTCCACCTCCCCCACAGCCTTACCCATCACAGAGGGATGGCATGGTTAGAATGAGTCCAGCGCCTCTGGATGTCCCCCCGCCATCATCAGGACAAGGGAACTCGCTTTACCACCAGGAGCCTAATGCCCGGGACAGATACCCTCCAGATGGCTACTACCCACCAGGTGGCCAGCCTCCACCCATGAGGGCTTATGCTAGGGTGAGTCTGCGTTCATCTATCTAGCCGCTTGCCTTTGTATTGCCATCATAGTTACATAACACTCAAAAATATGCTATCCGTTCTGTAGCAACATTTATGTGTTTGTGTGTGTGTGTGTGTGTCTTAGGGGCCATCATATGGTGGTTCACAGCCCAGCCTGGACTACCTGCACCGACGTCGACAGGAGCTATTATCCCAGCTAGAGGAAAGGAAGGTTATCTCCCCTCCACCATTCGCTGCCTCCCCCACTCTTTCTCATACCTACCCCAGCGACTACCCTCCAGAGGTTAGCACTGTGTGTCAATCTCAAAAATCGTACAGAGACGGTCAACTGTTATATTTGATACATTTTAATTCCAATATTCAAGAACTTCAATTGCCGCTGTGGTGTAATGGGTAAAAGGAGGTCTTGGTTGAAGAAGTTCCAGTGACAGCACTTTCTCTCTGTGTGTTCTGTGTCTGCAGTATGGCGAGGAGAGTTCCAAAAACATGATGAAATGCAGGGAGCCTGACTATGCAGGGCAATACTCTCCCTGGTCTTGTGAAACCATTGGCTCCTACATTGGCACGAAGGACCCCAAACCCAAAGACGTTATGGGCCCCGGTTCCATGGAGATGATGGTAAGTGTGATTATAGTATTTTTAACATTTGGGATGGGGAAATTATGTATCGTCTTGAACGATGCACGATTATTGAAAAAGGAATTTGACAATGTAACCAGCTTAAAGGTTCAGTAAGCGAAATGGTACTTTTAGCTAACTTCCTGTCAGTAACTGCAGTTAGCAGTCCCCTCCCTCGTCCGTACGTCACCACATTAATGCACTGCGGTCTTCAAGCAGTGAGTCATCTAGCATCATCTCAGATTCGTAAGTGCGATAAAACATGATTTAAAAACCATCAAAACAGACATTGGGAAGGATTTTTACCTGCTCCGCCATAGTAGGCGCATACAAATTCACCCCTCACTGCATCTGCAGTGAGACATACTGGTTTGTAGCGTTCTCTCTTCTGATTGGATATAAGGTTGTGGGATATTCTAAAAATGTATTTGCTGATTACATGCAGATCGGGTGACTGAGAGACCTGTGTTATGAAGCGTGCACACTATATAAGTGATCACTGTATGAATATAGAGCGATTTTAACACGTATATTAACATAAATATATCACTCACTTCACCTTTTAATTTTGATGTGTGAAATCTGTTTTAATATTTAAACTTGTTTGTTTGACCAAGTGTAATCAAACAGTCCTGAGAAGTAAATGTTTAGTTCTGTCAAACAATTATTTAGTTTGTGCCAAAAGCAACATTTGTTTAACCACAGCAGTGAGAAGTGAGGAGAGGAACATATCCTAACCTATCCTCAATCTCTCTCCCCTCGTCTGTCAGAATGTGGAGGCTAAGAGTCTGAGGGAACAATCGCTGGAGGCTCCTCGGAGGGGTACAGAAGTCAAGGATGACGACCCCATTATCCCGTTTGGCCCCCAGCCCACTGTATCACGCTTCGGTGCCATCTCCCGCACCTCAAAGACGGGCTACCAGACCACTGGCCCAGTGCAGCCAATGGCCTCCAATCCCCAGAACCAAAACTCTAAACATATGGCCATGCCAGGTATGAGACCACAAGCAGAAAAACCTATAAATTAATTATATAAATATATATCATAAAGGATAAACACTCGAATCGAAATTGGTAACCCTGTAAGATGTCTAAACATTGGCTGCTTCAAAGGTATATGTCTTGCTGAATTCCATGTTTTGTTTTTCGGTCAAAAGTATAGAATATTTTTTTTTTTAAATGGTTTTATTCATAAAAAAAATTCCTGATTTTACTATTTAAGTTTGTACAATTGATAAGATCAGGCGAAGAAGGATTCTTCTTATTGGGATGGGCAATAAATAATCTGTAATGACTTCTTTAAACTGTTGAGATATTAATCTTTTCTCTCTTTGCACGTCAACATGCATCAAAAATTGTCACAGCCTCAGATTTCACTGCTTGGCACAAAAACATACTAACCATGTGATTTTTGTTTACTGACAATGCTCTACTAATTTTGTCCACACTGACAATTCATACTTTTTAAACGTACATTTTGGCAAAATGCTCATTTCCCATGATTGTGGGTTTTAATCTTAACCGTTTGTAATTGAAATAAATTCTGACAACCATTTCACCATCTCCCCTACCGCAGAATACACATATGGAAGCCACGGAGGATGGGGTGGAGCTTCATATCCCTCCCACCAGACTGCCTCCTCCTCTCAGGGACACTTTAGTGAGCGGTAAGGCATGCAAGAAAAAAAATCACCCTTGAATATTCCTATAATGATCTGACCATGCTTTTAGGAATAAATGAAAGTGTCTGTCCCAAGATGATTGTAAAATGGCACAATTTCTCACTGTATTTCACCCTCACAGCCTACCAATTGCAGCCCCAGACAGAGAACAGTTAAAGATTGAGCTGCAGCAGGTCAACCAGCAGATCAACCAACAGACCCAAATGCGCAGCATAGAGGTGTGTATGTTTTCTAACAAAGAAGAATACCTTCAAAGGGCTGGAAAGTACTGAATTTAAATGAGAAAAAAATAAAATTTCAAAGATTTTGAGATATTAAAACAAAGTACTTTTAAATTCCAGAAGAGTGGACTTAAATCTTCATCTATTTTAGTCCTAATTTTAAAAAAATAAAAAATTAAGGATAAACTGTTACTAGAGATGCTTACTTAGTCAAATCTCAACACTGAAATAGCTTTTCTCAGAAAACACAGATTTAAAATGGTAGTCTTTATTTGCTCTTATTATTGCTAGAAGAATGTCCAAAGTGCACACTCATCCGCTTCACTTCCTGCCTGACTATTGCAGGCTGCCAGTAACACTTTACTATTGCAGAGGGAGGCAGGTCAGCCCGGGCAGGCCGGCCAGGCAGCAGCAGCCCAGCAACAGCAGCAGCAACACGCCAAGTGGCCAGCAGGGGGAGCAAGTACAACCACCATCTCCAGTGAACAGCTAAGCCTGGAGCTCCACCAGGTGGAGAGAGAGATCGGCAAGAGGACCCGTGAGATGGCTTTGGTGAGGAGGGGGTGGGCTGTTGAGCAACAATAACAAAGTCTTAAGAACATCACACTGGGTCGCCAACAACATTTGATAATTATTCATGTCTTATGTCCCCCATCCCTGGACAATATACAGTATCTCACAAAAGTGAGTACACCCCTCACATTTCTTCAAATATTTCATTATATCTTTTCTTGGGACAAAACTGAAGAAATTACACTTTGATACAATGTAAAGTAGTCAGTGTACAGCTTGTATAACAGTGTAAATTTATTGTCCCCTCAAAATAACTCTACACACAGCTATTAAGTTAAAAACAGAAGCTTTCCAGCAACTTGGCATGTTTTCTTTCTATCTCCTAATCAGGAAAACCAAGTGTCTCATGATGTTCAGCAGTACAAAATGAAACCTGCAGAGAATGGTCAACAAGAGCACAAGACTCAGCTGGAAGAAATCTCCCTGGCTCTTGGGTGAGTATACACACAAACACACTTGAACATAAATATAGCCTTGTTTCCACTGAGTGGTGCGGCCCGAATTCAGTGGTTTCTATTTGAGTGTTCATGGTCAAAAGTTGGGTAGGGTCCCAAAATAAGCAAGCTCAACCGCTCCTATTTTTGGGACCCTTCCGTTGGGGTACCGAGCTGAACCGCTCCAGTGGAAACAGGGCATTTGTGTAAATGTAAGTGCATGTGTTTCATTATTAGCCCGACCTCTTTTGAGTTTTTCTCATTGTGTTTTCGCTTGTGTTTGTCTCCATCCTTGATTTAGCGAGGTGTCAAACGGCAGCAGTCTGCAAGAAAGTGCAGTGGGCGGGTCCATGCTGACACTGACCAATAAGACGTCTGCGATGAGCCTGTGCTCTGATCCAGGTGCCACTGGTTCAGAGATGCAGAAGAATGGCATCGTCCATTCCTGCTCTTAGGCAGTACATACTTTACACACACACACACACACACACACACACACACACACACACACACACACACACACACACACTCTCAAGATGCTCAATTTAAAAGCATGCACAGGCACACATACACCCATTCTATTTAGAAGATGAGCAGTATCTGCCGTGATATGAATTTTCTTTCTTTTTGTTCTGTGAATGAGCTTTTTTAATGACTTTCCTTGCCTGGAAACCAGGGCATATGATAACATTTCTTGTGTGTGTTAACTTTTTTCTTTTCTTTTATTTGGATTACAGATTAACAAGGCTCACACTAGGTATATCAGGAAGAGAAAATGGTGGTGATGTTGACAAGCATATTGTAATTTAGGTAATAAAGGATAGGCATCTTAAATGCTTAATAAACACAAAAACATAGTTAAGTATGTGATTCGTCCTTCCCAGATAGGATTTGTTTGGTTTAGTTGTAGCAGCATACATGTAGATGAACTGATAGACACAGAGGAGCACATGAACAAGCACTATCGCATCACATGCACTCTCAAGAGCAATCTGACTAAACAGAAGTGTTGTCGCTTGGTACTCGCCCCCAGAATCGTAAAAAGTGTGGTTGCCCAGATGTAGATGGTCTGAGGAGGGAAAACAGTAGGCCTATACAATTTTCAACAGTATTCAGCTGAAAACGGAGACGCAAGGTATTTTAGAAATCTCTTTTGCACCACATGCACGTCGTCACCTGCCACGAGAAGTATGATTTTATTAGTGCATTTTATGAACACGTCATATGTCTGTTTCATACTTGAAAGCATTATATTATATATTTAATTGAAGCATTCTGTTTTAAAGATTGCAACAAGTCTTTTTGATAACGAGCTTTCCACATGTTTTCTATAAGGGAATCTACTATGTGCTTCTCTTGGTTGTGGTGTGACCTGATGTGGTTTGGTTGCAATGCCTTTCACCTGTGCTCTGCAGGGCAATATTCAGGCCTAGGAGATCATGTTGTGATATCTTTTACAGCACGATTTAAAAAAATATATCATTTTGACGGGCGTTAAATGCCCATTATCTATCGGGCAGAGAAGAGAGAGCATCTTTCTGCCTCTGGAGTGGGGTGACAGAGCGTAAACTTCATAACGTCAGGGTCAAATAAGGATTTCCCTCCTCAGAGCTCCTCCTCTGGCCACACAAAAAGCCTCCCCATTGGGATTATCTTGTCATTTGTTCTCCTAACTTCTATGAAGTTGCCTTCCCTTGTGTTTTTTTTGTTTAACATTTTATTTTTCATGCTTTGCGTTGTTACGATTTGGGGGGTGAGGCCCTAGTGAAGGCTTTATAAAGTTTGGCTGAACATGTGTCCTCTCTGTCAGTTAATCCCAAGCAAAAGCCAGATTTATCATTTGTACCCATGGATTTGGAACGGTAACTGTTGTTGCGTTTTCAGCTTCACAGTACTTCAAAAATCATGTTTACAGCTGAGGATATTAGTGTTGGTTACTGAGGGGTAAACAAAACAAGCTTTCATTTTTTAAAATAGATTAGAGTATATCCGAGCATCACCATTGGTGCAAATCAATATTCTGTTCGCTGTCAGATTTTTAATTTCATGGCTCGATGTCATCATCACCACCATTGCTGCAATTATTGCTCTTTCTCCATCATGTAAACTGTTTACTGCTGATGCTCCACTGAGCTCTTTGCCTTTTGTAAACAATTAGCGTGATTGGTTTAATTTTTACAGCTCTGTTGAGAGCGAGTGGGTCCTTGTGTTTGAACGGTTGACCGATAGAGGAGACGCCCTGGGACGAGTCGTTTAAGTTAGACGTTGAGCCTTCGTTTTCGGTCAGACAAGAGGTACAGAGAAACACTTTGACAAATCCCTGATAACTGATGAGTCAAAGAAAGCAACACACAAAGGTTTTTGTGTTCAGCACCATCACATGGGTTGTTTCTCTTCCAACTTGTCTGCTCCATGATAGTGGATGTTTGGGTTTTTTCTTTTTCAAATTTTCACACCACACTTCAAGCCTCTGGCTGCTCCTCGCTACATTCATTGTTTAGGTACACAGCTCACTTATACATATGAGTATGTATACATACATTAATATACTAAAGCACTATTAATGTGCCACCTCTTATTTTACTCGCTCAGCATTTATATTAAATGATCTCTACTTAGAATCAGCAAAATATTTTTTTTGTTTTTGTCGTTTGATTTGGTTTCTGTCCACTGGTTGCCAACACAGACTTTATCCTTTCCCAGACGAAGGACTTCTGTGCGCATTGACGTGTGTTCACTTAATCTTTTGTGTTCAAACAAAGATGTTCTTTATAGACTATGCTTCCGAAGAAGACAAAATTCTGTAACTTTGGAAAACTTCTGGAGACGTTTTGTGTGTGTGCTAGATTGTATTGTAGAAAATTTAGCCCTATGTTTTTTTTTTTTCCTCAAAGTGTGCTGTACTGGGTGATAGTGTTGAGGTTTTAGAAAAGTCTTGGGGTTTTTTCCCCACCCCTGCCCCCATGACGATATTCAGGAAGTCTCGGATGAAAGGTTGGCCTTAAATCCTCTTGCAATGCTCCTTTACCTTCTCTGCTTTAAGAGCATAAGGTGATCAGAAAAATAGTAATTAACACAGAATTGGCATGACTTAGAGTTATACAGATGGACTCTTGTAGATTTCCCCCCATTTCGAAAATTTCATTTCAACCTGCAATAATGCAAAATCTCTCAAGATTTGAAGCATATTTTCTTTTTTATATAAGGAACTGTTGACCTAGCTGGGTTTATAGTTTTTCTTCTCTTGTTTTTTGTTTGTTTCTGCAATAGTTGAGTGAATTTACTTACCTGCAAGTCTTACAGTCTTTAATGCGTCATCTGACCTGATGTGTAGTCAACAGCTATGAGAGTATCCGAGTGAGATTCATACAAAGAGTTTAGTTCTTCTTTGACAACTCTTTACAAGAAAATTGGCCAACCTGCTTGATTCTGCTGTAATAATTCCACAAATTGGCAACAATTTAATGGTGTTAATTCAATATGTTGTTTCTCTTCTCTCGAGTGCAAATCAACCAAAACTATCACAATGCTGATTCTACCTGATAGGTCCCTGCGGTTCTGAATGAGCCTAAAACGCCTTTAGCTGACCTATGGGGTCGTTTACTATATAGTAAAATAGCAAAGCTGTTCATTTCAATCTCCTGTGTGTTTTTGTTTCTGAGTGGAACTGCTGCCTCGACCCCTCATTTACATAACCAGTTAATCCCTCCACTACCACCCTTGACCACTGAACTCTGTTACTGCTGTTTGAGGCTCACATTTTATTCCCTGACTTTCTGGGAAAATTTGCAAATGGCTATTTTATATGATTACTCCCTTGTAAAATATCTCTTAAATTAAGGTACAGGTTTGATTTCAGCAAGAAAAAAGAAGTTTTTATATGTATATTATACTCCATTAAGGAATGTCTAGAATTATCTTCCTCCAATGTGGATGTAGCCATTATTACGCCATTTTATGACTTTGTAAGAGAATTCACTGTGTGAAAATTGGTTTGCATTTTTGTATAATACAATCTGCTTTTTTTTTCGTTTGATACGAGAGGGAGGTCAAACTGGAAGTTTGAAGAGAGAAAAAAAATAAAAATAAACCTGTGAAATTGAGAAAACAAAGTGTAACTTATGAACAACAGTGATTCTAAGCTGAGGGGGAAAGATTAAATGATATTGCTAACTCAGAATGTTTGTCATTGTTTTTTTTAAGCTTAACCTCAGCTACTTTCTGCAGTGACGTCACAAAGGAAGTCGCTGCTTTTCTATCTGGTATTAGGTGACTTGAATGATCAATCTTTTTTTGTCCTTTGCTTTTACCCACATAAGCATGGACAGAGAAAAAAAAACATCACACAAATGCTACATTATATAAAGTTGGTGGAAAACGAATACAATCAGCCAATGTTTTTTTTCTGCAAGTCGATCTTGGCATAGACAAAGTTAAAACTCTCCATTGCTTTTCAAAGAGGGGTGAACATGCGTAAGAGAAATGCAAATAACAGCAGTAATTGGCAGGTTGTCTTGATGACTCCTAAATCTGCTGATCGGGTTCTAGTCTACATTACAGATATAGGTTTTTTTGATAGGACCCGTTTACCTGGCTGACTGGTTTCCTCTCGTGCTTAGCTAGTCTAACGGCTGCTGGCTGTAGCTACATATTTACCATATTATACTGTCTTTGTAATGTAACTTTATTTAAACGGGGACAATGTACAAATGAAACATTAACCTTGTTTAGAGCAAGGAGAGATGCATTGTACCAGGTTTTTAGCAAACTGCTATTTTCCATCTGTAGTCCCTGGACATTTGAAAGAGGGAACCCACATATGAGTCTTGGGTTCAAACTGCAAAAACAACACAGTGGCACCACATATAATTATAATACATTATGATTAAGATTTGGTGAAGATGTATCATACACATTGCATTTCTCCACGTTTGTTGGATCCCAGGACACGTGTCTCCCATCATGCAACCCGTTTATGGCCTCTATGTCTTCCTCCGCCAGCTGGAATCCAAAGACCTAAACGTTAAGAGGAGGAAGATGTGATGTTAAAAACAACAATGAAAAAAACATACCACAACAATATTGTTCATAAAAAGCCCAAGTGGGAGAAGGTAATTGCTCATTCCAATTTCACAACTGTCTTAATGTTTTGTCAAATTCTGCTAAGGGCTCCTTTTTGGTCGTGCTGTATATTTTCCGGCCTTTACTCAGAAAAACGGCGTTTGTAGTGGGTTGATGAAAGAAGACGCAGTTTGAGGCAGATGAGGAGGTCTTCAGGAACAATTCTTTTATTTTAACAACAAAACTCATCCTGCAGTCAAAACGAAGCCAATAAAAAGTTAAGTATTTTAGCCAAATCAAATGGAGGTACATGCACAAAACAAAAAGCTATGAAGAGTTCCTGTATACTAAAAGACCTGTCTCTTCCTGAATTGTGGTGGCTTTTAATCTGCAAATCTAAGTTAGCTGATTGGTCCTTAGGTCAGTAAGCTCCACCTCGCCTAACTCCTGATTGGTGGACCCTAACTAACTCTGACCTACAGTTTCAGAGGACATCTGGGGTAATCATCACCTGAAGGTGATATGCCATATTGGGCCAGGAAGTCTGATTCAGTAACTTTAGGACAATCCCTTTAGCCAATACATTAGCTATTAGACCTTCACCCTTTCCCCGAGACATGTAAACCCAAGCCAGACTGTCCTAAATTGCCCCCACCAAGGACCTTCTCGGAGCCCTCTATTGTGTACAATTTGAATGATCTACAGATCAGCCTGCTGGCTTCCTCAACTTAAGGAATTCACGTTCCTATCCTGCACACACATATACCCACGAGAGCTGCTCCTCTCCTGATTATCAGTAATCTTAGAATGTGTCATAACGAAATACACTACAGTTGACTTTGGTATTGTAATGGCTCCATTCTAATAAGAAATACGAGGATAAATTAAATAGCACTGTGTGGCGAAATAAAATGTGACCTGCAAGGGTTTTTCAATCGGGATACTGAAATGTCTCACTTGGGCTGTGCCTGTATTTTGTACAAATATATTTAATTTCACTAATAACTGACATAATCACCATATAGCGGAAGACACTGGACTAAACTGATACTGTTTTTGTTTGTCCGAGTACAATACCCAACCTGTGTCATTGATATTACCTGAACACTCCAGCGGATGCAGATCTGAACAGGTGTGCGTCCATACTTCTGGGCTAGTTGTACGATAGTAGGGTCGCTCACGGTTTTACCCTTGGCCAGAGGGCAGTAACCCTGAAACGCAATGCCCTCTTGACGGCAGTACTCAATCAGCTTATTGGGCTGCTGGTACGGATGGTACTCCACCTGATTGGTCATGAATTTGCCATTGGTATTTTTTAATAACAATGTTTATACAATTCTGGTTGACTTTCTCTTCTCTCATAACCAAGTTGCTCTCTCTTAAGCCAAGGGCTTTCTTTTTCTACTTTCTGCCATTGCTTTGTGCAACACTTACTTGATTAACTGACATGTGGCACCACAGTAGTCAAGCTTTAACTGCTCCAGGTGGTGAATCATAAAGTTGCTAACCCCGATAATGAGACACAACCCTGTAGGAACAGAGAGAGGTAGACGTTACTAAATAAAAATGCCATGAGATATTTTCAACAGAAAAACAGTTCCAACTCATCTAATACCAAACTTATCTATATGTTATTGTGCTGTATTTCAATCACCCTCTTCATGAAGGTCTTCCAGAGCTCTCCAGGACTCGGCTCTCAGTTCTCTGGGGGTCGCCAGGTGGAATCGAGCCGGGCCAGTGCAACATGTAGATGTCTGAAATAGACAAAGATTTAAAAGGGGACGAGAAAAGTTGGGGCAGGAGTGTTTAGAATAAACCAACAATAAACAGAGAAAATGGTAATAACGGGGATATGGAAACATTTGTCAAATGGTCCTTTTTTCCACTCCTTACCAAGATAGTCCACCCCCATCTGAGAGCAGGATTTCTGAAAGGCCTTCTGTGCAGTTTCGTATCCATAGTCCTCTGGCGAGAGTTTACTGACCCACAGGTCAGCTCGGGGTACCGCACTATCCCTGATAACTTTGGACAGCTGGACTTCAAAGCCATTATACTTTGACGTGTAGATGAGGCGTATGCCACAGTGCTGGAGTGCATACAGAACAGCATCTTAAGAGAACCCTCCAACTTGGGATGTACCTTGGAGAGAGGAAACAGAAAATGTTTTGGCCATGTCATGCTTTGCACTTTTGCACAATCGTTTCAAGGGAACATGAACATCTGGCTGGTTACATTCCTGATAACAGACTTGAAGGCTACTATACTAATAAAGTTTTTAAAATATCTGAAAAAAAGATTAAAACGGTACTTACCAATTCCAAGTATTGGCATTTGCAGCCCATTTAAATCTTTCACCGTGGGGCCAGTCCAGCCTCGTACAGAAGACATAGTTTCTTAGAAAACTGAAGCAATATGAGAGAAAAAATAAGAACTGGATAACTGCTAAATCTGATCTCAAAATAGTGCGTGTTCCTGCTTTTGCAGTGATACAAAGAACGTGTTACAAAGGCCTACACATACTGATAGAACCAGAACCTGTACACGTGCACAAATTCTTTTGAGATTTTTCACCCACACACAACTAGTGTTGTTTTTGGCGGCCTGTTTTAAGTTTAGTTTTAGTCCAGTCTTTGTGTCAAACTGTCATTTTAGTTTTTATTAGTCTTAGTTACGTTTAAACTCTTTTTAGTCTAGTCAAGTTTCAGTTGACTAAAAGTCTTGAGCTTTTTAGTCTTCTCTTAGTCAGAATTATCTGGGACTATTTTCGTCTAGTCTTAGTCAACAAAAACTGATGCCATTTAAGTCTAGTCTTAGTCAATGACATTTGTATTTTAGTCTTTTTAGTGATGCAATTATATTTAACCCAGTTAATATAGTACAAGTACCTAGTATAGTACAGCCAAAATCAAAATGTTCTTTAAGTCCCCCATTTCACAAGTCAAACAAGGTTATCTTATCTTATTATATTATTTTTACCTTATAGACTCAAGAATACATGCAATTCCAGACACGGAAGACTAGTGTTGTTTTTGGCGGCCTGTTTTAATTTTAGTTTTAGTCTAGTCTTTTTGTCAAACTTTAATTTTAGTTTTTATTAGTCTTAGTCACGTTTAAACTCTTTAAGTCTAGTCAAGTTTCTGTCGACTAAATGTCTTGAGCATTTTTGTCTTCTCTTAGTCAATATTATCTGTGGCTATTTTCGTCTAGTCTCGTCACTGTCACGTGAAAAAGGTTAGTTGACGACGATATTTAGTCATACATTTTGTTGACAAAAACAACACTACACACAACCGATACATTTCTAAGTGTAGAAGTTACGATTGTTTACGTGATGCACTATGCATAGTGTGAGAGCAGACAATAACTTGTCTTGTTCCCCTACTTGACTCTTTGAAGTTTTTCCTATGCATCGTACACTGTCCTGCAGCGCAATAGATTGAAAACTGTTGTCAAAGCAGCTTACCCACTTCATTGGTAATTTAATAACTTTAAGGTAATCACTGCATAACTTGGTGAGCGAGTATAGTGACCAAGTGTGGATGTCTTGAAACTCAAAATCAGTCCCAGCATGTATAGAGCATCTTTACATTGAATATTGTTGCTTCCTTCCTCTTTATGAAAACACTGTCGTTAAAAGTTAAACATTTTCTCATTGACTTTTGTGTCAGTGATTTAGAATAGTAGAAAAATGGGGAGACACTGAAACAAATACAATAAAATCAGTTTTATTTGTATAGCCCAATATCACAAATAGACATTTGCCTCAGTGGGCTTTACATTCCATACAGCATGACACCCTGCCCTTAAACCCTAAGTAAGGGCAGGGGAAACATGTGTTCCGCAGAGGCTGTGAAGATATGTAGCTAAAATACAAAGCTACTTTTGGCAATACATCCACAACAGCTGTAATATAATGTTAATTCACAAACGTGCGTACACCACACTTACAAATACATGCCTGCACACAAAACCTTTATAAAGTCAAGGAATGGGTTTTAAGTACCCTGCCCATTTATCTCTCATTGTAATAAGCAATTTAGGACACTCCGGAAAAGCTTGGTAGTAGGCTTAAGGAAATCCTGAAAGAAGATTCATGACACAAACTCAGTTTATTTTGCCCCTGATGAATAATCAGTACTTCAAAATGATTTTCTATGTTACTCATGATTTAAAAAATGTAGACGTTCTTAAAATTTGTAACAAAACAATTGTTGTTACTTGCAAAAATCAAGGCAGTTCAAAACCATCTGGCTCGTCCGTTTGTGCCAGAGACGATTGAGCTGTGAAATATGGTGGCTTCTCCCTTTCAGCAAAGTACTTTTTCTCACACGTTGTTACTCTACGTTTGTTGGATCCCAAGACACACGTGTGTTGTCATGCAACCTTCCCAAAGCGGCCATATCCGACTCTTCCAGCTGGAACCCAAACACCTTCAGCATGCGTGTTAAAGAGCAGAGGACAGGGAAGAGAGGAAGAGTTGAAATGTGAAAATGAATGGCAGCCACATTGGAGATTATGGGTGAGAGTTGGCTTCTCATTGCATCACTGCCTGCTCTCCTGAGCTCATACTTATCTTTCTATTACACAGATATAAATTATATCATATACATTTTTCCCCATATAATAATAATACCTTTTTAAAATATACTGGATTATTAATAACCTGTAAAATGTAAAATCCCTGATCAGCCTGCAGCATGTCTCCTGACACTGGACCGTTGCATTAATCAACACAAGGTTATAATGAATCAAATATAAACTGAAGCAGATGGGACAACTTTTGGCTTTTTCCCTGTCATTTCTCAGTTAAATTGGTCATCTCACACAAGCCTACACTACTGTATCCTGACACGCTGCTTGTGATCTATTGTGGGGCCGAGGGTCTATTCAGGGTCTATTCATTTGTTGCTTATTTACATCTTTTAATGTATTTGTGTCGCGATGCCTGCTTCGGCTTATCACGTAATCGTAAAATAATTATTTTGCAATCATGAAAAAGACATGTGCAATGCAATAACAACTCACTTGACAGTTTTCTTGTATCCTCTTCTTTTGGGTGGATTTTGGTATTGTGACAACTCCATTCTGAGGAAACGTAGAGATTGTTGTTCGTAAAAAACAAGGAAAACAAATATATAAATATATTCTTGGAGACCTTTAGGCTGGCAAAATGTAACAGCACAAGCACCTGAATACTCCAGCGTATGCAGATCTGAGCAGGTGTGCGTCTGTATTTTTCTGCTACCTCGAGAACCACTGGATTGCTGAGGGCTTTATTCTTAGCCAAAGGACTGTACCCTTCAAACACAATTCCCTCCTGACGGCAGTAGTCTATCAGCTGGTTGGGCTGCTGGAGAGGATGGTACTCCACCTGTAGTGCATGTAATTTGTAAGATACATCATAGGCAACTTACTGCATGTAGGCACTTAATTTACCTGTATACTTCAACATTGTTACAAACAGCACACCAAAGACTCATTCATGTGCCATAAAAACCCTAGCTGTTTGTTTAGTAGCTCATGGGGCAATGCAAACTAACATTAGTGTAGCAGTATGATATCAGTATAGGGACCCTCATGAAAAATCTACTTCACCCTCACAACTAAAAGAGTATTAGTTTTTTACATAGTTTTTTTCTCTTCTTGCAATACATCATCTCTGAAACCAGTCAGTCATTTCCCAAACCTGCCTGATTGCCTCTGTAGGCTTGTTTTCTGAACTCAAAAGAAAGACAAGAAAAGACCTGGTTAACATGTGGAACGACATTGCAGTCTTCCTTTAACTGTTCCAGGTGGTGGACCAGAAAGTTGCTCACACCAATGGCACGGCACACCCCTATAGTGAAAAAAATAATTAATATACTGTATGTATATTTTGCTGGTATCATCAAAATAATACCACCTTTTGCAACATTTTTTCGACATTATCTCTAATTTTCTCTACCTTCTTTATAAAGCTCCTCCAAAGCTCTCCACGTCTCAGCTCTCATCTCCCTGTTGGAGCCACCAGGTTGCAACGACTCTGGCCAGTGCATCAGGTACAGGTCTGAAAAGAAGAGACTGTGATGATTTCATTCAAACATTGAAAAATAGACAGGAATATGCATAGAATGTTTGTGGAATATAGACTGCCATAATAATTAAAGAACATCTTTTAGAGAAAGGCCACAGGTGAAAGGTGGAGTCGGTGATTTTGGAGAATGCTTGTGGTCAAAATCAGTGAATAAGAGATAGTCACTGATTTTGACAACAAGCACAGAAAACTGTAGTATCTGTTAACCTGTATCAATCACACAACCCATACCAAAATATTCCACCCCCATCTTTGAGCAGGAGTCAAGGTAGGCCTTCTTTGCAGCCTTGTATCCGTAGTCTCCTGGCCATAGTTTATTGGTGAGCCACAGGTCACTTCGTGGTATCCCGCTTTCTCTTATAGCTTTACCCAGTTCCTCCTCACAGCCGTAGCGCTTTGCTGTGTCAATGTGACACACACCACACTCAGTGAGTGCATACACAATGGCATCATGAGAGTATCCGCCAGAATGTGATGTGCCTGGATGAAGAATATTAAACACAATATAGGTTAAAAGTATTGCCATAGTCCCATATGAAAATAACTGTAAAATAGATGCAGTAGCCTACATTGACATAAAGAAGATAAATACATCTGTGGGTGTGTGTGTGTGTGTGTGTGTGTGTGTGTGTGTGTGTGTGTGTGTGTGTGTGTGTCTGTCTGTCTGTCTGTCTGTGTTGTTTTTGAATGAGTGTGAGAGAAATGTACACTAACATTTTAATATAGGCCTAGTCATATTTTCAATTAGGGTTTCCTCCTATTATTTACTATCTATGGTTTCCTCCAATACATGGCCTAATTAAAAGAACATATTGAACAAATAAATAATAACGCATGACACAACATACTAGCTATAAACATCATACAATGTGTGTGCCTTTTTTTGTTTGTTTTGTATTAGCATAGTGTCACGCCACACGTCTGGGAGATAAACTCACCTAACCCAAATACTGGAATCTGCAGACCATTTGAAAGTGGGACTTTGGGACAGTTCAGCACTGATGCGAAAGACATCTTCTTTTGTGCCGCAAAGCCGAGCAACCTGAATTGCAAACAAGTGTCATTCTTACTTTGTAATGCCTTTATGAATCGCTTTGCTTAATAAACGTAAAGTAGCGTAAACGTTGTTACACAACTATACTCTACGATTTCTAACGACTTTCCAAAGCAACTACATACCATATGCTACAAAAAATGAGGCTATAGGCTACAAACAATTCCAGCACTGCACCACTAACCACACTTACCTGAGCTTTGCTGTTAGCGGTTTGGACTAGTGATTTGATAGTAAAGTTTTTCGGTTTTCCTTTACAAATCTCCACACCGTGGACAATAAAGAATTAACTAACTAACTAACTTTCCTACGGCAGTAGCATCTCTGGGATAGATGGAGATGTGCCTCCAACGGAAAACCTGACAAACCGCCTATTTACAACTAAGAGAGCGTCTGTTTCTAAAGGATACATAATACGCTAATGTGCGACAATGTTATATTGTGAAATGTAAACAGAAAAACTTAAATAAATCGTATATATTTAATGTTATTGTCCATTTAAGCACGCAACGTCTCTTCCGGTTACTTTCTTTCGTCTGCAAACATATGGTTGCTGTTGCTATGGTTGCTACTATGCTCTTTCCTCTCAGGCTCTTTGGTTACACTCAGCCAACATGGCGACCATGTAGTGAAACGGTTTTTTTGCAGTGCCATCAAAATGAGGTAAGTTTTCGAGTTAGGCCAATGAATAAAGCAGGACTTCTACCATGAACCTATTAAGAAACGTTTCTAACGTGCTAGATGGAAAGAAATTGCTCTATCTTGTGGCTGTTGGGTTTATTAATTGAAATATTACTACATGCTTGAGATTACTTCTACTAAATGTGGACGACAAAATAATTGTTTTCATACTTCAATAAGTCCGGTTTTGTGTGTAAGCTAATTTGCGTACGAAACAAATAAAGCGTGTTCAGGGGTGTAGCAAGTGATTCTGGAGCCGTCAACGCTGTTAGCATGTTCACAGGAGCTATTTCCATTTGATCACTTTCTGATTGACCCGGTGGTGTGTGCAGAAAGCCTCACGTGGGCTTTGAATTCCATTGATAAGTCCAACACCACATAAATAAGTCAATGCCGAGTGTGTAGCCTACAAGTTGAGTGAGTGTATCGACTTCTGAGATGTATCAGCTGCTGGGAGTGACAAAAGCTTGAGTACATTTTATTGGAGATGTCCTGCATATCCATATCATCACATGGGAACAATTAAGTGACTCCATTTCCAACACACACATTCCAGATGTTTCCATCCCCTTGTTCAATTAATCAAGGTATATATCATTGGTCTCTTATTTTTTTATTATTTTTTGTATTTGTATTTTTAACCTAATCTCTATTGAGGACTCTTATCATATCATCACATAACTCATTGTAACTGCTTTATGTTTGTGCCTGTATGTCTGCCCATTGTCTAGCTTATCTGTCTTCAATGCCACTTTTTTTGTCACATTATCTGTCTGTTAACAGAGTTTTTTTTAAAGAAGGATGATTATTTGGCTAATGGTTTCATCTATCCATTTTAAAAGGGCCTTGACAAGTAAGTCCTTTCATCGCCACAAGAGGGCAGGGTTATTTTGGTGCCTCTAGAATATTTTTCACAACATAATAGTGTGACTCATTCAGCCAAAGCCTACTGTTCAGATAGCTGAATCCATCTTTCTCTATATATCTATGCCTCTCCTGTGGCGCAGGGTCCCCCGTTGCGGCATGTGCTTCCGGAGAAGCTATTTGGTGTGGCCCATCCTGTTGCTGCTCCTGGTAGGTGCGGCCCTGACAGCCCTGCTGCCCCCCGCTGAGGAGCAGGGGGCCGTGGGTGTCCTGGGAGTGCTGCGCCGGGCAACATCACAAAATGACAATCCTGCGCAGAGCCGCCATGGTGACAGCACGGAGGAGGAGCAGAGGTTTACCATCATTATCCAAACCTACAACCGCACAGACATTTTGCTCAAACTCCTGAACCATTACCAGGCGGTGCCTCATCTCCAGCGGATCATTATAGTCTGGAACAATGTTGCGGAGCAGACGCCGGCGAAGTTGTGGGACTCTTTGGGGCCTCATCCGGTCCCCGTGCTCTTCAAGGTGCAGACTAGCAATCTGATGCGCAACAGACTACAACCATTTCCTGAGATTGATACAGATGGTGAGTATATGTAAGCTTTTCATCTTTTATGTCTTGTTTCAAGATTGTCCTTCATTGGCGTTTGTTTGACTTTTGCCTGGATCCTTAGCTGTGCTGATGCTGGATGACGACACCCTGGTCAGTGTTCCCGACATCAGCTTTGCTTTCTCAGTCTGGAAGGTAATTAGGTTCAGCCACTCTGTAGATGAAAGTGATTCCCATTTGTATCTAGATTTGATCTACTTGTTACAGTTAACATATAATGCATATCAAAATTGTAATTTGTGTCTCTGCTAGAAACGGTTTACATGGTGTAATGTCCCAAACAAACCTTTATATTTCTCACAGTGCCATTGTTGAATCTCCTCTTGCCGGCCTCAGTCAGAAATGCTCCATTTTGGAGCCTGTCTCTTTAAGCCCTGCCTTCCGAAAAGCCCAGTCTGCTCTCATTGGCCCAAATTCAGCTTGAATCTTGTTTAATAAAACTTCCAGCTAGATTCAGGGGTATCGGGGCTATGCTTATCACAGGTGGAGCAGTACTATGTTAGGTTGGTTAATAAGGGAGGGGTCTGGCTCCTCCCCTTATAACATCATAAGGGGGAGGGAAATCTTGACTTGAGTTTTTGAACACAGGTTTTTAGAAAGCTGGAGGTGGAGTAAAAGAGAGATGGTGTTTTTTTGCATACTTTGAGAGTCTCTTGAAATAACGGGGACCCATATTAATGTTGAACTAACTAATCATTTACATAAGAGGCATTATGTGGTCGATTTAACTGCACCACACACAATGTGAATGGCATGAGGAGGTGTAGCATGAGCAGTGTTATCTTTGGTTCCACAGCAATTTCCAGAGCAGATTGTCGGGTTCGTCCCACGGAAACACGTCTCCACACGAGGAGGAGTGTACAGTTATGGCAGCTTTGAACTGCAGGACCCAGAAACAGCTGGAGGTGACAAGTAAGTTATGCTTCTTTTTTTCGTGTGCCACACAAAGCTCCACATTAACTGTACGTTGCTTGTTTAGTTTGGTGTTACTTTGATTACACCTTTAACATTGATCCTCTCTCCCCTCAGATACTCCATGGTGTTAATTGGTGCCGGCTTCTTCCACCGTCGCTACCTGCAGCTCTTCCAGGACCAGCCTCAGTCAGTGCACGCGCTGGTGGACCAAACGCAGAATTGCGACGACATCGCCATGAACTTTGCCGTGGCGCTGTATTTGAGGAAACACTCCCAGTCTGCAGCGGGCACATTTAACAAACCCGCCGGGGTCTTTGTAAAACCCGTGGATCTGCGCAACCTGGAAAAGGATGCCAGCAGCGGGTACCAGGGTATGTGGCACCGCCCCGAACACCTTCTACAGAGATCCTACTGTCTGAACCGGCTGACGCAAATCTACGGCTTAATGCCACTCTGCTTCTCCAACCTGATGATCTCCCAGTTTGGCTTCCCCAGCTATGCCAACCACAAGAGTAGAGGTTGAGGGAACTGCCACATTACTGACTGTTTTGACCTGAAAGATATTCAAGTAGCAGCCTGGCACGTCCGTGTTTTATTGACATTGACAACTCATCACGTGGTATGAGGGTTGATCACTTGGTGGACAGTGGATATTCCCATGATCTCTAGCTGTCTTTGGCATCATTTACTGGACCTAGAAAACATAAATGCAAGCAAGCTTTTTACAGCTTCAGACATTTTAAAGTAGCAGTTATTTGTGTTAACAGTGCCGACCCCTTCATGGGAATAAATTTCACGGAAAAAATATTTTGCAAAATGATTGCAAAACAGTAGCGATATGGCAGTTTCTCATCTGAGGAAATTAATTTCAACACTACGTTTTCAACACTAAATACAAATATTTATTATGTTTTCGTATTGTTTAGGTGCTCAATGCAATCGTTTTTTGTTTCAGGATACTGAGCAGTGTGAACAGCAAGGATTTTACACATGGCCCAGTCGGATGAAATGTCAACATTGAACATTGTCAGTCTTAGATCGGCAAACCTAATCTTAGGCCCCAAAAAATCCCTCAGATAAAGTAGAATTATTTCTAAGTATTTTGCACTTTTCAACACAATATTTATGTGCAGCACTATTCATGCATGGACAATCAGTTTAAAAAAGAAAATGTGGTCACGTGAATTTTCTTAGGAACATATCATGTGATTAAGTTAAATAAAGCAGACAGTATTCTCTGAACTGATTAGTGGATGAATTCATAATTACAATATCTGTCAATAAGATTGGAAAAAGGTGAACAGAGGTCTATACCCTGGGACGTACAGAATGATTGAAGAAAACGCAGAGTGATGGGGATCCTTCTGCAATGTTTTTGGATGTGGTGACAATTATCAGGTAAATTCTTGTTTCAATTAGTTCATTTCCCTTCAGCTATATATGCATAGGTATTAAAGCATTTTTGACTTTGATGGTTGAAACTCCAGTTTTAATAGCACCATCTCACAGGACTGTTATATTACATTGAATTCAGCAAATGATTTAGTCATTGAATCGTATCAGCACTGTCTTACTTACACAATGGCTTTCAATAACGTGTATAGGAAAAAGCTCACACAAAGGCTGAAGGTTAAACATTACTAAGAGGTAGGATAGTGATGATGTTTCCATTTGGTAGATTGAAGGTGTTGTTTGTAGGTTGCAGCAGAGGTCATCAGCTTGCACAGTAACCATCGGCCATTGCAACACCGGGCGGGTCCCGTGACCTGGTCTTCAAGTTTTAGCGCTCTGCATGCCATTAAAATCAGCTCATTTACTAAACTTGGATGAAAAACTATATTTAATGATAAACAATAACATCCAACCCCCTCCCCTTACTGGTGGGTAAAAAGTGTCCTTGCATATTTCTGAGGTGAGCTCTGGACTTGCAGAGTTCTCACTGTGCACCAGGCCCACGTCCTCCTCCTGGCCTGGATCCACTGACACCGGAGGAACGCATGTCATGCCACAGCTTGACAAGAGGCTCCCTCTTCCTCCAGATCAGTTTGTGACCATATGCCACATACCATCTGTAGGACCAGATAAAAAGGAGACGGTTAAAAACACACAGCAGGACAGGATACTATGAACCACAGTGTCCAACAACTTGATATTTACATGTAAAAAAACATTCAATAAAACAATTTTATGGGGGTGCTCATGGTGTAGTGGTTAGAGCGCCCCCTGCCCCACTTTGGTTGTTCTCTGCATGTCATTCCCCTCTCTGCCCCATTTAATCTCTGTCTCTCAAACTGTCCAATAAAGCATTAATAAATAAAAGTAAATAAATATATAATAATAATAATAATACTGTTTTATACAGCATGTAACTTGTGATTTCAGTATATAGTTATTTTTACAGAATTTTTCTCATAACTTTGAGTGTCATGTTGGACATTCAGTAGCAGTTCTGGACCGTGTCTTCATCAGCAAATCTTCAAAATTTCACATTTTCTTCTGATCAAATAAAGGACATTGAACCTCAGCTTTTAGGTTTTGAACTCCATCTGCTACTAAAGTGTATTGGATGTGAAAGAAAGCTTCTAAACATCTACCAAATGTAAATTGTGGCGAGATTTTATTCTCCACCCTCCGTTTCAAAAGGTCAAGAATTGACTGAACTCAAAAGGTACAAGCAGACTTTTTTACTCTCTCACTGCATTTTCCACAGTTTAGACTAAACACCAACTTTCAGGTAAGACGAACAAGTAAGTTTTTCTCCGCTATAAAACACGTTTGTATTATTGGTCCATCCTTTTAAATAAGACCTGTTGAGGTTAAATAAACTGTTATTATTCCTTTAAAACGTAAAAGAAACATTTGGTCGCTTACACTCCAAAGAGGGCTCCCCCAAGGTGGGCTGCATGGTCAAACAGCCGCCATCCCAGTATTAGCCCAGCTGCATCTATGGCAACGAGCGCTTTCAGAGCCTAAAGACAGAGCAATGACAGGAACCGGAAATTATACACAGTACGCTACACTAAATCAACAACCAGGCTGCGTTCCAATACCCATTCTTTCTGCTATTTAGTATGGTAGAAAAAAAGATTTAGGATGTCCCAATTCTTGTGGTCAGATTTTAGTATGCATAAAAATACCCAGATGTCTACTATATCCGTCCGAGATTTTCAGTGTTGAAATCAGCATGCTATTTGGGAGATTCTGACCCACAATCCAGTGCGCACACATCGACGGATCCTCTGTATGAAAACAACCTGCTACGGATATGAAAGCAAGAGGCATGATCAAGGCGTAATGTTATGATGAAATAAATTCACTCACACACACTGGACTTTGTCCCTTATGTTCATGCACAGATTCACATCACCTAGTCTCTGCAGCAAAGACACAACGGGACTGTCAACACCCTTTTTGAATGTGTGAAAACTACAGTATTCCAAGTCCTGTTACACTTCAGGAGGTGAGTATATACATAACAGAGCAAGACAACCCTTTTTTTCCTAACCATACATATAAACCTGATGTACACACACGTACTGCGCATCACTTACACTCCCTGCTGTGAATGTGACCATGGGAAGGAAGATAATGCCGAGCTTGGCCTCTGGCATCTGGGTGCAGACTGCGGCCAGCACGGCCATGACGGCGCCTGACTATGGATCAAACAAAAGACAGGTCAAAAGATTAGAGTTATTGCACTTCTTTTACGTGGGGCTGTATGGCGTTTGAGTATATATCTTACCGCTCCTAGTGATGGATAGAGACGTCCAGTGGCTGTTTTGCACATGTAGCTAACCATGTTGGAAATCACACCTGAAAATGCACATGAATGACGTATCAATCCTTCCAACCCGCAAAAAACTATTTCATCCCTTTTTTTCACTTTATTTTCCCATTTTTCGTAGTGACCATTTATTTTACCGACTAGTTCTAACTGTACCCAGATTCTAACTCGTAAGACATTCTAGAAGTGGTTGGGCGCTCGTGGTATAGTGGTTAGAGTGCCTCAATAGATTCAATAAGAGAATAAAAGAGGTTTGGGCTTGATAGATTCAATCCTGTTTCAATACTGTATTTGTATTCAGTTAAAGGCAATAAGACTCCAGATCCCTGTTCTTTTTCTAACTCACCTGCAGACAGGTAGACTGCAAGAAACTGCTCCTTCCCCAAGAGAGTCACAATTCCTGAAGAAAATGTCCACAGGACATACATGTTGGTCAACATGTGGATAATGGAGTAGTGGCTGAAGGAGGATAGGACCATGGGAAGGCACCGTGTTTCTGGTAGGGGGAGATGAAAAAGGGGACGGAAACATTAAACGTGCGCTTGGAACACACATAGAGGAAAACTTAATCATGGCCATTGGAGATCATGCTGAAAACTTAACACTTTCATGAAATGATCACCCTTCATGTTTGTTTAAGCAATCTTTGTATTATTCATTCAAATGTCTAGGTAGAACAGTTATACTTACTGGAAGCTGGGTTGGACGTGAAGTATTTAATCATCCTTCTCTGCAATGAAGGCACTCGCCAGCAACACAGGACTACAGCATTTACCGCAATGATACCTGGGAAATAGGCAATAAGGAGAGCTCCTGACTATGAAGAAATGTAGGGTAAGATTTAACACATATAAAGACAGACGTAGATTCTGGCCGTTATATTTGAAGACACAAAAGGCACAAAATGACTCTTGTTTCAGCAAAATGGGTTACCAGTGACTGTCCTCTGTCCCTCTGTGAGGCCGCTCCAGAAGTCATCCACGGTGGACATCAGGAGGATGAGCTGTCGCTGGAAGCCCGACAGCTGCTTCCACCAGTCATGCCAGTGCGCCATGTCCTGGGACCCCTGGGTTACATGGGAATGGTTCACTGGATCAATATAAGCTTGACCGCGGCGCAGGAGAGATGCATCATTAAAAAGGGATAGTTCAGTATTTTTAAAGTGGAGTAGTATGGGGTACTTAGAAATAGTAAGTGTGTTACCTTATTGAGATGGCAGATTTTTGCCACAGCTACAGTTTAACGCCAGACACCTCCCTTAAACTTCTTATAGTGACTGTGCTGACAGCTTTATCCATAAGGTAACACAATAACTATGTTTAAGTATTCCATACAATCCCACTTCAAAAATACTGAACTATCCCTTTAAAACCTCACCTGTGAGAATTTTTCGGACTCTTCTTCATCTTTGGCCCTCCGAACTCTCCACTTCAAGGTCTCATACTGCAGGATGGCTGCCGCACCGAAGGTACAGCCTGTAAACTGACATGGAGTCAGACAACAACCAAAACAGCCATCAAAGTGTCCCAAACCTCCAGTAGGCCTAGTGCGTGCATCAGTTAGTTTTTCTCATTCAAGTGGATGGAAGAATTGCAAGGACCTACCCCTACTGTGAACATCAGCGGTTTGAAAAGGGATGGCCTGGGGACTTTGGGAGGAGGAGTTGGATGAGGGGGACCTGGTGTGCCAGCCTCAGAGGGTGAAGCTTTTGTTTCTTGGGTGACATTTCCTTTCTTCGTATCCGCTCTTTTGGCTTCTCGACGGAAACCACGGCTCTGTTGGTTGTGGGGGTTCAGTCTGCCAAGAAAACGTGTCCACATCAGGAGGAATATTTAAATCAGTAGTATTATTATTTACAAACTGACAGCTTCAGTAAAAAATATTAACTTTTATATACTATGGAAAAAACATACTTGATTGAAATATAACATGAATGCCTAGCTGTATTCACGCAACAGAACAGCTCTGCAGTGAAAACTATAGCGTGTAATGCTGATAGCACCCAATTGTGTAAAATATACAGGCTTAACTAGCAAGTATACAGCTAGGTGAGAACATAGGCTGAGAAGCATGCAGGCTCAGGAGATTAAGCCTCCTACCAATAAGTTAAAACCTTAGCTATTTAATTATCAGGCTACAGATTTAATAGGGTCAAAAATAGGCAGTAGGAAAAGCAGGATATTTAATTATGCGTCTTAAAAAGCTTGGCTCATTCAAAGACATACTGGTTTCGCCTGCTTTGACTGTAAACATATGAAATGTACAGCTGTCCTCAGCCCCGTGGATCTCTCCACAGTGACAGTTAGGTAATCACACAAACACACGCTTACACAAACGTCCCGTCACTGATATTCACGTTAGAAAGAAAATACGACCTGAACAGCCGTATGCTACTCTCACCTGGGGCTTCGTGAAGTCGTGTTCGCGGATTTGATGTACTCTGTTTTGGCCCATTTCATTACACATCCCCTCCACGCCATGTTTGTGATGACCTCCTGCCAGAAGCCCCGCCCGCCGCCAGTCTAGAGCTAATGCTGCGTTCAAGGACTCGTCTTAAAGCTCCGATTCGTCAGTTCCACTCAAGAGATCTTTGAACCTTTATACAAGCCGCAAATAAGAATATAATTCGGAAAATACAACTTTATTGTAACTTCAACCCAATGTAACCATAGCCACTTATTCTCAAGTCTAAGCAAGTTGTACATAGGCCTACTGTGCATACATGATGTAGGCCTGATGCATAATGGAAATGTAGGCCTACTAGGCCTACATAAAGCACACTACATCTAAAAGTAATTTATGCCTATTAGCCAACATACACACTAGTATGGTATTATCCAGCCATTATTTGCACCTCAACTAACCCTTAGGCCTACATGTAGGCCTACAGTAGCCTAAGCTGTAGAGATTGTGTATGTCACTGTCCATTTTCTGTTTACTGTGTGCATGAGTGGCTACACTAAAAGCTACTGAAAACCAAGGAGTCACTTCCCTGTATTCTTATTCTGAATTAAACATTGAGATAACTTGAATAAAGAAGGAGGACAGGGCCTCTGAATTGTGCAGACACAACATCTTTTTGATTTTCGAAAGACTACACTTCACTTCCCTCTAGTGGCTAATTAAAGAACAGATTTGTCTGATGCTCGAGGTCTAGCTACAATACTTCTCGAGTCATTCAAATTAGTGCTATTTTATAGTTCCACTAATCTAGATTTTACTGATAACTATTGTACTTTGTTTTACTGGACTACAAACTTGACAGCCTCTAACTGCAGATTAAGATTTTAGATCTACAAGTTATAATAAAGAGGTCAAATAGGTTGCATAGGTAACTTTATGTACAATTGGACTTTAATACTTTTGTACTTTTACAAGAGTAAAATTATGAATGCGGTTAAATGAGTAGGCCTACTTTCCCTTTGTTATAGTGCTAAGTAAATGATCCAAATTATAATTCCCCCTCTGCAGATATGTCCAAAATGAAAGAAAGAAAGAAAGAAAGAAAGAAAGAAAGAAAGAAAGAAAGAAAGAAAGAAAGAAAGAAAGAAAGAAAATGTGAAAGCTTTGAGCATAGAGAAGAATAAGAGATAACAAAACAAAATACATACAGTGGATGATATATTCTTCAAAAGTTCAAATGATTAGTTAAAAAATAATTGTTATCTTTCTCCTCCTTTGTTTTGTAAACATTTGGTTAGCACATATACACGTTTGTTTTGATTAAAACAAGATAAAGTAGTGCAAGCCTATCCCTTGACAGTTGCTGAGCAGTATTGATGGCACTGGGTGTTATTGGCATCTGGACAAGTTCCACAAACTCCTCACAAGCTTGCCAGTGACTCCAGGAATATGTGAAGAAGGTAGAATTTTCCGTGAGAAGGCTGCACTGCAGTGACTGCAGAGTTTACAGGGGCTCTCCTCACCTGCACTTGACTCACCGGGCCACTTTAACTACGGACAATATGCACCGAGAAAAGCTGTAGAGCTAGAAAAGAAAAGAAGAAAGGCTTTAAAACAGCAGTGAGTTTATAAGGAAGTGTTTGCGTGCTGCTTTGAAAGGAAATCTAAATGCCGCTTTGGTACAGAACACCTCCTGACATAAGCATCTATTGTACTCCTGCTTCGACTCTGTCCTGCAACACACATGCACGCACGCACGCACGCACGCACGCACACAGACACACACACACAGACAGTCTCAACCCTCCCCCAGTCTTTACCTGTGCCGAGCTCACTTCAATTTACTCAGAAACCCAGATAAATGCTGTAATACAGTTAAAGCAGTTTGGGGAGCAGGTTAGGTAATTAATTTCATCCGAAGCAGACATCGATCCCATGGGGATGATTATATAATACAGCATCATACTTCCGCAAGCACATTACGGAAAAGTGTGGTTGTAGAGGTTTTATTCGGGACAAAGTTACAGTGTACAAAAGAAAGCGGAGCTATATGCCTTTGCCAATGTATGGAGCCAAGGACACAGACTGCCAGGTTAGATGATATCCTATGGGTGCTGCAGGTCCTGGGACAGTGGAGGGCAGGCAGGGGAGATGCTGGAGAGGAGGAGCAGAGGAGGCAAAGGGAGGGATGACAGTGATAGGACTGAGGAGGGGAGGCAGAATGGGAGGAACAGAAAGAGAGAGGAGAGGGGATGAAAAAGAGGGTGACAATCATGAATATTTTAAGGTTCCTCCTCACAGGTTGGCTTATGTAAAAAGCTGTTTGTGATTTGGATTTTGGTAAAAAGGGCTGGACATTGCTGCAGTCCTGCTATGCATTAAAAAAACACAATGCTCACACACATGAATCCCTCCCTTGAATCTGTTTACAGGGCTGAAGCCTAGGTTTCTTTCTGATCAATGCAGCGCATCTTTTTCTCCCACCCCTAGCAGAGGTGTCCTCTTTCGGGTCCTCTCATCGATTCACTGTGAACCGACGCCAGCCAGGATTCGCCTGTGTCGGCACCATGGGGCGAGCGAGGCCTCGGTCATGTGACGAGAAGCGTGACGTCTTGAAATCAGAAACAACTTGACATTCTGGTGTAGGACAGTCATTTGTCTTGCTGCAGTGTATATACAGTACGTCTGGAGAGAGTGGATAATGAGGCAACTCTGGGGCTTGGATTCTCTGGCAGACTCGTGATGATGGACGTCATTTGGCCTTGGGGCTTCGATTTCAACCCAAAGGCTATAAACATCTAATACCAGCAGCCCAGTCTTTTTATACCACCCAAAGGAAACTCTAGCTGTGATCATAGCGTCCTATCTGAGTGCTGATGCAGTGATTTCCAAGACACTGATCAATGGGCCAGTTAGATAATACCACCACACTGGGACTTGTTTTCCTGTTGTTGTTTTTTTTCTGCTTGGATTTTAGGACCGCAGTGGTCAGTATATGATTTACACAATGCAACTGTGTTAAGTGGACAATGAGTGGCCACCACTGCCAAAATCCTGATGTTCATTGTACCCCAAATACCATAGAAGACAGCTTATATAGCACAACAGCTTAAAGCTCTCACTACTGAGTGTTTATGTAGGCCCCTTAAGGTTTTTCGGGCTGAAAGAAATCACAAGAGAATAAAAGGGGCACTTGAATGAATATGAGACCAGTACATTTCACCCTTGCTACATACAGTATGCTGCCTGCCCTGGCATTTCAACACTGTTTTGATTACACAACACTAGCAAGTTCATGAAGAGCTTGTTAGCCAAAAAACAACAACAACCAAACATTATACTAGAGCAGCCTGCTCATTCTGAATGTACTCTGCAGTCTTTCTATGATCTGTTCACAGTGCCTATCAGAATTACACTGCAGTATAATCAAATAACAGGCACAATAAAGAGTCAAATGCTCAGGGCACAACTATTGATCCGTGAATCATTCATTAAATAATGGATGTCTCTGAACAAAAATATCATCCGCCTTTTGTGAACAGTAAAGCAACGTGTTAGGCTGTTTAGCTCATCACTGTTGGGTGTAAGTGAAAATTATTTGTCAGTCATTTAAAAAAGGGGCGCTGAAATATTCAGAGGAAAAGATGATGAAAGTTGCACATTTTGATGTGTTGAGTTTACTTACTTATTCCCTAAAAGTTCAGAAAAGGCATAGACTTAAAGAAATCATGACCGTTTGTTGTCCCGTGGCTCCCAAATGGTGGAACGAGCACCCCATTGATATCAGGACAGCAGAAAGTCTACACATCTTCCACTGCAGGTTCAAAAAAAAGCATTTGTTGATGAGTATGATGCATTACTTTATTTGAAGGTACACAAACCTTCAGCATTAGTTCTACAGAATATACCTTGTATGTGAATATGTTGTGAATATCATTAAAAAAACAAGATGATCATCCCGTGTCTAGCCTGACATTTTATTTGAATTATTAAGTCATAATTACCTAACCATCACCTAATGATTCATTAATACAGTATTTCACTGTTTACCAGTAATCATTAGTCCTTGAATCACAGTCTCTCAGTACCAACTCATTAACTTTCCATTACCTGATGCTTCATCAATACAGTATATCCTAGTTTGTGTACCTTAAAGTAAAGTAATGCATCATAATCATTAACAAATGCTTACTTGACCATTAACGTACCATTACTGAAGCAGTTTGTGTACCTTCAAGTAAAGTAATGCATCATACTCATTAACGAATGCTTACTTGACCATTACTGTACCAATAGTGAATCAGTACCTACGCATTAACTTTCCATTACCTAATGCTTCATTAATACAATATCTCCCAGTCTTTTTACCAGAAACTAAACAGTGCTTGAATCAGTTACTCAGTACCAACTCATTACCTAACATTACCTAATGCCTCATTAATACAGTAACTCCCGGTCTGCTTACAGTAACTAATCAATAGTGCTTGAATCACAGTCTCTCAGTATCTACTCATTAACTTACCATTAGTTCCTCATTCCCACTCAGTACCTACTCACTTTTTGTGTACCCTATTGTAAAGTGATACCCAAATCTCTTCTGACTGCACCTTAGCTAAGAAGATGTTGATCATTAAAAAAAAGAAAAGAAATTGCACCTACATGTAGCACTTAATAGTTTGGCTTATTTGAAGCTAATGTACTTGCATGATGTTTGATGTTTTGAGTTGGTACCTTCACGGTTGAATGTAGCCTACTACGTTTTGGAAGCCACTGAGGAAGAAAAGCATCAGCTAGAATAAATGTAACGTAGGAAAGGAGGGAATATGGATTTTTATCATTATGCTTATTAGCAACTAACAAATGCTGGTGTTGACATGAAGGTCTAGGCAGTAGCTATTCTGGATCTGCCTATTATGGATTTGTCGGGCATGGGACAATAAGAATAACTTTAATCATTTATCACTCATTCAACCGTACTGTTTGTTCAAATATTTTCTTAACTGTTGTCTGATCAACATTTCAGTTTGACATGATGCTTATTGGCTCCATTGTACAGCCACATGGTATTTGTTATAGCACCCACCTAAAGAGTGCCAGGACGACAAATACAACAGTATTGATCATGGTTTATTTATAAAATAGAACAGGTTCGTCAGCATAACCATCAGAACAAAGTGTAAGCATGCATGCATGCAGCTTTAGAAGGGCTTTGCAATGCTTTCATTTGAAACAGTGGGATAACAGCTCCTGACAAACACATCTACTGTGCTCTGAGTCCTGCATCATCCATTCTCGCCTGCAAAACACACACACACACACACACACACACACACACACACACACACACACACACACACACACACACACACACACACACACACACACACACACACACACACACACACACACACACACACAGAGGCGGACTCAGACTGTTTGAAGGGTAGGGGCGAAAAAATAAAAAGGGCACATTCTGGACAACATTTCTAACTCGATAAATTTAAAACGGATGCAAACTGAAAATATTAAGTTTTTCTGACTTGGCATCTAATTGTGCTTTTCCACTATGGGTACGGACATACTCTTAATCCGCTTTTTGCTTTGTGATCCAGTGGAGATTTAAATACCACTCGATGTAGCTGTTTTTCATAGCGACGCTACATGAAAGCAACGCCTCTTTCGCATTCCCCGTTCGTCGGCTGCACCTCATTAGAGTACCACAACTTGTCTTTTCGGTTTGCCGTATTCTTGCTCCAGAGGGCACATCATCATGATTTAGGCCTATTGTATGGAGGTGCAACCTAGGGCACTCAATCATATTTGTTCACGCGTAAAGGGCAGCCAACAAGGCACTTTCTCTCATTTTCACCACCATAGAGGGCGCTTTAGCATCACTTTTTCAACCATGGGGGCACCTGACGGGCAGAAGTGCACTAGAAGGGCACCAGAAGGACCAGACGGACAGAAGGGCACATTCAGGGCACTATCAGGGCACTAGAAGGACCAGAAGAGCACTATCATGGCACTATCAGAGCACTATCAGGGCACTAGAAGGACCAGACGGGCAGAAGGGCACTATCAGGGCACTTGTAGGGAACTAGAAGGGCACCAGACGGGCAGAAGGGGACTATAAGGGCACTCATTAAGGCACGTCATCAAATTTTCTTGCTCTAGAGGGCACATCATCATAATTTATTGTATGAAGGGGCACCCTAGAGGGCACCCAATCATGTTTTGCTCTTGAAAAGGGCAGTCAATAAGGCATTTCCTCTCGTTTTCACCACTCTTGAGGGCACTTTAGCTTGCTTTTTCAACCCCCCCCCCAACCCCCCCCCCCCCCCAACCCCCCCCCTGAGTCCGCCACTGCACACACACACACACACACACACACACACACACACACACACACACACACACACACACACACACAATGACAGAGTCCCATCCCTCCCTCATTCTTTACCTGAGCACTCACTCCACCTTTATTCAGAAACTCTTGCAAACACCGAGGGGACAGCAAGAGCTTTGCATCCGGTGTCACGGCGGGGTAACTACAAGGAGCTCATTTCGCACTCCATCACTTGAACCAAAGCTTCTTGCTTCCCTCTGCTCTGCTGTCCCAAACAGCGCGCACCGGCTCCCCGCGCATTCCCTCAGCCTACGTCGGCAGTAGATATCTTCAACTTCTGCAGTGCAAAGGGACATGGGTGATAAAAACGCCGGTAAGAAACTTCCACGTGCTTGTACATAAATTAGTCATGAGCCTATTTTGTTTTGCTATAGGCCGATATTTCGTTTTTTAATCTTTGTCTATTTATGTTGACTTATTATTAACCTATTATGATAATCATTATTGTTATTATTATTTTATATCATTATTAGGCTATATAGGCTACACATATTTTTTTTAGGACGTTTAGCGCTTCTTTGTTTTTTTTTCTGAGCGCCCACTGCGGAACACAAAAAAAGCCCTCTAACTTTGTTAGTAGACTGTGCCAGAAGCGTGCAGCAGAAGACCACAGGCTATTGGCTAGAGCAGTGATGCACTTTCACAGCCGAGGCTAGAAGTTGAGCCAGAGGCTGCCGGGGATACTGTATAGGCTATGTGAATTAATTAAAGAGACCACAGACCAGCGCATGCTTCAGTGCTGCAGCGCGGTGATGCTGCTGTCCCGGCTATAGCTCAATCTTCTACCGCTTCGACTAGTCCGCTCTCGCCGTTACGACTCTCCAGCATCGGGTAGCCTGATTAATATTCATAAAAACACAGTGTGGGCTATTGGAAAAAAAAAAACATAAACAGTCAATTTGTGCACATGTTAGACTTGTGTTTTCACCCCCGATGTTGCGCATGGTAAACGGTTTTTGTTCTCCCTGCCGGAGCTTTCCTTTACCCTGTCAGTGCTGTCAGCTGATTTAGACAGAAAACTGCTGGCTCTCCACTTTTTTCGGTGAGATGACTGTGCTCCTGTTCCCTTGAGCAGCGGTGGCGGTGGTGTGGCCTCAACGATCAGCATGCATGCGTGTTGTTCATATAGCTTTAATGGGCTATATAGGCTGTCATTTAGGGCTAAATGATGGGGTCTGCTGCATGGAAAACTGCTGTCCTGGGGTTATTATTATATAAGCGCAGCGTTATAAATGTAGCCGTATATCGTCATGCATCTTGTGGTTGTGTTGGCAGTGTTTTTTCAGATACGTTTAAGGATGCATGGAGTCAGCAAATCTGGAGACGCTTGTTGTCAAAATCCCTTTTTGTCAAAATGTGTGAATATCTCCTCCACAATCTGTTACTTGTAGCCTAGGTGCTGTCAGTGTCTGCACTGGATAAAAAAATCCAGTGTTAATTCACAGCCTAGGCTCTGTAAACGGGCAGGTGGGCCCCTTTGTTTACATACCCTTTTTTCACATGCCAATTTACAGAGCTTAGGCTTTGTATTTACACTTGATCTTTTTTCACCATGCATGCACACACAGTACGGACAGGTAGCGGATTGTGATATTCACTTATTCCGACAAATAGTGATTTTCACCACATAGCTGTCACTAGAATCGCTGACTAAAGCACAACAGCTTATTCCCCACTAAGGATATATTTGGATGAAGGGGACAGAGTGCCCATGTTGAAGTAGGGTAACATTCTAGCTTATGCTCACCCTCATGTGTTTTGCCCTACAGTTTATTGTAAGGCAAAATGCTACAGCAAAATTCAAAAGATACTGGGTAATACATATGTCGAGTAGACAGAGCATGGGGAGGGGCCGGTCCTGTGTGCAGTTTCCTTTTACCTACATCATCCAGGCTGTAAACCTGACTTACATCATTTGGGATCTGGTTTGTGGCATCTTCCATTGATCCCACACAGCATAGATGAAGTGTTCTGCTACCACCTTTTATATGCCTCTTGCTTATTCTGTTGAGCATAATGTCGGTGGGTAGGGTACTCTGATGTTGTTAATACTTGCCACCACAGCACGTTTTATGTTCATTGGAACTTTTTTATGCCTTATGGTGAAGTCAAACCAGTTAAACGTGAAACATATAAATAACTCCAGAGCTTTAATTATGACAATACATCTCAGTGACTGTATATTGGTCATATAACCGGCCACTTTATTAGGTACAGCAGTTCAATTTCTTCTTAACATATATAACTAATCAGCCAATCACATGGCAGAAACTCAATGCATTTAGGCATGTAGACCTGGACGGGACAACTTATTGAAGTTAAAACCGAGCAACAGAATGGGGAAGAAAGGGGTTTTCAAGTGACTATGAACATGGCAACGTTGAGGGTGCCAGAAGGGCTGGTCTGAGTATTTCAGAAACTGCTGATCTACTGGGATTTTCATTCCAAACCATCTCTAGGGTTTACAGAGAAAAAAAAGGAAAAAGGAAAAATATCCAGTGAGCGTTTTTGTTGACCAAAATGCCTTGTTGAAGTCAGAGGTCAGTGGAGGATGGGCATACTGGTTTGAGATGATAGAAAAGCAACAGTAACTCAAATAACCACTCGTTACAACCAAGGTATGCAGAATACTTTCTCTGAACAAACAACACGTCCAATTTTGAAGTAGATGGGCTACAGCAGCAGAAGACCCCACCGGGTGCCACTCCTGTCAGCTAAGAACAGGAAACTGAGGTTACAATTCACACAGGATCACCAACATTGGACAATAGAAGATTGGAAAAATCATGCCTGGTCTGATGAGTCTCCATTTCAGTTGTGACATTCAGATGGCAGGTTCAGAATTTGGCGTAAACAACATGAAAGTATGGATCCATCCTGCCGTGCACCATCAACCATGCCACGTTCAAAGTCACTTAAACCCCCTTTCTTCCCCATTCCGATGCTCGGTTTGGCTTCAGCACGTTGTCTTGACCACGTCTACGTGCCTATATGCATTGATTTTCTGCCATGTGATTGGCTGATTAGCTATTTGTTTTTATAAGCCATTGAACAGTTGTACCTAATACATTGGCCAGTGAGTGTATGTGGTGGCTGATATAAAAAGCCAAGCCGCTTTAAGTATTGCAGTCTGAGCTATTTACAGTATCAAGTGTTTTCCATTAACAACGTGCACTGTTTCCTTTTTTGAGGCTGACTCAGTGTTTGTGTCACCGTGGCTCTTGTGTAACGACGTCGAGGCTGATCTAATCACTTGTATATTTCAGATTTATTTCACGTGTTTTTATTAAACTGTACTTCACCTATTGGGAACTTTTGTAAATGTAGTAATTAATTACTTGACTGTGATTACGTAATCATTGATGTCTAGGGGTCTTAAGCTCTACCAGTGGAACATATGTTAGTCCGTTTTCCCTGGAGTCCCTAAGCAGGTTAATGAGGCCATGACAGTCCTTCATATACTGTTCACACTCGATATAGCTCATTTCTGTCAGTGTTTCTGCATTCTGTAGGATGTGGCATTTCTCTCACAGAAAGGAGGAAAAGCTCTTTCTTTAGTGCGGCTGCTGGTTCATTTTTCACATCCCTCTTCCACCCCACTCACTCCCCTTCCCTTTTTAAATTCCCTCTTTTCTGTCATGCACACGGCAGCAATCTTTAACCTCTCATTTCTTATTCCCCGCGTGTTGGCAGTCTTGACTATCGCACAATTTAAAAATTCCCCTTTCCTTGTCCCCTCTTTCTGTCTTATGCCTTACTTTTATTAATAATACGTGCGTGACAAATCTTCACGGTGAATGCTGAGGTCTGCATTCTCTCAACATTTTGGAATTCATCAGAAGCTTTGCACTGTTTGTTGTCATTTGCTGTGCTGGTTGTTACTAAAAACCCGTCATCACAAAGCAGGAAACAATATGGACAACTCTTTGTTGTGTTTTTTACGCACACATGCCCCATGAAAATACACACAACAATACACTTATAGCACCTCTTGATGGGCTGAGGGACTACACATAAGTGAAATAGCCAGGTGTGTCTTTCCTTTGGAATGCTGATCCGTTATATGTGACAAGTATCTTGTCTCGTTGTACTCAGATTGAGCCCCTAACCTCAAGTTTGCACACTTGATAGTTAGGAAAGACAATAGTGGCAGCTTCGCGTAATGCAACCATTAACAATGTTGCAGTGCTGCTTATTTTAGCAACACAAACCTTGCTGTAGCTTTGCAGAATATGAGAATGCTTTCATGGCATTGCAGCAACTGGAACCATCAGCAGTGAGGACTCAGTGCTGTTGTACAACACAGTGTTTTATGCACACACTCTTCTATACATTTAAAGGGTTCCTCTTCTCTGCATATAGGCTGTTGTCATTTGTCAAGGCACATCAAGGTTTTTACAAAAAAAAAATGACATGTACATTTATATTATTGCTGATAATTTTTCAAAACAACAGCAATGCAATGTTTCAGATGTGTTTAACATTGTATTGTCTAACGTTGAGCTGGTTCCCATTTTATGACACAAATGAGAATGAAAAATTTACTTGTAGACTCTTTACATCTGCATGTTAGACATAAACAAATCGTCAGTTAGGCTGCTGTCAAGCAATGTAAGCTCTTATAAAAATGTTAACTCACATATTTATGTTGTATTTTTTTCCATTTGAATAATTACAGACGGCTGGACAGAAATCCAATGGTCCCTTATGGCAATGTTTTACAGAGCCAACACTAGAAAAGGCCAAGTGCAATAGACAATGCAAACGTTTGATTTTCAAATATTTTTCTGCGTCTACGTTTATTAAATTAAAGTTTATTTAAGTAAAATGTTGTTTCTCATTTGTTTCTATTATTAAAGTTGTTGTGTTTTGTCAAATGCAAAAAACAAACCAGCAACAAAACAGCCGACCTGTTTTTTTTTTTTGACCACAACGCATTTTTACAGAATACATTTTCAATGACAGTTACATTTAAAGCTGGTTTCACCTTACAAGGTGAGCACTTTACCCTCCATCCTGTTTACAGATCGAGGAAGGTGAAATGAGAGCTGTCCAGCAACTTTCCACAGTGTCATCACAGACAGATTAACTGAGTTTGTCCAAACACAGACAGGACATTTTATTTATTTTTTTAGATATAAGGTACAGTTTGGACACATGTGGAATACAGGTCATCCAAAAGTTGTCAAATGGGATGCAATAAAAATGCTTGATTGGAGGAGGGATGATTTTTACATCAGACATTTTACTCTTAATGGCATGATTTTCAGTGGGGATGTGGAGAATGCCCCCTTCACTTTTCCAAACCCTGTTTTTGTCCCCTCACTTGTATTGTTTCAGGTCAACTTTCTGGAAAGACAGGGATGGATTTGCCCCACGGGCCTTGAGTATGACACATGTGCCTTACAAAGTGAAATCATTATGCAGTCTGCGCACCAGGTTAAAACTAGTAAATGCAGAAGTGGTGGCAGAAGTCAGATACTTAAGTAAAAGTAGCTAGCACAGTCCAGAAATACTCTGTTAAAAGTAATGGATTTCATGTTCTAAGGGCGCAAACACAATATACAATGTCAATATCAGTAGAGCAAGCGCTTAACAGAAAGTCTTCTTGCTGATATATTACTTCAAATACTCCTGGGTAGCTTGTGAATTAATATTATAAACTTTCTGTTGATTCCGTTTTGTGTTATCAATCCAGGTCTGAATATAACTAGTAAATGTATCAAATTAACGTAGCAGAGACGAAAAGTTTGCTTCTGAGTCGTTGTGGAGTAAAAGTATAAAGTAGCAAAAAAATGGAGATCATATAGGAACTAAAGTAAGAACCTCAAATTAGTATTGAAATCATGGATTGAAAAACACAAGGCTACTTGAGTAATGTGCATTGTACTTAGAACCACTTTATGTCAAACTAATATGGTAGGGTCAGTTCATGTTAACATTAAGATAACTACTATATATTTTGGTCATACATTTGTCTTGTCAATTTTTGTTTAGCTACTGTATATTCCATTACATTTTGGTTCCTCCTTGTTCCCTCCATGCTATGGCCCCCTTTTTCTCTTTTATCTCTTCATCCTTTCTCTCCCTCCCTCCCTTTCTCACTCTCTCTCTCTCTCTGTCTTTGTCTCTCTCACTCTCTCTCTCTATCTGCATAAAGTTGTGACTGGCTCTGCAGTGGGACAGTACAGTGAGAGCTGAATATACAGCGGCAGTGCCATCACAATATATGTGATGCTTGGTGTGACGCCAGCTCCCCCCATCCCCCTCCACTGTCTTCTCTCTTTACTCATCTCTGACCTTTGCTAATTTGCATAGGCGCTGTTGTTTAGGCATTTTGCTGACCTACAAAGTCCTTTTATGCACGTTGTATATATTATACATTGCGAGGGCATGTTCCCAAGGTAGTTGCCAGATAATGGGTTGTCCTTGTGGGGCAAGGTTGTACGAGCAAAACAAGAATGAACAAAAGAGGAATGTGGAAAACATATCGGATATATGAATAGGCCTATAAATAGAACAGTGACTCTACTAGTAATGTTACCCAGCCTCACTCTCTCTCCTTCTCCATCTCCCTGCTGCTTCATGGTCAGATCTCAGTTTCGCTGTGTCTTATTTCTGGGCGCTTTATGTTATGACGCCCTCTAGAGTAAAAAGCTGCACATAGTTTTGCTTTAACATCTCAGTGCAATGTTGGTCACCCTGGACCAGATTGAGTTGAATATAGACAGTCACAATTTTGACTTTTGAAACAGGATTTGTAAACAAAACAATATTCATATTTAGGATGTATTAAACGTGAATCAAATGGCAGATAGCACACATTTGTGATCTACAAACATTTGGAATCACACATTTGAAAGCATAGTTGAGCTGATATATCACAATGCATTGTTCGAGACGAAGTGTAACATGTTTAGCATTTGTCTCATTGTTGATTACAGTCAGACCTAACAGTATAGAGCCTTTCTTCTGAAAAAACAGTAAAAACAAAACTAATAGTTTGAGAGCCAACTGACTTATTACTTTTACATTGCAACAAGATTGCCACAGGTCCTAGAATGACCAATCATTAGATCTGTAATAAAATACATATTGTATTTTTTGTTTTGGTTTGATTCATAGTTATCTTTCCTGCTAATGTATTTGTTTAAGTTTTTCATAATGACTATGATAAAGCTAGAGTTTTGGCTCAAGTGCCAACTTACTCAGTCTGTAGTGTAGAATGGTGGTATGCACCTCAGTACAAATTTGAAAACTACTTAATTTTATTCTATTACTACACTTTTTACTCCATGTTAGAAAATATAAATGATTATGTCTTACTGTAAACAACTCAACAATATATCAAAGTCTAAATTTGCTATTTGAACAATAATAATAATAATAATAATAATAATAAATAATTAAATAATAAAATGCTACTTGCTCATTGATTCATCGGAAATTGGGTGATTATTTAATTTGGGTAGGCCTAAATGCTGTCTCCCTTGTTTTTATGCCGGTTATTTATGTAACATTTTCTTTCTTCAACTGTTATATGTTGGAAATGTGCCCCCATTACAGAGTTTTGATGTTTGTAAAAAAAGAAAGAAAGAAAAACACATGTACTTTTAGGAGGTATTACTATAAATACAGTAGAATCAATAGCCTAATTTCGCTGACTTTAATTTCATAGTAATTGGTTTATGAAGCTCTATAGTACTCAAAGGGAACATTTGTCTGCCCTTTGATACTTATAATTAGGCAATTTATCATTATAATACAATACAAGATTTGTACTTAAACAATAGCCTACATTCTCAAAGTCAATGTAGGACTTGTTGTTGTTTTTTACTTATGTTTATGAACTATATCCAATCGGTGTCCATCAAGTGCCTCGTGCAATATTTAAAAACTTAATACACTTAAATGTGTCACTCGCATCAGGTGACAACTTTATATAAGCCTAAATCAGTAGGCCTGTAGCCTATGGACCTGCATGGCCTGTAGTGCCCGACCCTGGAAGATGTAGGAATAATTCTAAAAATAGTATCAACACAGATGTTTCTTGTCTCGCCTCGTTAAAAGGCGTTACGCTACTAGTTGAAGAAGGCTCGAGCAGCCTATGTCTGGTGCCACAAGGACACACGGCGGCCTTTCATAACCCAGCGTCTGGGCCGTAAACTTTCCCGGTCCGTGTTGTAGGCCTTAAATCTACCACAGATTGAGAAAACACGTTTGTCTTTAAAGCGGCGGGCGCTACGGCTGACGTGGGCTCTGCGTTGTCCGCTTGTTTCCAATGTAGCCTATCTGGAGAGAGAGAGAGAGAGAGAGAGAGAGAGAGAGAGAGAGAGAGAGAGAGAGAGAGAGAGAGAGAGAGAAGAAAAAAACTACAGGCTCTCTTGGGGTTCCAACATCTGTGCATCCATCATCCACTGTCAGCTCAGCATTACCTCACTCTTAACACCAGCCTGCTGCCACTCACCCCTGCAGTTTAACTTTGGCGTGCATGCTCTCGCTCTCTCCCGCTCTCTCTCTCTCTCTCTCTCTCTCTCTCTCTCTCTCTCTCTCTCTCTCTCTCTCTCTCTCTCTCTCTCTCTCTCTCTCTCTTTATATCTCTCCCTCGCGCTCTCTCCCCTTTCCTGCATGCTTTTACGCCGCGCTGCTGCTGCTGCTGCTGCTGCTGGTAAAGACGCGGAGACAAGTAGGGGGAGGGTGGAGGTGATGGTGGGGGGGTTGTACAATTAAGAGCACATTGTAACGTCCTTGCGTTGCCTGCCGTGGCGGAAGAGGAGTGTGTGCCGTCCGTGAACGCAAACGACCGTCGGTGGACGAGAAGAGGATAGACAGAGAGAGAGATAGAGAGAGAGATAGGGCTAGAAATTGTAAAAGAAAAGAAAAGAGAAAAAGGAAGACAGGGGAATCACTCAAGATGCCCCGTTTTAGCGTAATGTGTCCTGAAGACTATGCCCTTCCGGCGTTCTGAGGGCTTGCTGTGAAGCCTGCAGTGAGCTACAAGCTGGCTGGCTGGCTGGCTATACGCTATGCTGCCTGACCCTGCTGTGTTGTGATAGCCTAAGTGTTGTCCGATTGTTTGGATTGCGGAAAGGGCTCCCATCAACCCAAATCAATGAGGATTCTGAGGCCATTCCTTCAGAAAGGAGCGCATATGCTGCAGTGTTTCTGTGGACAACGATCGAAGTCGACCACTATCACCGACGGTGAGAGACAGAGCATATAGCACCATATAGCAGCTATGTGGCTACCTCTGCTTTGCATGCTTTCCCTTCTTGAGTGATGGAAAATAAAGAAAAAGGAAAAGGGGGGAGATATAGAGAGAGGGATGGGGAGGGAGGGGGTGAAGGGGGAGGTGAGTGGTTTCATTGGCCACTAACATCTTCACAGAGTCTGCAGTGGAGAGAGAGCCTCTCCTTGCATCTGTTCCCCCAGTTCTTTGTGCAGATTATTAGCTGCTGGCAGTCAGCATCCAGCTGCACTGTACTCAGAGGGCTCCGGATACTTCACCAGACCGTGCAGTGTTCCAATGCTGCATCTGAAGCAGGGCCAAAAAAAAAATGGACAATGCAGGGATCAAGTCATTAAACTTCAGGGGCCCTGGAGAGGCAGACAGTGTTCTTTTTAGGGCCCCAGAACAAGCAGTTTGGCAGTTCAGCACCACGGAGAGCGCCACAGCAGAAGTAGAAGCGCAGGGCAGGTGCCCCCAAACTTTTCATGTTTAAATAGATTTAATCAAACCGGGACCCTTAAATGAACAAACTGTTCTTGCTTATTTGAGAAGACAGAGTTAAATCTACTCAACTGTCTCCACTATTGGTGGATAATTGTAATGGGTTCAAACTTGCGAAAAGTCTTCTGTAACTGCTCTTGGGGGTTAAATGAAATTTAATTTAGGGGGCCTCCTCACTTCTTTTTCCAGGACCCCTGGAAGTCCCCAAAACTCCACTTTAGCCTTTACTACTTAAACACATGTAGAAAAACAGGCCAAGCTAGAGTTTCACAGACACTGCATTTCCCTTCACCTGAAAAATATACTATATTAAACTTTTTATTGTGACTTTATGTTTACCATATGTCTTATGGTAAAACATACCTCATAACATGAAACCTCAATGACACACGCTCTCACATGTACACACACACACACACACACACACACACACACACACACACACACACACACACACACACACACACACACACACAACCATCACTCAACAGCGTTTGGCAATGAGCTTAGACGCCTGTCATGTCCTTCACTGCATTGCTGCTGTAATTCACTCACAACATGGCTGCATCTCTAAAGTCATTAAAAAAACCATGCATCAGTATTTCCAGCGCCACAAAAAAGGCCTTTCTTTTTACTGGGAGACATATGCAACACCTCCTCCTGTCACTTGCGTAACGAGGGATCTCCACCAGTCGTTCTCAGCTGGAGTGGCTCTTGAATTCAGGGCAGACGATTAGAAACTCCATTAAGCAAAGTTGATTCCTCTGAGGTGGTTGGACCAAAAGCAGCATGCACATTGGGAACTGTAGGACACTGAGATACGTCGTATGAAGCACTACACCAGTCCTTATCCTGCACATCTCCGCTCAATTTTAGATGAACCTCATGACCTCAATCCCACTTTGTGAGTCAGCTCATGGGTTTTGCCACAAATGTGCACATGAAGCTGCGTCGGGTCTCGCTTTGAAGTTTTTTGTCTAATGCCTTTTAACTTGAGAGCTCATTGATAAGTTCTATCTGTTTCTACTTGATTCTCTCTATTTGTGAATAAGTGTGGATCTCTCCCAAAGAGTGAGTTCCACTGGGTCTTTTTCCATTCAAGACACACACATGTCATTTCCAAATCAAGATAAAATATAAGGACAGACTGCTTTTTTTTTTTTTTTCAAAGCGGATGCTGAGCAGCTCACAGATGATTATGTAATCAGCCAATTTGAACTCTCATCTTGGAAACTTGGTTGTCTATTGTACGTCAGCAGTTATACATGACTGGCGTAGTGTGTGAATTGTTCATCAGACAAAGTGGGATCACACCTCATGTACAGCAGGAAGAGCAGAAAGTGTTTTTTTTTCATTTTGCTATTGGGATTTCAGGCAACAAGCCAAAATCACCACCAAGGGATTTGCTTTGAAATATGTGTCTGAGTAAGGCTTAAATGTTTGCACCTGGTTTCATTTTGAAGCGTCAAGCTTGCACCTTGCTTTTTCTTCCATCCGAGTTAAAATACAGTAGTTTGGATGTCTCGGTATAGATAGAGTGACTGCTTTGTAAACATGGATCAAAGAGATCATGCTGGTGTCTTCGCATATGGACGTGTGGCATTTTGAGTAGAATCAGAGCGATGAACCAACACCCTTTTGCTCTCTTGTCAAGCACAATTTGATTCAATGACTATGAAGTCATTTGTGTCAATGGTCTTAATTAGCAGTTGGTTGTCTTGTCTTTTGCATGTGTTTGTCTGGTTTCGTGGCTTTTTGCTTATGCGATAGAACAGCGGTGAGCTAAGTTGCTGAAATGGTAAACAATGGTAAAAATGTAGCAACATGGTCTTGCTTGTAATAGTTTGCATTTTGAGATGCTACATTTAATTTGAAAAGGGAATCACTTTGTGTAGTTTCTCCCCACTACCTTGTGCATTTATATATACATGTGCCTATCACACTAACTATAATGTAAAACTACGCTGTGATATGTGTTGAAAGTGTGCTGATTGAATGGACATGCCACGGTGAGAACTATAGCTCCATCTAGAGGGAGTGAACAAGTCTGAGAGGTGTCTCAAGGACACATTGGTGGGATGAACTCCAGAGTATGGAAACATCCTCTCTCTCTCTCTCTCTCTCTCTCTCTCTCTCTCTCTCTCTCTCTCTCTCTCTCTCTCTCTCTCTCTCTCTCTCTCTGTGCTCACCTGTGGTTCTGTCTATTTCCACAAGGGGGCAGCAGGTACAAAGAAATGGCTCAGAACTAGAACGTTATTCCTGTAGTGGTGGCTGTCATCTGAATGAGGACACAGGGATCCTTGGGTTTTGTTTTGCATAATTTCTCTCAGTTTTCAGAGACATTTTAGTTCCTATGCTGCAGTGGGGTG
>NC_137213.1:22131142-22238322 GCF_949987685.1 Ammodytes marinus | reverse complement strand
ATTCAATGAAAACACAACCATGTATACATTGTGCAGTAGAACAAAACAAACTATGTATGTGTCAAACTATGATGGAAACATGCAGCATACAGTGTGCTCACATACATGCACACATATATGCTGTCATTTTCTCCTGGCTCAAAGAGTGTTATTGTGTTATTTTCCATAAGCCCTAAATCCCATTCATCCATGCATGTGTTGTATCACTGTCTGCATGGGTCGTCAGTGTACCATTGGTGTTTTACGTTCACACTCTTGTCTGCAGAAACCTGTTGCAGGTTATACTAATCCTTTTAGCCAGATTGAATATGTTCTTTAGGCTACGGCATGTGTGGCATCAGCGGTTTTATAAGATACAATGCAAGCGGTTGTCCCCTTGAGTATGAGCTATGAGGATAAGAATGCTGTGTCGCGTTGGCCAGAAGCTGATCAACTCAGACGTGCCCCATTAGAAAATTGTCCAGCAACTTTCAATTTTTAATAGAATAGGCTAATTCAAAGAGACAACTGTGAGATCACTCGCATCCGCCCAGCATATACCCCCTTGCTTTTTTCTCTATTTTTTTTTCAATCTATAACCTTTATTTTATTTTTCACATATTTCTCTCCTGGAGATCGTCTGTCTTTCACTGTAAACCCCTCAGAAATTCCAATACGCACCTTTATCACGTATGATTGCGTTAAAAGAGTTGAAGAGGCTGAGGGAGAAAGGGAGAGAGAGCAAGAGAGAGCAAGAGAGAGAGAGAGAGAGTGGACGGTCTCGGTCCTCCTCTCTCTCTCTCTCTCTCTCTCTCTCCCTCTCTCTCTCTCTCTCTCTCTCGCTCGCTGGCGATGTGTAACAGACCGACACCATCCATCCGAGACGCGCTGGAAATCCTGCTAACGCCACTTTGTTATTCGTGCGCTACATCAAACATCAAACACTTGCGTTCGCCTCAACTAGCCTAATTGTTGCTGGTTTTTTGACGACAATCCCTCCCTGAAGGCTTATACATTAGGCTACATCTCTGCAGCTGCAGCATCCTTGCAGAGTGGCCACTGCTGCCGATTCCATTTCCCCGGCTGCATTGAGAGGGGGGCCATCGACAGAACCGGTGACTGGGCTCACCATAGCCCGCCTGTCAGGGCTTCGGCTCAGCCTCCCAGACCAGGAGCGGACGTTCCCATTCATCGATGTGCGCGGAGTAAATAATTAGAAGTGGGGGAGGGAGGGAAGGAAAGAAAAAAAGTTAGGATCTTTCCCCCCGGCCAAGCACGGGTCTTCTTGTGCACGGATTTTTTTAAAACGTGAATTCTTAAAAGGGGTCGGGAAGAACGGAGGATAGGGGCTGGCGTGCAGAAGAGGAATACTAAGACCCGGCTATTGTTCACTTGGAATACCTGGAAGCCGTCTGATGCCACGCAGCTGCTGCATCAACTTATCAAGACTGTTGCAATAATCCGCGGCTGACATGTCGGCCCCTGTGGCCTAGGCCGTAAAATGTTTTTTTTTAATACAAGATCGGTCTGTGTTGATTCGAAGCCCGGAGGTGCCATAAACTTGCCTCAGCAGCTGAATTAGACTACACGCTATACAGTCTAGTCCACCCCGCCTCGAGGATGCTGCTGCCCCGACGCGTAATGATGCCCGGGACTCGGAGGAATTTCTGACCAGGATGACATTAGGTTGAAAAAAACTCGTGGACCGAAAGACAGCATCAATTCTCTCGGTGTTTTTTTTTCTTTTCTTTTTTGCGCCAAGAAGCTTCATCAAGATCCGACCTCTGCCGAACTAGACTCTCGGTTTTTCAGACTCGGTTCGGGGAGATGGCTGCGATCGCCAGCTCCCTGATCCGGCAGAGACGCCAGGCGAGGGAGTCGAACAGCGACCGGGTCTCTACTTCCAAACGTCGCCCCAGCCCCAGCAAAGACCCCCGCTCTATTTGCGAGAAGCATTTCTTGGGGGTCTTCAGCAAAGTCCGCTTTTGCAGCGGCAAGAAAAGACCCGCTCGTCGGCGACCAGGTCAGTGATGTGGGTTTCTCTCTCTCTCTCTCTCTCTCTCTCTCTCTCTCTCTCTCGTTCTCACTGACTGATGATGTGTGTTATGTGTGCGTATGTAAGCGGTCGGTTATCCCCCTAACCCCCCCTACCCCACCCGCCCCTCTTTGGAGCAGCAGAGGCATTATACTGCAGTCAAGAGCTCCAGTCTTATAGCCGATGGATGGAGAAGGTAGATTTTCTCCGCGGCACAAACAAATCCACCTGTTCCGTTTGGTCTTCTATCCAGTTGCCTGTCAATCAACACCGCTCGACACGACCCTACCTCCTATGCCAAAGAAGAGCAGCCTGAATATATAGGAAAGGATCTGTTTGCTGTGACGTTGCCCCCCTTTATTTATTGCGATAGACACACTGCTCTGATCAGAATAGTCAATTACCCTGCTGGAGCTAAACTGGCGCTGCTGCTGTGTCCCATTCTAAGCTTTGAGTAGCTTCTGTTGCAACAGCTATATCCTAGTCTATAATATAGCTATTTAGGCCTTAACATTTTACAAATTTAATATTTGCATCCCTCCCCTCCAGCCCCTCCCCCCTCCTCCCTACACACATACTCACAAACAATTTAAATAGCATACAATGAATAAAAGGCTTCCTTTAATTGCCTAAATCAAAGTCACAGCATATATTGGGGTGCAGAGGGGAGATAATGTAACCGCAGTGCGCCAGTGGGCTCTTTTGAGATTAAATGTTTTAATGGTAAATGTTTATTGTAGGGGAGGGAGCTTTACTGCAGTGAAGGGGAGGTATAGCGTTAGTGATTAAGAGCTACTCTGGCTGTATTGATAGACCTATAGGCTCTGTGCCTACTCCACTCCATACATAGTAGCCTATATGCCGTCACCTCTTTTCTTATATCATCCTGGGTCTGTAATAGTACACTCATAACAAGCAAGTGGTGCAAGTCACCCCATCTCTTGATAAATGACGGTCGGGGGCAATGGACCGACATCAATTTTTGAGGCCAGAAAAAATCACCACCCACCCAGGCCAGACAGACTATTATGCAATCTCTGTACTTGTCACACAACTTGACAGACAGGCAGACAAACAATCTCAGCGCCCAAAAACTGCCACCAAGTGCATGAATAGAAACACAGACAGACAGACAGACAGACAGACAGACAGACAGACAGACAGACAGACAGACAGACAGACAGACAGACAGACAGACAGACAGACAGACAGACAGACAGACAGACAACAAAGCTAGTCAGTGCCTCCTCCAGATGCTCTTGGGCAGGTAAGGTAATTGCCAGTCAGATGCTGTGCTTCCTCTCATAATTGATCACCCCTTATATTTCCGCTGATGCCTTTTTCCGTATACTTACTTTGCATATAAACAGCCGATAAAACTGGTGAGGATTTATGAATTCTGCCTGTTTAAAAAGACTGTTGTTTTTCCTTCTATCCCCCCCCCCCTTCCCTTTCCTTACCCCCCATCGTAAAGATGCACCCACCAAACCTCCACAGGTGTCCCATAAGGGCTGCAGGCTAGGTCAGTAGCTCAGCCTCCATCCGTGTGTTGCTGTGTTTTCTCTTCTCGTCTCTCCACCCCTTCATCTTCGCGCCCATGTCGACTTCCCCCTTTCGGCCAGGGAGGGGGGGAGGGAGGGAAATTGGGGAAGGGGTTGGGTCTGGGAGGGAGGGTAGGGGGGCTTCAACACCTGTCTGATAGCCGACGACCCTCTCCCTTGCTGATTTTTTTGTTCCTCTTCTTACCTTCCTCATCTCTCCGTCTGTGTGGCTTCCTTGGATTTTTTAAGCTTATTTTCTTACCCGTTTAAAAAAAAAAGCGTGTATAGCTAAAGCTTTCCCGTAGCCAGTGGTTTGTTGCCTCCTCTCTCCGTCTCTTTCCTCTCCTTGTCGTTGGCTCTTCCTTCTTCTTCTCATTCTGTTTTTCGGTCTCATTCTCTTTTTCATTCAGTGTTGTTGGATCAGTCTTCTGTGTCTGTGAAATATGTGTCAAGTACCTCTGTGTAAGTGTAGTGGAGGTTCTGACTGTATAGTGTTACATCGCTGTGTATATGGATATGATGTGTTTCTCCCTGTCAAACACTCTTATCAGAGCAGGTGATCATTCACCATTTCATTGGTCATGACGCCCATTTGTCGACGTACCTAAATGTTGTTGTCCTTGTGTATTGGTATGAAGTAAAATGTACTGGGCCCGCTCACTCACGGGATGATCTGCTGTATGTATGTTGCCACACTGTAAGACATGTTTTCATGCACACACATAGCCATGTCATAAGCCCTGGACTTAAGCCTTTCGTACCTGCACACAAATTACACATCACGCATGCACACACAGTACATGCTCTCTGCTAAATGAATGCAGCTGATGAGCCGTCAGAGTCTGCTCGAGCCCATGTTGAGGCTTTAATTTATGGATGTGTAGTTAACCATCGGGATTTATTTATTTGTACACTCCCATGTGCTTTCAAACACACATCAACAGGCACACACATACATACACACATATACATACATACAATACATACATACACGCACACACACACACACACACACACACACACACACACACACACACACACACACACACACACACACACACACACACACACACACACACACACACACACACACACACACACACACACACACACACACACACACACACACACACATACTCCACACTGACTGTAATGAATGATGAAGGGCCTGTCCCAGGAATTGATGGCACCACCCCAAGGGTAGGTGAGTTTGGGGTCTGATGGTCAGGATGATGTACAGTCGAAGTGAACCCACTCTGACTGGGGCTTACTTTACACTAAGTCTTTCTCTGACTCTCCTCTCCGCAATCTTTTAAGGAAAGGCCTATCATCTGCTGTCAGATCTGCCTAAAACTTGGATCTTTTCCCCATCTCTTTCTATCCTCGTTCCAAGTTTGAAATGACCCTTTCTGCCAAGTAGGGGTTTCATGTGCCTGACTGGAACACACTAGTTTCCATGACCCCGGGGGCTTGTTACAACCTTGGAGGACAGTCAAGTCAGGACTCAATCATATCCCTTTACTCCAATCACATACTTTCATGTGGTGAGGTGTGCAAATCCTGCATTTTACATTTGCCAAATGTTTGTATTGGCGAATAAAATGAAACCGAGCACCAATTGAATTGTGGCCAAACACGTTATTTGTTTATTTTGTCAGGCCAAGAATAAACAAAGGATGAGCAACATCAAGTGACTGATTTGCTGTCTGATTTAAATGGAGCTTGATGCAAAATCTCTACCATTACACAAAAAAACTCAACTGAAGAGTGTTGTTAATGCTAAAGTTGTCTTTGGTCTCTGGCTACATGCTTTTTGTACAAAATCACTGACCGTGGAGACTGCACGTACATATATAATACACAACACCATTTCTTGTTACACATCTACAGTATGTTTCCCGGCATTGCCTGAGGCCGAGAGAGGCTTTCAATGACCAGAGCTAATTCTCTTTTCCACCTGCTCCCCTGTAGTGTTGAGCGCTTCGGGCAGCATGCTGGCTAGGCGCCAGGTGTCACAGCCTCAAAGTTAGAAGTAGATTCAGGGTTATTGCAAAAACTTAAGGTCAGTTTTATTTAGGAAAGAAATGGTTATTTTTTTGAAGGGAAAAAAGCACTGGAATTCTCCGGGGTGAATCCATTGCCTGTAAAAAACTCTTGGTAAATAAATACTTTCATTGATAATCAATTATATGAACCCCCCAAAAAATGCATAGCTTCATAACAAACCAAGAAACTATTGGCATATCGGTGTGAACATAACAGGGGGTCTTGAAGAGGATTTCCAAATGATGCAAAATATGTCACTTTTCTCTGTAAGATCAGGTAGACTTAATGAGAAAGTGACAACGTTCTCCTTGATTTGATTTTCTTTCATGGTGTTCTCATTGTAAAGGCCTCATCTTCAAATGCTGTTAGATTACAACAGTCGACTTGTCACAAACTGTCCATTGTAGTTGTATTGATTTTGAGTAGCTGGTTAGAGTTAAATAAAGGACTGAAGTGGTTCTAGTGCTGTAAGTTTAAGTTGTTGTTTTTTTGTTTGCAGGCAACTGCAGAGGCTGGATTGTGCCACAAGAACAATACAACTTAATGTTCTTTTTTAAAAAATGGTTAATTATAACTGAGTAGTCAGTTGATTTCATTTGGTTATTCACTTCATAACAATGATGAATTCATTTAGTATTTAAGTTATGCAATTCAGACTTTAAAGGAAAACACAAGTAAATGCAGTTTAAAATGATCTCATTGTTCTACTGGTACACCACATCTTCCGCAGCCAATGTGTCTTTTTTGATTAATGAAACACCGTACATTTTATGTTTGTGATACATTTGTTTGTACCCTTGTTTTTTTAAAATATGAACTTGATATGAACAGACATGAGTTTGCAACAACACTTAGCTGAAGGCAGAGGTAGGAACTCTTTGTTTTGTGTTGTTTTGTTAAAGTTATGAGAATGTTGTTCTGACATATTCTTGGTGGGGTTGGGGCTCTGGTTTTGCCCGACGATTTGTGTGTACACATGTGTGTATGTATGTGTGCGCGTGTGTGTTTCAGAGCCGCAGCTGAAAGGCATCGTGACACGACTGTTCAGCCAGCAGGGCTTTTACCTGCAGATGCAGCCGGATGGAACCATCGACGGCAGCAAGGACGAGAACAGCGACAACAGTGAGTGGGCCATTAGGGAAGCTTCCAGCATCAAATATTTAATTACAACTTTGTTACATAATGTATTGACACATTGTATGAGCTCTGCTTTATAATTTTTCATTATTATTAGCAACTGGATAGCTCAGTGGGTAACACCACACACTTTGGAATGGGAGACTGGGGTTTGACTGTGGGCTATCTGCCTACCTCAAGTTGGAAGTTGCTTATAGGTTAAAAGTTTCAGCTAAGTTAAATGTGATTTAATTATGTAACTGATGCCACAATTTGTTTTAGATTCCCCCATTGAATTGGATTATCAATGCAAAAAAAAACTACAATTTAATATTTTATTTCACAAGTCAAATTGCCCTATATTGTGCATCTGGTTATGCTTGAGATATAACCGTATGGATAAACGTGTCTATCTACTCAGATGGTCTATGAATTCTTATCCAGTCTGAAAGTATACATTTCACGGTAAGAAAATTCACTATTTATTAAGTGAAATTAATTCAATTATCCCTGGCCAGGGTCCTCTTATGTAAACCATTTATACTGTGCACACTGCGTGATTGTAAGTGTCACATTGTTTTGATTGAGCCCTTAAAGCATGTGTGATTGTCGCAGCAGAAATTCCTTTCCTGGAAAAACCCATCGTCCGAAAACAACTGTAGCCCCACACAGCTTCACTCGTTGTCGTATAGATCCATCCATAATCCACTAAATTGCATTCCTCACCATAGATTGACTTTCCTTAGTGGACTCCCATTGGATAAATAGTCTCTGGGGTATACAGCAGTCCCCTAAAGCTGTCATACCCTTTCCACTCTCACAGGAACTGACAAAGGGGTAAATAGAGAGCCTTCTATAATAAAACATAGAGGCTTTTGTAACATTTTCCAATGGAAAGTCAGGTATCAAGGAAGAGATATATGTCAGCAACTAGGAATGGCCGCCAAAGAGATAATGACGGACCAACCCAGACTGGAGTGAAGCCAGACAGGAAACCAATCACAACCTTTCTATCTAAAACATTCTGCCAATCTTAAAGGAAGCCGGAGCCAACGCTGCTGGACTGTTAGCAGTGATGCGGTCAAAAGAATGGTCGCTCCCTGTCACTGGCTGTTTTACATTTTGTGGAGGAGCTCAAAGCGCACAGCGCAAAAAAGAACGAGTCTTCAAAACCAAGAGCATCACAACATGAAAGTAAGAAATTTAAAGAAAAATTTAAAAGTTAGTAAAATAACCAATCTATTCCGTCTGGGGAACCTTTGAGACTTTGCTTTGAATTTTTGGGAGCCTTTGTTGTGTGCTAAGCGTACAGGCTGATGAGGTTCTTGTCATGTGTGTGAGGGTTTCCCCACCTCTAGGTATAATCCTCTTGTTAAACAGGCCTAGGGATGGAGGAATGCAGTGAATAATTTAGCCACAGGAAACTAAAAATACCACCTTCTCCATTTGTACCCAATGAATAATTCTCTATATGAGATGCCTCAAGCTCAGAGACGGACCGAAAGGAAGACACACAGACAGAAAGAGTGTGTGAGAGAGAGAGAGAGAGAGAGAGAGAGAGAGAGAGAGCAGAGGGGAGCGGCAGGTGCAGCAGCGATAGGCCCTTTGAAGGGTTTCGACTAGAAACAAAGCAAGAGTGATTAAGAGTGACAGAAATGGACGTGCAAGATTTGTCATTCAGGTCTTGGACTCAACTATTGATTGCTCCGGCCGGAGTATTAGAATAATAGATTAACCCTCCCGCCCTTGAACTGTGCCACCCACTGACCTGCAGCATCCTCAGCAGTGGCAGATGGAAATACATGCAGCAATTTATTTTCTGGGTGAGTTTCAGTGGAACCGATGGGACTGAGGAGTTTAGGATGCTGCCTGCATACTAGGTTCGACCTGAGCCAAGAATGCATTGAAATTCCCTTTTTTTTGTTGTTGCCATATTTCTAGGCTGAATGACATTATGTGCTGAGACAAGGACACAATTGAAATCAACAAAGAGTTTCAGCTGGAGAAATGCAATGCAAAAATGAATTGAATTCTGTTTTCATGAAATCCCCTTTTGTTAGTGAGACATTGTTTGACACAAAATATTAGAATCCAAAGAGTAACAGAATACATTGTTACTGCAATATGTAAAAGTGTTTTATCGGTAAGCATGGCAGACTGGCTTTGCTATGCTTAACTAACTGCAAGGGCTGTGAAATTCCTTCCAATTAATTAACACCCATGTCCAAATTTGAGCAGTTTTTAATTTAATTTTCGTCAGTTGATCGCCCGAGGTAATAACCTGCCGACACTGAAGCTCTAGAAAGATACTGCTGGTTATGAGACACCTGCGGTATCAAATGTTCACACTCCATCTGTCCCTGATGCACCTGGTTGACAGATGGGATAAGGCAATCATTTTTTTAAAAATTGAAGTCACTAATTCTAAGTACTTATTGGCTGGAAAAGGAATGTCATGAAAATGGAACTAAAGACCTTATCAAACACTATAAGAACGCAGACTAAAACACCTGTACTTTAACCAGTTCCCCCGTCTTCGGATTTGCTTTCCCCTCTGGATTTGGAGAAATGCCCTTGGCATTTGAAGTTTGGCTCAGTGTTTTCTCTAAACCCTTCCTGCAGCGATTATTTCTCGCTGTGCCAGTATCCCTCACATCCAATGCACTTCCTTTAGCCTGCCTGCAGGGTATTGCTTGAAGCCGATTACTGTTCCGTAGGAAGAATTGCCGTGTCTGTCAAGGATTTTCTTGGTTGGATTGTTTGAACCCTTCTTATGGAGCCCTTTGACGATAGACGATCCCTGGAAATCTCTTAACTCTGCCTCTGCACCAGCTGCTCTCTTTCCGTGGCGGGAGAAAGGATTGAGGTTATTAAGGGAGAGGAATCGCCTTCGGACCAGTCATCAAGCACTCTTACAGCAGTCAGTGCAGCTGTGATTATGGAATCCATCAACCGCTGCAGCTGCAAATAGAAAAAGCTGGACATTTAGAAGGTAGCTGAATGACAGCTCATGTCAGTTGTGTAAGATTTTGGCAGGCAAATAAGCAAAGGACTGCAAATCGTAATTATAACAAAATGGTGTTCTAGCATGCCTTATGTTGTGTCTCTTTTGCTCCCACTTTTCAAACCAAGCTATTGTGATGGTGAGTTTTTGGTTTGAAGGCACTAATGAAAGTATGACTTGAAAGCTAGAATATGTTTTGATAAGGTGGATGTGCTCTGGGGTGGAGCACTCCTGGGTTTTAGTGACAGTACTGTGGACGTAACCTCTCAGAGACACTGCCAGTCATCGGAGAGACAAAGGCAGCTGCTATGAAAGGCAAACGGAGAAAAGAGCGAGGGAACAGATAGAGGCGAAGGAGATAGAGTTTTGACAGAAACAGATACGTCATACAAAAAAAGGATTGAAATGCCCGGGAAAGGAATTCAAAGTGCAAATTGACTCACATAGAGTCTTTATGTGAACATCTGGCCCCTCTAGGCTATATGTAACTGCAAGAGCGGCCAATGTGTATCACCGATACCAGTGACCTGAGGGGCGGAGTTAAACCATTGGCAGGCGAAAGAAGCCTGTCGATATTTATTGAGTGAAATTGAATCTGCTCGGAGCACAGACCCGTGTTGGCACGTTGCCTCCGTTCCCTGCCAGCTTTATCTGATCGTCCCCATCGCCACTCGAACTATCATCCCAACGATACAGGAAGACTGCAGTAGTCTAGCAAGCGTGTCCTCATACCTGCACCAAAAATAAGACCATGCAAGTCACAATTCAGTCTTTAAGTGTATCCATTAGAACATACGATAGTAAATGACAGCAATTCATGTGTAAAAGTCGAATAAAATTAGACTGAATTTATATAGCATCTTAAATGATTGGCCAAACATCTCTGAGAACAAATAACTTGCCTAGTTATTCTAGTTTTATACCTACTATTCTAGATGTTCTTACAAATTGGATGAATGAATATAACAGGGTGTCCTCTACATATAGTGTTATTAGGCATCTGCCAAAGTTACACCAGTTCAACATGATGAGAGATGTCTGTCTGCGCTGTTTCAGAGCTCAATTCACTGCTTTAAAGTGTACGGGACATCACAAACTTCTATGCACCAATAGGCACTCTGTATTGATTTGAAAGAAAAAATGTAATGAGAGCTTCTTTTTGTGTGTTAAAACATTTCTAGGCAGCATTGAACCCGATCTGATAAAACTACATCCACACAGTCCTGATGAATTCCGTCAATATCACCTTAAAAATCACCTTTTTTTCCCAAATGTTTGACTTTCTTAGTTAATCATTCAGTCATGAATATTCCATTCGTTTCACTAAGTATGTGAGCTTGCTTGTGCCAAATATGTCTGTTAAAATCCGACATCTATATTATCCTATGCTGGTTCAGTGTGTAATTGTATCACCTAGAAATGATCAAATATGTTGTCTAAATGGTTGAGGACATTGTTATTCAGCTAGCTGGATATCTGCTTCCACAAAACATTGATGCTCGTTGGATGCCCTGCTATCTCTCTTGTTTCAGTCACCTGCCTGTCACCACAAAGTTAAAAAAAATTCTGCTCTAACATTAATGCATCACTGTCACACTGAGGTGTGTCAGTGTTCCCATTGTCTACGCCCTGTGCTGTTCACTTAACTGCTGACAGATATCTAAAGAACAGAGATCGATGGTTGTCTTGTCTATGTGGGTTCAATTAAAAACTCAATTGTCTTATTCTTTTCTTTCTATCTGATGTCTCTCTTTTTGTTTTTTGCCTCTTTGTCTGACCCTCTCTCCCTCTCTCACCCTCTCTCTGTCCGATCTGCAGCCCTGTTTAATCTTATTCCTGTGGGTCTGAGAGTGGTGGCTATCCAAGGAGTGAAGAGTGGCACCTACATTGGCATGAATGGCGAGGGCATGCTCTACAGCTCGGTAAGATACAACACTTCTTCCACTAGTCCCACTGTAAGGTTGTGTACGTTTGTGCGTTACCTACAAGTGCATTTGTTAATTTACACGTGTTGTGTTTTGTTCAGTTTGTTGCCTCTTTTGAAATCACACTGCAGCAAAGACTCAGCCCCTTCCAAGCCCATTCATCTCGGCTCTATTCGAGAGCCCCTTCAGATGTGCCCATGTGTTGCTGTGCAGCACTTAGCCCCCCCACCTCCTTTGTTGTTGAAGCAGTGCAGTCATTTTACATTAAGTTCAGTGCTCATCCCTTTATCAAAATACTTCTGCTCCTTTATATAAGGAGGCCTACTAAAGGAGGCTCATTGTTTAGCAGCTATAAACAGAAGTTCAACTGAAATGTAATGTGCCTAAGTCTATTTGTCATATTAGCCAAATGTACTGCAGTATTAGAAAAGTGCCTCACCTGCCTTTAAAGAAGTAGAATTATTCAAAGCATTATATACAACAAAAATGAAACGAGAAAACATTAAAGACTCAGGGGTTGATTTACTTAAAGTTTGCGCGTATGAAAACGTGTGCAAACAGAATTTCCCAAGCAAAAAACATTCAAGCTGATCTACTAATGGTTGCTCACCGAGGATTGCGTGTCAAATAACATGCCCTGTCCATTTAGTAAGATTTCCTTAATGAATATGCAAAACAAGGAGGAGTAGATGCAAAAAGGCTTATTTAGCACACGCACTGTGATTTTCAAAGCCTGAAAATAATTGCGGTTGATTTGATTGCGTCTTTATTTAATAGGCATGAAAAGCAGGTGTTAAATTGTTGCGCACAGACTGCTTCTGATAAGGAAACATAAAAGATTATGAGTTAAGGCTTATTTGGAGCCACTCACAAGAAAGAGTCACACAATACCTGCCGTGCCAAAAGGCATTTCCTCTCATATGGGTTGTTCCAGCGCACTGTAACTATTTCTTCTGGCGTCTCCCACAGCGGTTTGTAAGTTGTATCCTACTGTCCGAGTCGAGTAGGCTACTTAATGTTATGCCACGCAGAATGGGCAGGTATTAGTTGATCAAATAAAAAACACCCACAAACCAAAGTGCAATATTTTAGGATGCTCACGCAATTTATTTTGGACCTTACTAGATCAACCCTTAATATTGTAAAGATGGATAATCATTGTGAGATTTGAGAAGCATAGACTGATGTGATGTGGTAGCAGATGCACATACGGGGGTGGAGACAGTCAAAGATGTTGGTTGGAGAAAACACAAGTCGTAACTGTTGCAATGCGGATGAAGACAGTGCATCTGGAGCATGTATTGCGGAAAAGAGTTGCAGTGGGAGAGAGTGTGTTTGAGAGAGAAACGGAGTGGGGCCATATGCAGAGGTATAGAGAGAGACAGCAAGAAATCCCTAGATGGCATGGTTATGTAACCTGTCATGGTTCTTAATCCATTTGAAGATTGTGTCAATGAAGAAAGAATGAGGATGGGAGGCCACAAACTCCAGCTGAGGGACTTTGTTTCATTGCCAGACAGCTATGATAAATGTCTGGAAAGAGCTGGAGTTCACAGACTGCCAGTCAGATTTTCTCTTTCTCCAAATACTCATACAATCTGTGAAGGAAACAGTGAAGCCATAGGGGTTATCAGACTGCAACTTACTTTTCTTGATGAGGAAGCCGCTTTACTGCCTAAGATAGATGGGAGAACATTTTGAAATATAGGCCAGATCAATGGTGTTCTCGCTGCATCCTTTAAACATGTGCAAATTCCAATAAATCACGAGTCATTATTTAAAAAAGAATAGGCATTCTGTCCCAAGCACAACTTGAACACAACTCAGTGCTTCGACAGATGCACACGCTGTGTATGACTCACCCAGGTAGACAGATTCATTCATGACTAAATGCTCATGAGCAAGGGCACAATTCACAGGCAGACTATGAGGCTTGTAACAACCCTCCAACCATCTATCTGTGTCTACTTAAAATGTTATCGTGTCCATACAGAAATCCTTTAATTTATGAAATTGACTCTTAACTGCAAATCACCATTTGCGTCAAAGTATTGGATTATTGTTAATTCCCAGTGATTCAGTATATCAGTATCAATTGGCAGCTTTCAGCTTGACAAGCATGACCCCTGTGTATCATTAAGTCACTGGCGGAGGAACACATTTTTGACCTTTCTATCACCTGGAGAGAGGGTGTTTGTCAGAAGGCAAGGCATTTTGGCCGTAACTTTTTAAAAGGCAGTTTTAAAGCCCCAGTGTGAATACGCTTTCTGGCCATATGAAGGCAGTCTGGTCTCTCAGACAGGAGGCATGGGAAATTAATTAGTATGCATTTGGTAAGCAGAATGTGGGTGGCATAGGCCAGATCACAGAAGGGTCTTATAAGCCTTAGAGAGTCGCAGACTGCTCATAAAGAGACCAACTCAACATGCAAAACCATTGGGTGAAAGCACACAACCACACACACACACACACACACACACACACACACACACACACACACACACACACACACACACACACACACACACACACACACACACACACACACACACACACACAAAAGGTCCAGGGCCGGTGATTATTATTATTTTTTTTTAGGTGGAAGTCCAGACCCACTATCGGACGGACCTGTTCATTCGCTGTCCAATAAAAGGTCAAATAAAATTCAGACAATTAATTAATACTAAAGAATATACCATTACCATGCATTGCTTCTAATTGTATTATTGGGTGGGCACGACCTGCCTCCAAGTTACCCACCCGCTTATAGTGGTCACTGGTCAGCAGAGCCAGCCCGAGGCATAAGCAAAATGAGCGGTTGCTTAGGGTTCCGACTGCCAGGGGGGCCCCCCCAATTATTATTATTTTTTTTTTAGTTTGTGTGTTTGATATCAACATCATATTATGTAAATGTAAATTATCATACAATAAAAGGAATACAATGTTTTGGTAGATAGTTAATAGCTTAATAATTGAATAAGTTCATCTGGGAGGTAATCTGAGGTTAACTGATCACGTCACGTTCAAGTCCATGGCATGCACAGTGTGTGTTGAGTTTATTTAAAAATATTTGAAAATTGGGCTGCCCTCAGTTGCCCATGCACTGTGTATACTGTTAGGTGAGTCAATCTAGGAAAAAAAAGGGCTTAACCCCAAAAAAATTGATACAAAAGGTTTTTCAATGGATTCCAGTAGTATTTGGTGTGCTGAATAACATACTAAAAGTCTACCAAAATCTACCCCCCAGAAAGCCCTCATTTTCAAGATGGCGGCCGAAAAGGCGGCAGGGAGCTTGAAATGGCTATATCTCAAATTGAAAAAATGTTGCAAAGGAATTTTCAACTGATTTTGGTACCTCTGGACATGCTTACAAACATACTAAAAATCTAGGAAAATACACCTTCCGGAAAGGCTTCATTTTCAAGATGGCGTCCAAAATGGTGGCCGGCCAAGCTTAAAATGGCTATATATCTCAATAGAAAAATATTATTCAAATGATTTTTCACTTGATTCTGGTACCTGCAAATATGCTTATGAACATACTAACAATCTAGGAAAATATACCTCCCAGAAAGGCTTCATTTTCATAATGGCGTCCAAAATGGCGGCCGGGAGCGTAGAATGACTATATCTCAAATGGAAAATGTTACAAAAGAATGTTTCAACTGATTCTGGTACCTCTATACATTAAGAAAGTGCGACAAATCTAGGTAAATATAACTGCTAGAAAGGCATCATTTTCAAAATGACTGCCTGTAAGCTTACATTGGTTAAATGGTTCAAATTGGTTACTATTCAAACTAGAAAGGTGGTGTTGGTGTTGAATAACATAAATGCCACACTTATTGTGGTCTTTATTCATCATCATCTTCGGGCTCCTCTGGAAGAAACTGGTTATGTGGATTTTCACATTCCTTAAGTTGACATGGTCCACAGACAGTAGTACAAGGTAGTCCATATTTTCTGCAAGAGCAGCGGAGTGTCTTGCAGGCAGTGGTACAGTTAAAATGAATGACCTTCAAGAGACTGTCTGGAGCAACATTCGTTGTTGACATGAGTGGGACAAATCTATTGTCCTGCAGGCTCCACCCCCAGTTCAGGGCATCCATACCATCTTCTGTTCCCATCCAGACCATGACCTGGTAGTACGCTCTACGACAGTGAAATTTGGTCGCAGATTCAGTTGGTGGCAGACGTTCAGGCGTTACAGTTGATGAAGCTGAGACAACCTTCTTGCTGAAAATGTTATATTGCACTGCTGCAAGGGAATCTGTGACTTTCCACCAAAGAGGACAGGCATTACTTGGCACCCAAGGTCATCAATCACCTCTGTGGTCTGGTCTGGGACAATGAATGCATTGGCACAAGATTGAAGGACAGGATCCCCTTTTACAAGCTTCTGGAAAGCAGTCTTTTTGCCAACCCCGAAGATCCGAGAAGTTGTCACAGCCAGTGAGAGCATGGATGAACATCAACTGAGAACACACATCATGTCCAAGTACTTCTTTTAAATGGTTTACGGCATACACTTTAAAACTGCCATCAGCTTTTGACTTGTCTGATCTGAAATATACGCCCTTACTATCTCTCTCTGCATAGTGAAGTAGTAAGACAAGGAGATCTGTATCTTCTCCAATCAGCGTAGTGGTGTGAAGAAGAGATGATTCCACTGCGGCCCTTACGATGTCTACATCAGCATCTCCAATTGAATTGACCACAGTGCAACCCCTTTCTTTCAGTTCATCGCTTATCATTTGAATCAGCCTCTGTTTATTCAGATCTCTTGATAGGAACTCCTTTACCTGAGAACTCTGTCTCAGCAGTGAAGTTGACAATGGGATGAATATTGTTTCCTCTTCTTTGATGTGTGTTGTCTTTAATGGATGGCCCATCCCCATAGCCATCAAACACAATGGTTGTAACTGAGCCATAATGTTGGATGGTGAAGTCTGCATATGACTGCGCAATTTTACTATAGCTTTGTCCGTGCTTCCATGGTATTTGGTGAAGGAGTGAACCTCCATCAAGAACATAATGATCTGTTTCTGGTACAGAATCTAGGATTGCATCACTTGCATGATCACAGATTGCGTGCGCAAGTTGTGGTTTATCAGCCTTGCAGAAGATGTGTCCAGCTTCAAAGAGGGCAGGAGGGAAAGGACTGAGTTCGTAACGCATAACCTCCTCCAATGATAGCTCTCCAGTTTGGGAGACAATCAGGAAACGTTGAAAAAGAAGTGCAGAATCAATTGTTCGATCAGGAGCAACCTTGATAGACGATTTTTGTCCAAGGGTTATGGCTTCATCCTTTCTACTAAATGAGAATGTGAATGCAGGCTGTCCAATCATTTTGTGCATGATATTGCGTCCAACAGAGTCATAATCATGCACGTTCACTCCGTCCTCAGCAACAACACCTGTAACAACATTCCTTAAAGAAGAGTCTGGAGAGAAAGGTGACCATATAGCAAGTTTTGAAGTGATCTTCTCCAGGTCAGCAGCATCCCTTTTCATCCTTGCCTCTGTTGAGTCCTTGTGCTGTTCTGATGTTGTGTATGTCTGGTTTGTGAACTCCTGCCTGCATTGCGGTGTTGTACTCTGATGTTATGCACTTTGACATGGTCCAAAGGGCTCTCTGATTGTCAGTCATTCCACTTTCATGCGTCATACCACCGGTAGTCTTCAATGACCTCACCAATGTCGTCTCGATGACAAGATCTGAGCTGAAGCCTTCCACATCAACAACGTTAACGGGCAGGATATCCCCGGTTCATTTTAGCCGTAAAGCCACAGGGCTTTTCTGTGCGGCGGCTCACACTGGCGAGGTGTCACTGTGAATGACACCGTTACCCACCGTCATGGAGTTTCAACTGGCAACTCGCTATTTCGCTCACGCAAGGCTTTTGTGTTTCGATTTAACATCAGTCTTGGGCGAGTACTTTAACTTTATGCTGAATAAACCATTGCATTGCAATCGCTGAAAGCGAAAGTGTTTGGGCGGGGGCACAGAAGGGTGCGCTGCATTTACCACACAAGACACGGCGTGCGACACAATAATCAATTTATTACGATTATCTTGTTTTCATGATCGAGGGACGCCAAAATCGTAATCGAAATTGAATTTCAATTAATCGCCCAGCCCTCCCCTATTCCATCAGGCAGTCATTTTGAAAATGACGCCTTTCTAGCAGTTATATTTACCTAGATTTGTCGCACTTTCTTAATGTATAGAGGTACCAGAATCAGTTGAAACATTCTTTTGTAACATTTTCCATTTGAGATATAGTCATTCTACGCTCCCGGCCGCCATTTTGGACGCCATTATGAAAATGAAGCCTTTCTGGGAGGTATATTTTCCTAGATTGTTAGTATGTTCATAAGCATATTTGCAGGTACCAGAATCAAGTGAAAAATCATTTGAATAATATTTTTCTATTGAGATATATAGCCATTTTAAGCTTGGCCAGCCACCATTTTGGACGCCATCTTGAAAATGAAGCCTTTCCGGAAGGTGTATTTTCCTAGATTTTTAGTATGTTTGTAAGCATGTCCAGAGGTACCAAAATCAGTTGAAAATTCCTTTGCAACATTTTTTCAATTTGAGATATAGCCATTTCAAGCTCCCCGCCGCCATTTTGGCCGCCATCTTGGAAATGAGGGCTTTCTGGGGGGTAGATTTTGGTAGACTTTTAGTATGTTATTCAGCACACCAAATACTACTGGAATCCATTGAAAAACCTTTTGTATCAATTTTTTTGGGGTTAAGTCCTTTTTTTCCCTAGATTGACTCACCTATGTAGTCTATAGCCTATTTCAGCCTCGTCTGTGGAAAAAAAAGATAACTGGACAACAGAGTTCTTCTGCTTCGTTCCTCTCACTGCATTTAAATTAATTCATTATATTACAGAAAAATATGTCCCGTAAAAGAAAAAGAGCACCAAGCCCATCCCAGAGGACCCTGCATAATATTTTATTTTAAATTTATATTTCTATGGAAAATCCATGTGTCTTTCTTCAATAGCTTCTAATTCATCTGACCCAGTGTCTCCAAATTATTTGTTCACACAAACTTCCTCAGATTTAGCCTCTTAATTTTCCTCTCAAAGTGCACCAGATTCATGCATTTCACTTTAAAAAGGTAAAAAAAAATCTCTCGGGGGGGGATACCCCCGGACCTCCCTAGCAGGGTTGTGACCTCGGCTGGCTACTATTTTCACCCAGCTGGACATCGGAGGCAATAGTGGAAAGACTATATATCTATATAGTGTGTATAGTATATAGCTCTGGACTACCACCATCCAGGTTGCCCAGTCCCTTTCTCTTCAATCAGCTCAGGCTGCCTACAGTTAAAAAAAAAAAAAAATACATTATGTTGTATATAATGTATATTATATGTTATTCATAAACATTTGGGGAAAAAACATGCAAGAATCAAATCTCCCACACTGCAACACTCAACGTTTATTTGCATATTGTGTTCTGCACAATTCACAGTAAATGTGCCAAAAAGCAGACGCAGAGATCTTACAAGGGCAAAAAAAATCTGGTCGCGCGCTGTGCTGTATCTTCGGTCTCTCTGCCCAGTGTGCCCACTTAAAATTTCTACAGGCCCACCCTAATCTAACTGTCCAGAACCGGGCCTGACAGCGTCTGTTTCTCTCTCCAATTTCCATTATTTAAATAGTTTAAGTTAACCAATTTGGCTTACGTGATAGAGAGTATGATACATTTGTAATTTTTTAAAGTGCAATCACAGCTTTAAAACAAGTCCTCCACTATCATCACTCACACGTAGTCACATTGTATTCTTATTTGTCCAGATCTTTTTTCATTTTCCTCCAACCCTTCCTCTTGTTTTTTTGTTTTTTTTGTTTGTTTTTTTAACCTTTATTTATACAGGTATATCACATTGGTTGCGTTCCGAATCGCATACTTTCTACTATATAGTATGTAGAAAAAAGATTTGGGATGTCCCGATTCTTGTGGCCAGATTTAGGATGGTTAGAAGTACCCGGATGTCCTACTTCATGCGGCCAAGATTGTTAGTGTTGAAAAGTGCATCCTATTTGGGCGATTCTGACCCACAATCCAGTGCGCACGTGAAGTGACGTAACATCGACGAAGCCTCCATATGAAAACAAACGGGGATGCGACGGAGATAAAAGCAAGAGGCAAGATCAAGGCGCAATGTTATGATGAAATAAGAGAGAAAAGTATGTCCCAATAGTATGCCTACTGCATCCTAACTAGATTCTTTTTATCGTCGGATGTAGTATGTAGAATAGAAAAAAGAAAGAGTATGTGATTCGGAACGGAAACATTGAGACCGAAGACTCTTTTGCAAGGGAGACCTGTTTTCCTTTCCCACATTACCATTTACACACACATTCATACACCAATAGCAGGCTAACTATCGACATTCACACGAGGCAAGTTGGGTGAAGTGTCTTGCCCAAGGACACAACAACTATGACACAGGTGGCAGGGCGGGGATCGAACCTCCAACCCTTTGATCATCGGCCGACACGCTCTACCAACTGAGCCACAGTCGCCCCCTTGTATTCACTCTTGCTCTCTCCTCTCTCCTCTTCAAGGTCTCCATTAAGCTCTTTTGTTTCTACAAACTATAAAGTTTCTTGCTGCTTGTTTAGTCGTTTTGTTTTTTCTCCCTAATATCTGAGAGCAGAGATGCACAGCCCCCCACCTCCTGGGAGATAATTACCGAGGGATATACTCCTATGTGTCTTGCCCTCCCTCGTTTTCCATTTTTCCCTCCCTGCTTCTTTGCACTTGTCTAGTTAGTAAGGGAATGTGACATGTGCTTTCAAGACAAATCTGAATAGTTGCAACACCACTTTGAGAAGCCTTTTGTCTTTAGTCTTTCATCTGGGTGCCAGGTACCTGGCTGTTTTTTCTTTTTTTTTACTGTGGTTTGTTTACGATTACTGTTGGTCAATTAAGTGGATCTGATGTAGCCATGGGTGAGCAGGGTGATAATGCTTGTGTGGAGTGCTTAGTGATGAAGTGCGTGGGGGCTGAGGATCTACAATGAAGAGCTCCCTTCCATTATTTATAACACTTCTCAAAATGACCTAGTTTGCTACACAGCAGTAACCACTGTACTCTGTCTGTCCTTCTCCCTCTGCTATATATCTATGTATGTATGTATGTACAGTATGTGTGTATGTATGTATGTATGTATCCATCTATATCTATCTATCTATCTATCTATCTATCTATCTATCTATCTATCTATCTATCTATCTATCTATCTATCTATCTATCTATCTATCTATCTATCTATCTATCTATCTATCTATCTATCTATCTATCTATCTATCTATCTATCTATCTATCTATCTATCTATCTATCTATCTATCTATCTATCTATCTATCTATCTATCTATCTATCTATCTATCTATCTATCTATCTATCTATCTATCTGTCTACAGTACTACAGTATCTGTCTGTCTGTCTGTCTGTCTGTCTGTCTGTCTGTCTGTCTGTCTGTCTGTCTGTCTATCTATCTATCCATCCATCCATCCATCCATCCATCCATCCATCCATCCATCCATCCATCCATCCATCCATCCATCCATCCATGAAACATTCTGACAAACGGACAAATCTGTCCATCACTGCACACGCAAACACATACACAGCGGCCTCTGAACTGTTCTTGCTCTTTATTTCAATCTGCAATTAATTTTAAAGCTTCCTATTTCTGTGTCACAGTAAAAACTGTACTAAAGCCCCTGAGGGGTGGAGCAAGAGAGAGTTGGTGTTATAAAGACAGGGAAAGCATATTTTGTTCATGTGACAAATGATAATAGGGGATTTTATGACAAGTCTTTCTGCCGCCTGCGCTCCAATGTGTTTGTTTTTGGTCTATAGAACACATTTTAGTGAGGTGTGTGGGTGTTTCTGGTTGTGTTATGACTGCAATTAATCCGTAGATAATGTTTTGTGTATATTGCTTGTTTGTTTAGTCCATAAAATGTAGTGAAAATACACACCTTTAATTGTTTTCGTACTACTAGACTAGTGTACATGCACATTGTAAAGTTGCATGTACGTATGTGTTGACAGTGCAAAAGTCAGGAAATGGATTGATTGTGCTTTTTCATGCTGAAGAGAGAGAAAAATACAAATGTTACGAGGATCAGGAAATGAAAGTAGAAGGAGAAGTACAGAGAGAAACAGAGTGTTTTGGACAATATGGGGTTTTCTCCATTACATTTGGGACAAGTATGTGATTGTGATTTGATTTTAGCCATTAACCGTGAATGTCCTCTCCAGTGGAGTTTGAGAAAGGGCAGAACAGAAACCGTGTTAAAAGAGATTGACTTTCAGAGTGAGAGAGAGAGAGACAAAGATCGGTAGAGGGGAGGGATAAAAAGAGTAAGAAAGAGAGCTTTTTAGCTAAACTAATGTCTAACTAACGTCTCACCTCACTCATACGTATATCGGTAAGAATCAAGAGTTTTGTCGTTGTTTGTAGTGTTTGCGATTGTGTGGCAACAGGTTTCATTGGTTTAGAAAATGCAAAAAACTAGAGGAAAATATGACAAAATTAAAGCTGTCATGTGAAATTGAAACTCAGCATTACATATGGCTGTCTAGGTGGCTCAGTGGTTACAGTTGTTCTCAGTCGCTTTGGTGCTTTTCTCACATCACTATTAACATTTGCACAGCAGTTAGTGCATTTCTCAAAACAATTAGTGCAAACTGCAAAACCTAGTGGATAACCTGCAAAAGTACGTCACTTGCTCAAAATGGATAGTCTAGTCCTCAAAAGCAAGTATTCATGTCAATGAAACTGCCAGTGTCATCAAAATGAGAAGTCTTGACACCACCGTTTATAAACAAGATGTTGTAATTATACATACATTTCATTATGACAGTTTATTCTCTCAGTGTTTTCCAATGCAAAAAAAAGGTCAGATCTCGGTGACACTACCTGAAAATGTTCAAGACACCACTATACACTACTTGCACAGCCATTTGAAAACTACAGTAAAGTTACACATTGCTGTAGTTAGGGGAGTAAGTGAGTACAAGACACTGAATACGTATGTTTCACATTTTTACTGTATATGCTCTTTGCAATTCTACAGCATTGTGCAAAAGGAAAATACACTTCAGTCACTTATTTAGAACAAACATAAAAAAACACCCTGTTCAACAATTTTGTATGTAATGACTCAAGCAATGAAATGAAGACTATTAGTGTTATTGGGAACAACTATTCAGCATCCATAAGTATAGTTAATTTTGACTGACATGACATAAGCAAATGACAATGTTATAAAACAGCAGAGAATTGTATGAAAGCAACTGATACATGTCCAAAAGCATTTGCAATTTGTTCAGAGGAAGGAGAAATTGCTACTATGATGTGCTCAAATGACTAAATGTTGCGGAGGTTGAACTAATAGTTATGATAATTTTCATTCTGATCTGAGAAAAGCACCAAAGCGACTAAGAAAAACTTAAAATTGTTCTGTTCTGATACATTAATATTCTGTAAGGTTGCATGGTGTTTGCTGACTGGGTCTCAGGTGGACCTCTGTCTATATTTATCTTAAGCTCCCTACTGAGACCCCTAATGGATTCACTAAACAGTCCTTCGCCCTTTCTCCTTCATATCACCACAGAATATAAATAGTCGTCCTTGTAATTTACCATGTAAATTAACCATCACTAAGCAAAACCCTGAAATGTGGCACACCTTTTCTTTAATCTTTCTTGTTTTCGCAGCGGTGACAACAGGGCAAACCTGTTGTGTATGTATGTGCACGAGTCTTGCATTGGATTTTGTGTGAGCAAGTGGCTGTTCGCCAATGTCTACCTCTGTGCTTTTCCTTCCGCTGCATTGTTCCGTGACTCACGTATGTCCATTAAGGAGATCTCATTAATCACTGGAAACTCCGACCCAGTCTCTTCACCTCATACTTCCACTCAGTCATCCACAAACAAGGTACTCTGTCAAAGACTTCAAAGTCACTTACATTCCACCCCTATCATTCCCAAGCCCCGCCAGGGTGCTTTCTAAACTGCTTCAAGCCTTGTCATAGACAGTAACAGAGTGTTGTCCTTGTGGACACGTTTGGAGGGGATACTACAGCGTGTCAGCAAAGCAAAGTAGCTGATTGTAAAGGGTAGGATAGTAGTGCGCGTGTTTGTGTGTGTGTGTGTGTGTGTGTGTGTGTGTGTGTGTGTGTGTGTAATGTATCAATGTCTGCCTCCAGACCACCACTCAAACACATATGTTCACACACAAATGCACACGCAGCCAGAGAGGCACTATGTGAACCCCGGCGCCCCAACACAGAGAGAGATGTCTGCTGTTTGACAGTGTGTCAGCAGGCCCAGATAAACTCAGTCACCACCAGCTCACTACAGAGGTCGTCCTACCGCCTGCCGACCAGTGAGACGGTTCCATGTCGCTGACCATGTGACCTCACCTTCGCAGAGTCCTTTGAACAGTCAGCTATGCACTGCTTTGTTTGAAAATGGCTGCTCATAAACTCTGTGATTTAAACATTGTGAGCTGTGGCAAACTATCTATGACACATATACTTACTCATGGTACGGCATTGCTTTCTACTGTAATTGGGAGGGAAAAGCTGCATTAGTAAATATTTTTACATGAACAATGGACAATTGGTGTTAGGGGACTACAGCTCTACTGTTTTAATTCACTCTCACAGCTCTCATCGACCCTATTTCCAATTGATAAAGCAACTGTAAAAACTTAGCTGCCTTCTAATGAATTGTAATGTAACTATGTGTCTGCTGGATGTGTAAGTAAGTTGTTTATAAGAGGTTTGCTATAACTATTTATATTATATAGAAGGTAGAAAAAATATGTTATCGGTTAGTTTACAGCAGTGCTTCTCAATTATTTTCTGTCATGCCCCCCCTAGGGGACAGAAATTTTTTCGCGCCCCCCCTAAATTGAAATACTATTGAGAACCTGCCAATATTTATTTATTTATCTGTACAAAACCACTGTATGAGTTTCTGGCACGAGCATTCTGCATACAATCACCTTATTATCAAATTAGATAACAAAAATTAGGTGAGATAACTTCTGCAGCAAAAACATTCAAAGTTCAGTTTATTAGCTCAATTTGTAACATTTAAACAAGACTGCTCAGTCTGTGTGAATCTCAGGACAGAGAAACAAGAGCAAATGATTCACTGAGGTTTGCATTTCATTCAACACATTTTTAAACTGTAAACATAGTTAAGGTGGTGTTTTTTTATTATTATAGGCCAATAGGCCTTCTGTCATGCGATAACCAATAATTCATTAACGTTATTATTAGTCTACTTGCTTGATTTCTTTTTAAATAACCTACAGAGACACTTGGAGACACATGTGGACATTTATTTACTGCAAATTGCGGCCTTTCGCGCGGATATAACCATACACAAGCATGTCAGTTGGAAATCAAGGCAGCCCGCGCCCCCCCTGACAACTCACGGCGCCCCCCCAGGGGGGCGCGCCCCACCATTTGAGAAGCACTGGTTTACAGCTTGTTTCGTTGCACCCAGGAAAGAAATATCAATTTGTTTGACATATAATTGTTAACTGCATTATCCTGCAAACAACTTTTAAGGGTCATTAAACCTGACTTATAACATTTTTAAAAAACAACAACAATGTAGATGGATGAGGTTTAATTTGCCCAGGTTTTGAGATGTCCTTCTCTGAGATTTCTGCTCCCAGCCCGTGGAGTGGAATAGATGAATTCATTTTGTGGTGCTTAACGCATTGAAAAATGACATTTAAAAAGTTAAACTACAACCTTCCTTTTCAAAGTCACCTTTACTATGGATAATCTATTCTACAGACTTCACTGTTAACAGTTTATATAGGTATTTTCTTTCCTCAAAATAAATTGAGCAGCTGAAAAATAATCAAAGCAATGAGTGAATTGTTATGTTTGGAAAGACACCATTGTGCAAAATGTAAATGTAATTTTCCACTGCTTTGAGCACCCCAAACACAATTCCCAGTGCCTTCATTGTACTAAAGGAAGGGCAGGAAACTCAGATACTGATACCTCAAAACATGGGTAAATAGAACCTGCAAATATATCTACATAGGACAATGGGTAACTGATAAATTAGAATAAGTTATTTATTATTATTTAAATTTTATGTAATTTGGTTGACCCCAAAACTTTAGTTAACATGTCATCTGCTCTCCCACTCTATTTCTCTCTCTCTCTATTTCTCTCTCTCTGTCTCTCTCTCTCGCTCGCACGCACCCCCCACCCCCCGCACACACACAAACACGTAAACAGTCACCTCCAGCGGGAAGCAAAATTGGGCTGTCAGTCAAATGGACCTTAAAAGGCCACAACACCCAGCAGGAAATATTAATGAAAGAAATACAGCTCTGACACCCAAGCACACACATATAGGATAACACCTGCAAATACCGAGACAGCACAACATCCACCAAGCCAACTGTTCCACATCACATGCATCCACAGGTGTTTATGACACACACAACTTCTCCGCCCTTCAAACCGACTGCCGTTAGTTTTTTAACTTAGCCTCTTGCAGTGAGGAAGCATTCAGACGGAAGGAGAGCAGAGATGAGGGGGCAAGGTTGTTGAGAGTTGGCGTCCACCTTGTCATTGCAAGTTAATCACTTGCTCCTCGTTTTTTTTAGGTATAAGTAAATATTTAGTTTGAAAAATACACATTTCCCTGCCTATTTAAAGGTCATTGCCACCATTATCCTCAAGAAAATAAATGCATTTCCCATTGCATCTTAGTTTCGTCAAGGGTTAGATGGTCAAAAGCGTTGTTTTCGTCTCTTGGACTGTCATGGCAATAATCTGGCATTCACACTCGGTCCCATCAGCGTAACTAATTTCTGGTTGGTATCCATCATCCCTGCCCACGTCCTGTGTGTCCCTTTGACTTTCTCCTTGACTCCCTGCTTTGATAATGGAGCAGAAAGATACAAATCTTCCGCTATTCACTATTATTCTAATAAGGCTATCATTCTCATTGCTTGGATTCCAAGGGTGTGTGTATAGGTATGTGTGTGTCTGTGAATACTGTATGTTTACTGACCTTGGCAATGTACACATGCTACTGATTAGAGCCAATATTGGCAGAGTGAGTGAAAAATGACACAGATTTATTTATTTTTTTCCTGAAATGAGGCTTCATTAAAATCATCGGTCCGTTTCGCTGCTGGCCATATCGGCATGTGTCCCTTTGATTTTTATGAAGTAACAAAAATACATTTTGTGTGCAACCATTTAATTCATATGGACTGTATGCATACCTTGATGTCAAAGTCCCAATGCATATACAGTATGTATCATTAGCTCTCTCTCTCTCTCTCTCTCTCTCTTTGCAGGAGATGTTCACGCCAGAGTGCAAGTTCAAGGAGTCCGTTTTCGAGAACTATTATGTGATCTACTCGTCCACTGTGTACCGGCAGCAGGAGTCGGGCCGGGCCTGGTTCCTCGGACTCACGAAGGAGGGACAAGTCATGAGGGGAAACCGGGCCAAGAAGACTAAGCCTTCGTCACACTTTGTACCGAGGCCCATAGAAGGTAAAGGAAAGCTTGTAGAAACATGTTTTTGAAGCTTTGAAAGTAATTTTTTTGCTTGGTTGGTTCCCTTTTGAGCTTATTCATGTAAATTCCCATTTACTATATTTTGGGTATACGAGACTTTCTCTGTGTGCTCTTTTTTTTATACTTTATTGTAGGATCATATAGTATTTCTGATGAGTTATTTTTACATTTACATCATCCTACAAACATTTTTTTTTTTTTTTATAAATGTAAACAATATAAATAAAAGAATAAGTAAATAAATAAACAAAAACAACAAAATATAGTAATGATAAATAGTATATATATATATATATATATACATATATATATACACATACATACACATATATATACACACACATATACACATGCACATATACACATACATACACATACACACACACATATACACATATATACACACACATGTACACGCACATCCACACATGCCTAGGCCAAAATATATTCATCAGTACTACATATGAAAAAAAAAATAAAAATAAAAAATAAAACACAAAACAAAAAAACAAAAAAAGAACACAGAAAGTATATACAGACGAGTTAAACTCTTCCAGCTCTTCACAACTTTCTTCAGAATATTAATAATACTAGTTTAATTACAATCCATATATGTTAACCATTTATTCCATCGTATCGAACACTCAGTTTCTAGGTTTCTAATTTTATAGGCAATTATTTCCATTTCTAAAATATTATTTACATTTGACTTCCAGTTTTTAAAAGATGGTGGACTAGGTTTTAGCCAGTTCCTTGTTATCTGTTTCATTGCTGCTATCCTAAGTATCCTAAATAAGTATTTGTCTCTTTCTGATATGAGTTCAGCTGGTGTTACACCTAAAATGAAACATTTTGGTTCAGGTACCTGGTTAATTTGGAAAATTTTCATAATAGAATTTGCAATCAATTGCCAGAAGGTCTTTAGTGATGGGCAAAAGTAAAAAACATGTGAATGGTTCTCTCTCTCTGTGTGCTCTTAAGGTACAAGATGTTTTAGATTTGATTAATTTAAATCATTCCATTTTCAATCGTTGTTTTCTTCAAACTAACCCCAGAGAACAATCAAGAAGGACACTGAAAAACAGTTTATTCCTGTTTATAAGTGTTTCACCTTGGCAGGCAACTTTCCATTTTCAGATATTACAGTAGACTTTACAAACAAGGAGAGCTTTTCTTAATAAATGATCTTGCAGCAACACTACTGTGCATTTACTGTGATGGATTACCTATCTGCAGCAAGTTGTAATGTCTCTGAAAGTTCCAGAATTGAAATTAGTGCAACAGAGGTTGCCCTGCAGATGAAAAAAAGGAACAATTTATGGTAACGATTGGAAAGGGTTGGGCGGTAATTAAATTTCATCTCATTTGCAGTTAATAGACTAAGACAAACATTGGTATAGAAGTTTAATTTCATATGTTTAATAGGTAAATAAATATAACTATACAAGTATAAAATGATCCGATGACTTATTGAAGGAAAATTTGAGGGAAGTAACCCAATTGCTTTCTTGCTAATAGGCCAGGCAAAGTAAGGCATTTTGGGGCCAAAAATAGAATAAATTGTAAAAGAATTTTTTTCAGCTCAGATAATTTCTATGAGGTGTCCAGAACAACATACTAAAAGTCCTAAGAAATCCTAGTTGGGGAAATATGTTTAATTCTCATCAATCCGAGATGTGTGCCAATAAGGCGAGACACCAATAAATCCCAATGGGGCATTTTTTTCCTTTAGTCCTATCAAAATGAAACTTTACACAATGAAAGTATCCATGAAAATGTAAATGTTTTGTATTACAAGTTTCTTTGAAAATTTATTTTAATATGCAAATGAGCTATACACTAATCGTACACGCCCAAAATAAACCCAAATAGGCTTAATTTTTTCCTTTACTCCTACCACAATAAAACTTTACATAGTAAAAGTATACTTGAAAAGTAAAACATTTTGTATTACAAGTTTATTTTTAAATGAATTTGAATATGCACATGAGCTCCACACTTATTGCCAATGGGTGATGGCAATGCTGCTTTTAGATTGGCCTCTAACCTGAAAAACTGCCTGGCTTACCTGCCAGGGGTATAACAGGTGCCTCTCATGAATTAGATTTGTCTCTTCAAATACCACTGCACGCAATTTGATAGCACTACATCCAATCAGAGCAATGAACAATGTGACGTATTAAGCCCTGTTCGTTTAGCGAACAGCGGGGTTAACTGTTAAATTGAACTTTTGTCGTGGTCGGTCGGCAAAAAAGAACATTCCTCTTACTTGCTAATGAAATATTTGAGTGCCGTCTTCCAAATTGTAAAGGGTCGAGGCCCCAGAGCACCATACATAGGGCTCTGGCCCGCCCATATCAGATAGAACCAATTAAAACGCAGCTCAGGATTTCTTGACATATTTAATGAGCTTCAATGGAGAGTGCCCAGACCAACAGGCGCAGCACATTTAATTTGCCAGCGCCTAGTGGCAGGTCTGGAGTTCCAGGCTAGTGCCATTCCCTTTCCTATGCCAAATAGACGAGATGTAGAATCACAGCCTGAAATGGCATGGAGAAAGAGGAGATTGTCACACACCTTGGGACCAAGTAACTCCTTTGTCTACTTTATGCACCATATCCGTCTTGTTTTTGTTTCTTTCTTTGGTTCTGGTGCCAGAAACAGCTTGTGTGCATTCAGATCAGCATGATGCAACAAGAGTACTAGCAAGTCTGTGTCATCACCTACTGAGACTGTGTCTTTTGTTCTGGCAGAGGCAATGGCAGTTTGGACAATGAGCACATCTGCATCGTGCTTTGCATGGTTTGTTATACACCATTTTTATCTTACAAGTTTCTTTGAAAATGAATTTTAATATGCAAATGAGCTATACTCTAATCAAATATAGGCTACCCAAAATATATCCGCATAGGCTTAATTTTTTCCTTTAAAGATCCAAGTGACTGCTGCAGATATTGCTGCGGTTGGTTGCATACACATTCAGTACTTTATGATTCCTCCTATACGTGAACCTATTGTGTATCAGCCACTGGCTCTGTTGCCAGCAGATAACAAAACATCACAGCTGGATGTTTTGTGGAAGACATCCCTACTCCTTCACTCTCAAAGGCCATCATGGTCTGGTATGATGCAGATCCTGCATCTTCTAGATGAACACCCTGGGAGAGCTTCAGTAACATTCCTTCCAATGATTGAGCTTGATCCCAGTGCTGAATCCTGCATATACTCAACATTGAGGTTTGTGGCAACTCAAGCTCTGCAGTATGATGTGACCCCTGTTCTGACGTTCGACCAACCCCTTCTGGAAAGCCTTGACCATTATAAGTTAACTTCTAATACAAATGTTTTACTTTTCATGTAGACTTTCATTGTGTAAAGTTTTAATGTGGTAGGAGTAAAGGTAAAAATGAAGCCTATGCAGATATATTTTGGGTAGCCTATATTTGATTAGTGCATAGCTCATTTGCATATTAAAATTCATTTTCAAAGAAACTTGTAAGACAAAAAATGGTGTATCACAAACCATGCAAAGCACGATGCAGATGTGCTCATTGTCCAAACTGCCATTGCCTCTGCCAGAACAAAAGACACAGTCTCAGTAGGTGATGACACAGACTTGTTAGTACTCTTGTTGCATCATACTGATCTGAATGCACACAAGCTGTTTATGGCACAAGAACCAAATAAATTAATGTATAGCTGTCCCCAGACAAATGTGCAACATCACATCTCTCTTCCTGAGATCCTCTGAGATTGTCTTTCCCTTTTGGCATGTCTGACCTGTTTGGGTTCACTTTGGTGAGCCTAAACTGACCTGGTTTTATCTCTGTTTTATCTGGTGCCGCCCAATTACTTCCCTAAAGATCTCTCATTACATTGGTCCATTTCATCACTCAATTTGGCCCACCTGATTGTGTTTACCTGCTCCATTTAAGCAATGCAGCTCAGGGTTCACAAACTTTTGCACATACAAAAGTTGTCAAATAATTTATTTTTTATCAGTTTTAACAATTGATTTCCGGTAAAGAAAAATGTGGAATTGATAAACAAAAATCTGTTATTTCATATAAAAAATACTGGTATTGATCAAAATTAATTAATGATAGTCAAAATAAATAAAATTCCAAAAGGCGAGTTAATTGGTCCCAAGGTGTGTGACAATCTCCTCTTTCTCCATGCCATTTCAGGCTGTGATTCTACGTCTCGTCTATTTGGCATTGGAAAGGGAATGGCACTGAAAAAAGTAAAAAATTACACTAGCTGGGGGGGGGGGGGATCTAATTCATGAGAGGCACCTGTTATAAGTAAGCCAGTTTTTCAGGATAGAGGCCAGTCTAAAAGCAGCATCGCCATCACCCATTGGCAGTACGATGATTGGATATTCAATAAGTGTGGAGCTCATGTGCATATTCAAATTAATTTAAAAAGAAACTTGTAATACAAAATGTTTTACTTTTCAAGTATACTTTTACTATGTAAAGTTTTATTGTGATAGGAGTAAAGGAAAAAATTAAGCCTATTTGGGTTTATTTTGGGCGTGTACGATTAGTGTATAGCTCATTTGCACATTAAAATACATTTTCAAAGAAACTTGTAATACAAAACATTTAAATTTTCATGGATACTTTCATTGTGTAAAGTTTCATTTTGATAGGACTAAAGGAAAAAAATAGCCCCATTGGGATTTATTGGTGTCTCGCCTTATTGGCACACATCTCGGATTGATGAGAATTAAACATATTTCCCCAACTAGGATTTCTTAGGACTTTTAGTATGTTGTTCTGGACACCTCATAGAAATTATCTGAGCTGAAAAAAATTCTTTTACAATTTATTCTATGAAAAACGCTATTTTGCCTGGACTATAAGAGTTAGACGAGAATATCAATACCACTCCCATGCCTGTATGCCTACAATGAAGCTACAAACAGCAGCTGGTTAGCTTAGCACTAGCATACCGCAGAGCAACAGGGGGGGAAAGATAGCATGGTGCTGTACAAGCTGAATAAAACAATCCACCTACAATCACCAATAAATCTTACTTATCCACTCACTATAACATATTATATGTCATATATGTCATCCGTACCAAGACCAAAGTGTAGAGAATACAAGTTGTGGTTTAATCCCCACTTTAATCTAGGCATTGATCAAGGTAACAATATGGATTAGGTTCATTTCTAGGATTTAGGGGCGCTGGGAGGTAGCATATGTCAATTTTTAAAACAAGCTTCTCCATTTCCCAATCTTTAAACTGAGCTACGGTAAGTAGCTTCTAGTCGTAGCTTTACATGTATCATAGACATATGAGAGCGGAAACAATCTGCTCTAGTCTGTTGTACAGGTTTTGTTTTTAAATATCACCTCTAACTTGTTCCTAGGGAAGTGCGAGCAGTGTCTGATAGATGCTATCATGAAAACCTGTCAAGCAACGTGATAAAAAAAAGGTGCTGACACGGCCATAATTCCCTGTGTTATCCCTCCCAGCCTGGTATAATTGTCCCTCCAGCCTCGCACCTGACCTTGTCTCTGTCTTCACATCCATCTCTCCCAATCTGCTCTTTCACTCCATTGTCCCCTCCTTCTGAGCTCCTCCTTTCTTTGTCCTTCTCCGACCCCCCCCTCTGTCTTTTCCATCCTGTCTTCCCCTCTCTCCTCTCCACGTCCCCACCACCAACAGTTTGTATGTACAGGGAGCCGTCGATGCATGAGATAGAGGACAAGCAGCGCAACTCCAGGAAGAGCTCAGGGACTCCCACCATGAACGGAGGGAAAGCCGTCAATCAGGACTCCACATAGCAGTGGGGGGCGAGTGGCCTCATCCTGACTCAGAGGGAGGGGTCATAGGAAAACTCAACTCCCCCTTCAAACTCCAACCCCCTCCCCTCCCCCAAAACACACGCCAACCATCCTTTTCTGAGAGGAAGGGAGGGCGTGGTGGTTCGACGAGGAGCTATTACTGTACAACAACAAGACATCATCAACAAAACTGAACTCTTGCCTGTGAAAACCTTTTAGATGAATTAATATGAAACAAGAGAATATATATATATGAAAAAGAGAAAAAAAAAACATTTTCAATCAGGCATTTTATGCAAAAAAAAGAGAAAAAGCTGTGATAAACAAACAAACAAACAAACAAAGGAATGGTGGTCTTTCTTCACACAAATACGAATATCTATCATTTCCAATGTATGCTGTGAAAAACAAGCTTTAATACACGTTCGATTTTCATACACTCATTTCTTTTCTAAATGCTGTTGCACTCATATGCTTTATTGTGTTATTGTTGTTGGTGATAACTATGACATCATCTTCATCATTACTAATCTGTTTATCTTATCATCCCAGTGACTGTCATGGTTACTCTTGCCTTTGTTTTTGTTTTGTTTTTTTGAGACAAAAGAAAGTTTTTTTTTCAATCACGCTAATGTTTTTTTATTTTAATAGTTTGATCTTGAATGCACTGTCACACTACATGCTCTGGTGTAAGGGTAAGACTGAATGTATTTGATAGTTCACTGTGTTGGACTCCAATGAAAACAGAGTGCTTAGGGTGGGATGTAATTTACTCAGGTGTGTACTGTAAGTGTAACTAATGTGACAAATAGAACAGGTAGGGCTGCTTCAAATGCTCTAACATGATCTTCCCTATGCTGTTCTGGATGGAAATGATACAAGCAATATAAAAGAGGAGAAGGGTATGTCTCTAAATGATAACAATAACAAACTGACAACGCATCACTGTGGCTGCTGTGTTTGTCGGAAAGGAAGGATGACAAAGAAAGTTATCTACGTGTAGGGAAACGTCTGAATCAAAGAAACACTGTTTTGATATAGCTTCAGTATACCCTTAACATTTGCAAGGGTTATTAGGTTTTAAATAAAAAAAGATGTCTAAACTTGTCACAAATGGCAAAGATTAGTATTCTCTCTGAGAGGAAGACAACGACCAGCATCAGCACTATGAGCCATGGCCAACAAAAATTGGTCACTTCACATTTGCACCTCAAGAAACACAGAGCCCCTTTCCTTGCTTTTTGCTAGGCTATGGCGACAACTCTCAACACAACACTATAACCATATGAAAGTATTATTAAACTCTGAAGACAAATCATGAAATAACTGGCAGTGATGACATGTGTTGACTGGTTTTCAAGGAGTTTGACTTTTTCCTGTTACTTTTATTGTGAACGCGATATAAATTTCTCCACACTGGTGGACAGGGTGTCTTGACTGTTTAATCATCCGCTGACTTGACATGTTGATATTTTCAGTGTAAGTTCACAATCATTAAGACTTTCCCATCACAATTGTAGCAGAACATCTCATTGAGGAGCCAGTTTTGTCTGGATTAAGCCAGTTTTTGGGGGGAGGAAGATTTACCATCCGTTGAGAGTATCTGACTGTTTGTTTCCTCTGACATGGTAATCCATACACTCTCTACAGCCCCCCGCACTGGTTTTGTGACCCATGAAATGAGACATTTGCTGCATTGAAGAGGAAAGCTTCTCCTCCATAAATCAACAAGCTGACAGGGCTGTATAAACAAGGTGAATTGACTGGTACACCGTGTACGCTGCATAAGTCATTCCTTACCCCTAATTAGTTTGTCTATCTCAGGAAGTCCTAAAATTGTTCCGTGAATGGGGCCAGATAATAAAAGGCTGGCCGCTCACTGTCCAGCCCCCCGTTGCACAAAGCCTGGCCACTGTTGTAATGCAATGTTAAAGGCATTTGGGACGGGGTCAATGGTGTTTTTATCATTAAAGGTAGTGTACAGCTAGCCAGGTGAGAAAGGTCAAAGAACAGGTGCCGAGGAAAAGCATGAACATCGCATGACTGTCAGAGTTGAAGTAAGCTATGTTTTATTATGAATGGAAAGCTACTAAATGGTTTGTTTGGAACTTAGGGAGAATAGGTCCAAAACTTTTGTATGCAACGTTTTGATTAGCGAGAGTTTATACATCTCTCCTATAGCTGGTTGGGATATCATATGCTTAGTTGGTGGTATGTACAGTAAATAGCACACATTCAGTTGCACACAGAGAACTGCATGGTGATATAGATCACCATGGATCTCGGAGGGACCCCCCCACCTGGGACCTGGTTTCATAGCTGGTGCAAGTAACCTGCAAGAGCTAATGGTAGATTAGTTCAACCTCCTCAGCACCAACAACATTACCGTGAAACATATATTATAGCATAGACATGACACCGAAAGTCAGCAGGCAAGACCAGCATAAAATAAGAATCTTTTTATAGAGGTTTATATCGGTGCAAATGAGATACACGTGGACTTAAAAGCAATGCATGAAATTGGATGTAACTCGATGTCAACTGTTGACTGGAGAATGAGAGGATTTGAGAAAAGTGTGAATAAAGCAAGGCGGTTAAAAATAGCTGATGTGACAAAGTGGCGAAGCAGAGCACTTTCTGGGGGGTTTATTGATGTATGAAAGGGTGAGAAAAGGCTTGGGTGGGTTGTATGTGATATTAAGTATAATTTAGTATTTCTTATGTTTGCAGATGGTTTCACTGCATTGGAAACACGCTCATATTATGCATTATGAATTGTGAGATGAACTATGAAAAAATATGCATTGAAAATCAAAAAAATCTGAATGAAGTTAGTGATTGTTTAAGAATAAAGACTATGTTATCAAAAATGTCCCCCTCCGCAGTGATTGATTCAATGTGTGTGTTGTTTTGGGTATCTGTTTCATCAATGTGACGCTTAAACTGCGACAACAAGGGAGGCATACGGGGTGAGCAGACAAACTAAATCCATCAATTTGAGTTTTTTTATGCGGTTCAAATTCAGAATATCCAATCCTCTCTCTGTACCAATTCACAGGGGGTGATGTATCTTCTCACAGGCCCCTAAATCCAACCTGTCATTTTGGGATGGCGCTCCTTTCGCCCTTAATTCTCCCGTTGTCATGGAAACAGACCTTCCGTGCAGTCTGCAAGGAGAACGAGGAGGAGGAGGAGGAATGTTCCCCTGACTTTCAGGACTTTCTGCTGATGGCTGCAGCACAGAAAACAGCAGAGTTGGAGGAGGGGAGAAGAGGGACGGTATAGCATGTTGTAGCATTTCTTTGTATGGTCTTTCATTCGGTTACAGTACAGCCATTCAAAGCAGAGGGGAACAGTGAAAAGATACAAAAGAAGGCAAATAAACATGGAAAAAGAGAAAAAAAAATGTCTTAAGTTTTCCATCACCTGCATTCATTATAAGTTCGTTTCCCTCTCATTCTCCTTTCAAATGCAAATGAACACACAAAACATATTTTAACATGTGCATTTTTCACAACTACAATCCTGATTGCAGTCTGCATTGCTGATTCTTTTTCTTTATTCTTTTTTTCCCCTTACTTCAAAGAAAGCTGTAACGATAGGCTGATATGTGGCTTAGTCACAGCTGTGCTTTGACGCTGACACTGGCATGGCGACATGCTCACAACGACAATGTTACATGCAGATTTAACAGGTATAATGTTTAACAGGTTCACCATCAGTGTTACCATTTCATCATTTGGTAATTAGCACTACAACAGAGTACAGCTGACCATAATGTGACTTTCTTTGAGTTTAACAAGTGTTTGATCATAAAACCAACCACAAATCTTAAAATTTTGCTGGAAAGGGTTAAGGAATTCCTGAAGTTATACAATGTAAAATCATAGAAGAAGAAAAATGTTAGGGAATTAATGAATATTGTTGGAAACATCTTGTGGAAACTACAAATGTCAGTGACAAAATGTTTGCCTTTCCATCCAGTCGATGTTATGATGATGTCTCAGGATAAGTGAACACTAAAACTAATGAAAATATTTGGACAAATTCTCTCAGGAATGACACAATACAACTTTCCATGGCATTCCATCCAATGGTTTGAAATGTCATCCACAAATAAAAAAAATTCCAGCTCCTAAAGGAAAAGTAAAGGGATCACCAAAAGCAGTTGGATTCATCCGTTGGGGACCACGTATGTCTGTTAAAAAGTGTCACGGCAATTCAGCCGGGATCCAATTGACAACCAACATTGCCATGCCTAGAGCCACAAGAGATTCACATTGCAGATTTGATTGCAATCAAAATCTATAATTATTCTGTTCTGTTCACTGCTGTAATTAACTTTCAACATGAGAAGAAACAAGTTACGGCAAGCTCTTCAGACACCCATGGGAGTTTGTTGTCCAAAAAAGGGTCATCTGTTTAGGTACACAGCTGGAAACAGCTTGAAGGCCACACTCTCCTCTCTTCACCTCTCCTCTCAGCTACAGCTGTGGCCTCTGCTACATCTCTCACATCCACCTGTCGTCCCCCAATGCCCCTCCTGTGGGAAAGAGGCAACCTTGGGCTCGATGTCTGTATTGTATTGTATCATCCCCCGGCATACAGATTTACTTAAATGCACAAAAAAAAAACATCCTGTATTTATCTCAGTTTCAAACAACCTTTCTTAAAACTATAGCACCCTCCTCATACTCTTATGTGAGGTACACCCTGACAACACATATTTTGCATAGGATGTACACCTTAATCAGTGCCTTGATTTACTTGCCTCTCATCTGGGATTTCGAAGAAAGATATCTATCAATCCAATAGTCTTTTAATATATTTTTCTCAAAACCACAAATGTCAACCTTAGTGTGGAGGAAAATTCAAAACAGCAATAGGGTTAGGATTGACTGGGCACCATGGACATTGGTTTAAATGTCATGGCAATAAATGTAATAATTGTCAAAACATATCGTGTCAACTTGCATGCAAACAGTGGATCATTTAGCAGGATTATTTTCTGAGGGCCATTCAAGTCCGTGATTTCATGCTGATACCTTTGATAATTTCGGAGACATTTCAGACTAGACCAAAGTGGTGGTCTAACAGACATTCAATGCCGTCCTACAGCAGCCACTAGAGTGGCTTAAAAACAGATCGCCAGACTTTGTTGACATTTTTCATGGATATTAATGAATGAATGATATTTCTTCTTTAGTTCCATCATCTGGACAAAATGTCCACCTTCACACAAGAAATTTGACAGTCGAAGAACTGCCATGACATTTGCTGAGCACATTCACACTTCCTTGCTCAAACTGGATAAACATTTGTCATTTTGGACACTCCATGAACCCCCTCTAATGCCAGGTCAGAATACCAGGTTTTTATACAATATACATCATATCACAAAAATACAGGGGCTGTGATATTATACGTACATAATAGGAATGAGTCTGATACATTGATCTATAAAATTGTTCATTTAACAGACAAAACAGGTGGTGGTTTAGTTTCGACTGACTTAATTATCATCTGCTGTGCTTTTAAAAACTCTTGCCTTTTGTACCACTTTAAGTCATTCTCTCCTCTTGTCTAACAACCCACCGTCGTCAAAATGTGGCAGTTTTGTGGCAGGACACCCAATAGCTTTCATTGCATTTTAAAGGTCACAGCTGGCACGATTTACAAAATCTTTGCAATGCCAAAATCCCTTTACCTCTGTGTTAAAAAATGTCTGGGAAATCAAGAATGCATGTCTGACGTATTTGTCTGTGATAAAGTTATAGCTAAATGGAAAACTTTCAGATTTTGCGACACACACATCTATTCATGGTCTCACTCTATTTATACAGAACTGAACATGACTTTGACTGTCTTTTGCAGACTCTGCACACAGAGTAGAAATACTCTTGATCTTTTATCCCAGATGCCTTTCTTCCCTCTGTGTCTACCTCTTTTTGTGCTGTTGTTCCGACATGGGCCTGCGCCACTGGGACTCCACTTGTTTCTCTTTCCATGTCCTCCCAAGGAGAAGAATTAGGGGAACTCCTGCAAAGAAGTGGGGCGTTCAGGTCCACTCATTAAAAATAATTGGTCTCTGTTCAATTAAGGCTTTGTGATGCTCCTTTGATCTAGCAGGCTGAGTGTTTTATTTTTTTAAATGTTTTATACTTTTTCTTCCAATTCAACTTCTTGGAGTTGGCAAAAGTATTGGATAATCGCTGGTAATGTGTTTACTTCTGGAAGATTGGAGGCAGAAAAGAGGATCTGCTTTCGAGTGATATAAATGTTTGAATGAAATGAGTTCTGGTGGTGAAAGAGACAGCATTTAAAACCACAAAGCCTGTGCTGCGGCAGCTTGTGAGACCACTGTCCATTGTCCCTATGGACGATTCAAACAGATCACTTTACCTTGTCTCTTCCTTATCATTTGTTATTCGCTTCTGTGGGCTTCTTCTGTCTCCGGATGAGCACTGTGAGGAACACTGCAAGCAAACACAATCGCTGATACTTAAAGGAATACTTCAGCCATACGGAACCGGCGCTCTGTAATTATAAAATCGCAATTATTATATACTGAATGAGGTTTTACTTCCCTTAGTCTTTCCTCAGTCTTCCCTTGGCCCAGTTGTCCTGTTAATCCTAACCCTACATTTTCCCATGTGTGATGTCACGTATGGGAAAATCTACGGTGAGACAGTGAGAACATAAAACACTCTTTCTGCCTTTTCTCAGGCTAGGACGAGCCAACTTTTTGCACATTTGTACTACATAGGATCTCAGAGTTCTATACACCTTCATATTTCCACCGGTGAAGTAGGTATTTAAGAGACGTAAGACACATACAAGTGTTATAGTACAGTGCACACACACACACACACACACACACACACACACACACACACACACACACACACACACACACACACACACACACACACACACACACACACACACACACACACACACACACACACACACACACACACACACACACACACACACACACACACACACACACACACACACACACACACACACACATCACCCATCTGCCATGCCCACACACTCACTCACACTTGTATGTGTTACGCTCACTTTATGGAAGAAGCCCTGCGGTATGAGCATGCTAATGTGCTGGCAGTGGTTCCTGTTACAGCAGGGAAGCTGATCTGTTGAAACCTAATAGCCTGGGGACAGAAAGGATACTAAGCCAAGCTTTGCCTGCATGGTCCAACACACTATACTTAAATAATTGCATATCTAATTCCCTTACTCATCCCCTTTCTACCTTTCTTTTCGCCCCATTCCTATATTGTCTTTCTTTCCTAATCTGTATTCCCTCTCCACCTATCTAATTTGATAGATTTCTCCTCAATCTAGCCTTATGTTCCTTCACCCAACATCTACTTTTCATCTCCTCACTTTCTTTAAGTTCCACCAAGCATTCTTCACTTTCTTGAGGCCAATAAGTTCATGTCATTATCTTAAAATGTACCTTGCAGTTCTATATGCATGCATAATACATACGGAGATCAATGCATTTTTTAACAGAATGGCCTCTAAGATGTGCATTGCTGCTGAGCTATAGGTACAGTATATATGCCTGCTTGTCAGTGCAATAATAGTATGGGTTATAGGCTCAGGTGGTAGAGCGGGTTGGCCAATGATCCAAGGGTTGGCGGTTCGATTCCCGCCCTACCACCTGTCATGGTTGTTGTGTCCTTGGGCAAGACACTTCACCCACCTTGCCTCGTGTGAATGTGTATGACTGGTGTATGTTTGAGGTGGTGGTCGGAAGGGCCGTTGGCGCAAAATGGCAGCCACGCTCCCGTCAGTCTTGGAATCTTACGTAAAGTAACTATACAAATACTGCAAAGGGAAAAAAACAACCAAATAAAGAAATGCTGCAAATACGGAATGCAAATACGGAATACACAATACAGACACAAGTCACTCTGCAAGGTGGTCTTGTCGAGGCGTTTTTTTTCTTCTTTTTTTTCTTTTTATTATTTGTGTGTGCTTTGGAAGTGGTCCATTGTCATCTGTGATATTTGGTTTGAGTTTCTGTGTATGTGCCCAGTGGCTTTGTTTTCCCACTTTGCACCATTTTTCTATTATAATGCTGTCAAATTGAGGAAGATGGTTTCTCAATTTTGTTTGTGTCTGGTCTTTTTGCATTATTTTAAGTTGCAGCGCGATGAGCGTTCAGGGACACCGCACAGTAAACTTAAAGAGGGAAAAGAAAATGGCCTTCAATCATTTGAGCATAAAAGACAAGATGATTGGATGTCTGTAAAGCGGTTGGTTTATTGCTTTGCTGCTCTGCCGTGAGGACCACGGGGAAACATTAAACACACTGAAGACATTTCTTACATTATAAGTCGATCTGGACTTTAACAAAGAGAAGAACAGCCTCCTCTGGAGTGAAGATCATGTGATAAATGTGTCCAATACACAATCAAATGCATTACTCATTTCTACAGGCCAGTAGAGCACAGCTGGTCGCCAAGGGGGCATTCTTCCCCCTCTTATAACTGTATCTCTTTGACGAGCAGGATACGTAAGGGTTTAAAACAGCTTTTCCACTGTATCTGTTCATTTACTGATCATTAAACATGCAGTGCCCACTTCATTGTGTTCATCTCCTCCAGGCTGTCAGGTGTTCTGTAAATGGCGTGGTCATGCAGGATGACGAAGGTCAACTACTGTTCATCTAACTAAAGGAATCTAAAGAGGCTAAAGTGCTTTCACAGGCCTGATGGTACAGTTCTGATAGATGTTAATGCACGTTTGAGAGGCTGTATAGCGAATACAATGAAAGCTGTGTATGTCGTCATCATATACATTTATACATGGTTTCCAACATAGTTCCACTGTCTTTATATTCACAGGCGCATACAATTGAAGACGGGAGCTACTTAAAGCTGCTGAAATGCTCTCTTGAAATGACCAAAACATGAAACATTTATGTGAGCATGAACAACACAAAGCACTTGTTTTTAGCCTAAAGACAAAATGCAGTTGAAAAACGTTTGCATGTCGACTTTGAAGAAGCAATAAATACAATTGTATATAAAGAGAAAACTACACATTGACATGAAAAGTGATGTATCCGTTCCACGATTTGACAGTCTGGCATTTCAGTGAGAATCAAGGTTAGCAGGAAGCCCAGGATTTCCAGAAGAATATCCTGCAGCTGTTTTTGCGATTCCAGTTGGTCCGACCCCTAACCAGTCCACGTCCATTCTTCTTCTGTTTCTCTGTGTCTGTGGATCCTTCGATGATAGTTCCATCTTCCGATTTTGACAGTTTACGAAGCAGTTCTACAATGGTCTGGTTCTTTGTCAATTCCTGTGGATGAAATTGGGTAATAATCTAAATAATAAAGAATTCTAAATATTTGCAGATTTTTAAAAGTTCGTATTAAATTTTTTTTAATCGTGTCTGTAATTCAGGGAAATATAAATTTCTATCAAACTGCAGAATATGCAATAATAATAACAAATGGGAAAGATTATAAAGCACAATAAAGACATCTTACCAGTTTGTCCCGTAATTTGTCTAGCCATGACAATGAGTCTTGCTGAAGTTGGAGGTCTTCAAATACCTGCTCTGCATTTTCTGCAACACATGTTGCAAGACACAAAAGTGCCAAAATACACAAGGTATGGGCCATCCTCACTTAAAAAAATCCAGTGTGTTTGCTTCTTGTTGAGAGCACGTCTTAGACACCACAACTTCTATTGCTGTTGTGCACTTATATAGTGAGACATCAGTTTTTAAAGAGGTGCCTTGGCCTCAAAAGGGAGGAGTGTGCAGGTTTTTTTTTCGCATAATAACCATCAATGCGATGAAGCATGTAATTTACAGCAGTCAATAATAGTGAGAAAAAGGGTCTCAGTATGGACATTTTCACAATCCTGCTATAGTGTTATTATTTACATCACAGTGTAAACTGGTTGTCTAAGTGAAGGTCATCCTGATTCTGCCATTGGCTTATCTTGTAAATGAGAAATATCTTCTCTGCCACCTTGTTTATAAGCAAATCCTCAATGTGCACTCATGCGACGTAACACATTATTAACGCTGACATGGGGGAAAACAATATTTTTATTAACCCTGCTGTGCCCATAATGTTGAATCAACGGACAGTGCAGAGAAAATTGGATATCGAGAGGCCATAAAGGTCAACTTATTATTTGTTACACCCTTGTGAGTTTGTTCTGAGCATCTCCTTAATGAGATTTCTGCTCTGTTTAACTTAACTGTTATTCTGTATTTAAATGAAGGTGTATTTGTCAGTTGTCACAGGCTATAATGATCTTGTAATGGTATATTCTGCCATGTGTGGAGAAATGAGTTACCCTTTCCTTAAATTACCCTGTTTTGTTTATTAAGAGTTGTTAAATTGTAGTATTGTTGTTAATGAGCAGTGAGAGGGTGGGTCTTAGTGTAGGCTGGATTTTCAAAACAAATGTGATTTTTTAGGCAATTAATTTCACTCTTCAGCATTTCCATCAAAGTTTTGAAATGTATCTATACATATTATGGCGGAAATACATTTTCAAAATCCCTTTAGAAATAGGCTTAAATGTAGACAGACAACATCCTGTCCCATCCTATCTTGTTAAACTTTGACTTTAAAGTCATGGGTTTTGAATGTGTTCATCCATTTCTATAACACGGCATTTTTTCTTTTTTTAATGTCCCAGTCAGACACCAAGAAACAAATAACAGTCATTTATTCTGTTAGAACAGCATTAACCAACTTAACATAAACTGATAAAGTATCAATACATTCATACATGTAAGGCATGTGCATGGAGAAACCTCAAAGGACGTGTCCTTCTGGAATGGGAGACAACCTTGAAGTGCATCAACCTTTCAACAAATCGGCATTCTAACCCACTTAGAGAGGTGTGGAAGCCTAATATAGCTGCCTAAACAATTAGTAAGTGCACTGTTGGGAGCAGAATAATCCTGTTAAGAAGGCTACCGGGAGCACTTTTCAGCAAGTGTGTTTCTATCCATCCTGACAACTGTCTGCACCAGGCCATGGAAGAGTTATTTAATTCAAGGTGGCATTCAAGGAGCGGCTGCTTGCTATTTTAGGCCAGAGTTGAGATGTTGTTCCAGAAATGTCAAGAATTGATAACATAACACGTTTTGTGATATATATTTTTTAATTCACACAAGAAGGTTCAGCTTTACTTGCTGTAAGCTGTACATTGGCTTTCTTACATAAGCACATGAGGCTGTTTGTTATTTCTGACTCTGAGAAAATAATATCTTGGAATACTTGCGTGCCAAAAAGCAACGGTATTTCAAACACAGTATTGTTTAAGAACAGGAGCGTGCCTTTTTGCGTCTAGCTGTATGGGGAGTTTGCATCTATTGATCTCGGTGACAGATTTGGACGAGCAAGCTTGAATAACTGTTCCTTAGGGGGCTATTGCTCTCCGGATCGTCTCCCAAGTAAATATTGCATGGAAATAAGATGTTTAAACTGAAAGAGGAATGAGGCTATTCTGGATGGAAACTGATATATTTATCTGTCATTATTTATTTACCTCATTTCACAACACTGGCGATATGTTGAATCAATAGGCAGATTAACATACCATGAAATAAGCATTATTTATCTTCATTGTTTATTACTGTATATTTCCCCCTCCAATTGACACATCAAAGACATCTAGTGTACTGCACCAGCTGTTACAAATGACAATGTCAATCACATCGCACTGTGTAGAGATTGTTTGATTATTTCCACAGCAGTTTGGGTGTCATTCACACAAAGCAGGATATTTAAATGCACAATCATTTCCTGGACTGACAGGTTTGTGTTGCTTGCACATGGCTTGTATTTGATATGTCACTAGGTTATTTAAATTATATCAATACCAGGGACATCAAAGTATAATTGAGAAAAAAAAGAGAAGAATGTTGAAGCATTGTGGTGCTGCTATTGCTACTATTGTAACTACAACAACAACCAAGATTTTTTAACAGCTATCACTAGCTGATAGCTGTTAGATGCACAAGTCCATCACTGACTCATTAAATGTTTCAGAGCTTATATAACTGTATAACAAACCATTAAGGACAATTGGCAATTTGGTAGAAGGGAGTTTGATTCAGAAAGATAAACACAAATTGTTAACATAAAAAGTTAAACAAAAAAGATATGTACATATTTTGGATATCACTGAAAAACCAAATACTCAGTGTTAAGACTGCCCACACATTCCGTCTGTAGCAGGTTGCTACTGTTTCCTGCAAACTCGACAACGGCTGATGACACTTTCTAGAGGTCCCTTCACTGTCTGGGGACGGGGTTTACTACAGGAAGGAACACAGTGTAACACAAACACAATGGTAGAAATGTTATTATAATTCCTAAACAGGGATTTAGATTAAAACTGTATTGTGGCTTATGATTCATTAATTAGCAAATCACAAAATTACAAAAGATAGGATAAGCATTTGACCATCATGGGACATGCAACACCAAGGAAAGCAACTCTGCAGGTCATCATCATTACAAACAAAGAGCTGTTAATGTATAAAAAAAACTGGCATGCCGCTATGACTGTTTAAAACAGAAGGAAACAGTTTACCTGAACATGTCGTTGGGGTCTAGTGGGGCCAGCCAGTAGCTATATGAATCAGGATAGTAGTTACATGTTCCCCTGCCGTGACACTCAATGAAAGGCACTTGGCGGAAAGTTTCCAGACATGAGCCTGGAGAAACCAGGGGCTGTGCGGAACCCCCAGCTCCAGCACCCGTTTGCTACAATGGAGGAAGGTTGAAGGAAAACAAAATTAGGTGGAAAATAGCAGTTTGACAGGTACATGGGGGAGGGGCGGGGTGGGGAATACTGAAGTCTTTACCATGATATATGAGTATCCAGTCCACAGGGAGGCCCAGCCCTGAGGACATCTAGGTATCAGAGTTGTCTGGCTGTGGACAGCTATCACATTGGAGGTGGTTTCACACACTGAGCACCTAAACCACACATGCACACAGACATCAATTAGTACGAAAACATTTTCATTTAAACAAATCAAAAATTTGTAGAACCAGATTTATATTTCAAATAACAGAACATATCATTGTTTTTGCTTAGTAAATATACAATACTTTACAGTATGTTTTTCTATATGAATTCCTCCACCTGCTGATGTAGGAGTTCAGCTCATCTCCTTTGATGGCAACCATGCTGGGGGGCATAGGTGCGTCGGTGGACAACCAGTAGGAGTAGTCGTTGCGAGAAGCGTAGCGGCAGGTAGCTACATTGTCACAGAACAGGAAGGGCATGGTGGAGAAACGAGGCAGACAGCTTCCCATAGTGCCTAGAGGGACGGTGTGAGGCGTTAGAACTCTTGGTCAAATGTCCGAGAGAATCTGCACAGTCTTTCTCTTTGATAAGGGTTCCCATCCACTTACCAAGGTCCTGGCCATGAGCTCTCTCATTTCCGTTCATGAAGAGGAAGGAGTAACCAGAGAACATGAAGCTGGTGCCACTAGGGCAGTCAGGAATAGAGGTACTCTGACTGTGTCTAGTTATCAAGAAAGTATCAACATAACAGGATTGGCTTTTGCCTGGAAACCCTTGAGAGCCCTTGCGGCCTGGGTCTCCAGCTTTTCCTATTAGACCTGCACAGAGGAAATACTTCATTAATGAATAGAAAACTGTACAAAGTACTTTTGGGTGTTTTCTGAGGAGATCTTTTTATACGCTGGCCATATGCCGACAAAGAAGCGGGAGTGCGCAATGTTAACATTTTCCTCACTTAATACCTCACTTTATTCTCAACCACACATACAAAAAATGGATTTAATGTTACACAAATCCCAGCGAAAGGTACTGCTGCCCACCTCAATTGGTATGTCACTGCACCAAATACACCTCATCATGTGTGGACACAGAAAAACATCAAAGGAAATTCCTATCCTAACAAACACACTCACACACACACACACACACACACACACAAGCATGCAAGCACGCACACACACACAGGCACACACACAGGCACACACACACACACACACACACACAGGCACACACACACACACACACACACACACACACACACACACACACACACACACACACACACACACACACACACCTGGCAGTCCTGCTTTTCCTTTGTCTCCTTTGTGGCCAGTAAATCCTGGCAGGCCGACTGGGCTGTGACCATGTTTTCCTTTGAGGCCTGGTTGGCCTGGGACAGCAAACAACAATGTCATATAGTGCAATGGAGACCAGCTTGGTGAAAGTGGCATAATTGACCAATACTGTGTTTCACACAACTCTATAGTTGTTCACTTTCATGCTATGATTTGAACAAGCCAGAGGTAAATGGTCGATTTAGCAAACAGAGATCACAATACATAAGCATTAACTTAAGTTATTTTTGAAGGGTATCATATCCTATTACTGTAAGAGTATGAGTAACATGAGCTAAAATGTATTAACACATCTTATAATTTTGGACCTGGAAAGCCTCGCGCTCCAGGTGGTCCAGTTATCCCTGGGGGTCCTCTGTTGCCAGGGGGACCAGGGAAGCCAGGAGTTCCTGGTTCATTTATCACCTGTGCACCTTTGAGGCCTGTAGGGATAGAGAAGGAGCAATAAGAGGGATTTCATCATTCAACTACAATAATAGGAACATATACTGTATACTACCGGTGCTTCATGTGATCTTCTGGAATTTTTGAATTTGTATGTCAGTAGTGTGATGCATAATCAAGTGCTAGACAGGTTATCTGATACTGATTGACTGATGAAATGAAGAAGTGGCTTAAAGCTATATTTTGATTTGATTTATTTTTGATTTGATTTATTAGGATCCCCATTAGCAACACACCGGAATGAGAGCTAGTCTTCCTGGGGTCCGAAACATACAATATAGTGCACAACATGAATAAATGTCAGCCATATTCAAGACATCGCCAAACAAGTTGACACAAAGTTGACTAAGTCTTTCAGCTCCAAAAAACTCTCTCTGTATTTCTCAGTATGGCAGCGTTTATGAACTGGTGTCACCCCCCGACACTGGGACAGGAGCTAAAAAAAATCCAGAGAAGAGCCCAAGAAATGTTTCACCAAAGGCTTACCTCATGTAAATGTGCCAACAGTGTTGTTGTAATTACTCAGGATTCCTCAACAGAAGTCACACACTATAGCTTTAAGGTGGAAAGACATTAGAAGCGCTAATTGTCATTCCTGGTTATTATGAACAATACTGTAATAAGAACTGAATTTTGACTCACCAGGTCGTCCAGTCAGACCTCTTGTCCCAGGTGGACCTGGCGGGCCTGGAAGGTAACCAGGGTCTCCAATATCACCTAAACATCACATGTCATAAATATAATAAAGGGTTAGCTTTTCGTAACAACCTATTGCATAAATTCCATCTTATTGGGTATCAAAGAAGAAAGTTGGAACTAAAATCCTCACAGATCTTATTTTTCTCCGTCCACTTCATTCACTGTCCCATTTGTATTTCATATCAGTGGGAACACAAATCAGTCTAGGACTATTACTTTTCCTGTCTGACACATTGGCCATTGTTTGGGGAAGAATTCAAAATGAGAAAACCTAATCTAAAGGCTACAGTTGAGATGATATATTACCAGGGAACCCTTGATATCCGGGAGGACCAGGATCACCTCTTGGTCCAGGAAATCCAGGTCCGCCTCCTCGAGCCTGGGGAGGGACAGGAAACAATAAAAGTAATAGAAGATTGGACATTACAAATGGTGTATTATGTAACTGCAAATGGTGCTTAAAAGTAAACTTATTTTTGTTAACCTGAATAGAGAATCGCTTCTTCTGTTAAATATGCAGTCCCCTCCATAAGTATCGGAACAGTGAGGCCAATTCCTTTATTTTTGCTGTAGACTGGAAACATTTGGGTTTGACACCAAAAGATGAATATGAGACAATAGCTCAACATTTCAGCTTTCATTTCCAGGTATTCACATTTGGATCCAATACACAACTGAGAAGATATCATTATTTGTAAAGGAACACCACATTTTTAGGCGAGCAGAAGTATTGGAACAGATAGACTTTAAATAAATTAAAGTGAATAAAACGTACTATTTTGTCGCAAATACTTTGCTTGCAATAACCACATCAAGCCTGTGACCCATTGACATCACCAAACTTTTGCATTCTTCTTTTGTGATGCTTTTCCAGGCTTTCACCGCAGCCTCATTCAGTTACTGTTTGTGTTAGGGGGTTACTCTCTTAAGTCTCCTCTTTAGCAGGTAAAATGCATGCTCTATAGCGTTTAAGTCTGGAGATTGACTTGGCCAGTCTAAAACCTTCCACTTTGTGCCCCTGATTAACTCCTTTGTTGTGTTTTGGGTCATTATCTTGCTGCATGATGGAGGATCTTCCAATCAGTTTGGTTGCATCTTTCCTTAAATTGTCAGACAAAATGTTTCTGTAAACTTCTGAGTTCATTTTGCTGTTGCCATCATGTGTTACATCATCAATGAAGAATAATGAGCCCGTCCCAGAAGAAGCCATGCAAGCCCAAGCCATGACATTGCCTCCACCGTGTTTCACAGATGAGCCTGTATGTTTGGGATCATGAGTAGATCCTTTCTTTCTCCAAACTTTAGCCTTTCCATCACTTTGGTAAAGGTTCATCTTGACAACAACACAGTAACACATGATGGCTACTGAAAAATTAACTTAAAAGTCTACAGAAACATTCGGTCTGCCAATTTAAAGAAAGATGCAACCAAACTGATTGGAAGATGCTCCATCATGCAGCAAGATAATGATAAAAACAAACTGCAAAAACAACAAAGGAGTTCATCAGGGGCAAGAAATGGAAAGTTTTAGACTGGCCAAGTCAATCTACAGATTTAAACGCTATAGAGCATGCATTTTACCTGCTAAAGAGGAGACCGAAGGGAGTAACCCCCCAAAACAAACAGCAACTGAATGAGGCTGCGGTGAAAGCCTGGAAAAGCCTCACAAAAGAAGAATGCAAACGTGTTGTGATGTCAATGTGTCACAGGCTTGATGCAGTTATTGCAAGCAAAGTATTTGCGACAAAATATTATGTTTTATTTACTTTAATTTATTTAACCCTTAGGGCCGTTATAATATTAGGCACACTTGTACCGCTAAGGTCCGTAAAATGGAAATATTTTCAATATACTACATGCAAACTAATTTTTTTTGTGTTGAATTATTAGGCCTGTGATGTGTCAATGATGAGCAGCAAAACTGATTTTCAGCCATTATTATTTTTTGTGCAGTGTCAAATACTCACACTCGTACCGCTAAGGTCCGTAAAATGGACATTTCATTGAGGTAGCTATAAAAAAATGTATACATTATTTTTTTTTACTTTTTTTTTTGCCAATTCTTTTCCCCCACATCTGCCCTAACTATTAATATAAAATATTCATGAATTTTAAAAGATGTTAACCCTTTAAATGCCAGGTTTTGGTCATGATGCCATCGTATTTTAGATGAAAAAAACTGGAAAAATGAAGTATTTTCAATATACTACATGCAAACTAATTTTTTTTGTGTTGAATTATTAGGCCTGGGATATGTCAATGATGAGCAGCAAAACTGATTTTTAGGCATTATTATTTTTTGTGCAGTGTCAAATACTCACACTCGTACCGCTAAGGTCCGTAAAATGGACATTTCATTGAGGTAGCTATAAAAAATATTATACATTATTTTTTTTCTACTTTTTTTTTGCCAATTCTTTTCCCCCACATCTGCCCTAACTATTAATATAAAATATTCATGAATTTTAAAAGATGTTAACCCTTTAAATGCCAGGTTTTGGTCATGATGCCATCGTATTTCAGATTAAAAAAACTGAAAAACTGAAATATTTTCAATATACTACATGCAAACTAATTTTTTTTTGTGTTGAATTATTAGGCCTGTGATGTGTCAATGATGAGCAGCAAAACTGATTTTCAGGCATTATTATTTTTTGTGCAGTGTCAAATACTCACACTCGTACCGCTAAGGTCCGTAAAATGGACATTTCATTGAGGTAGCTATAAAAAAATGTATACATTATTTTTTTTTACTTTTTTCTTTGCCAATTCTTTTCCCCCACATCTGCCCTAACTATTAATATAAAATATTCATGAATTTTAAAAGATGTTAACCCTTTAAATGCCAGGTTTTGGTCATGATGCCATCGTATTTCAGATTAAAAAAACTGAAAAACTGAAATATTTTCAATATACTACATGCAAACAAATTTTTTTTGTGTTGAATTATTAGGCCTGTGATGTGTCAATGATGAGCAGCAAAACTGATTTTCAGGCATTATTATTTTTTGTGCAGTGTCAAATACTCACACTCGTACCGCTATAAGGTCCGTAAAATGGACATTTCCTTGAGGTAGCTATAAAAAAACTTATACATTATTTTTTTTAACTTTTTTTTTGCCAATTCTTTTCCCCCACATCTGCCCTAACTATTAATATAAAATAGTCATGAATTTTAAAAGATGTTAACCCTTTAAATGCCAGGTTTTGGTCATGATGCCATCGTATTTTAGATGAAAAAAACTGGAAAAATGAAGTATTTTCAATATACTACATGCAAACTAATTTTTTTTGTGTTGAATTATTAGGCCTGGGATATGTCAATGATGAGCAGCAAAACTGATTTTTAGGCATTATTATTTTTTGTGCAGTGTCAAATACTCACACTCGTACCGCTAAGGTCCGTAAAATGGACATTTCATTGAGGTAGCTATAAAAAATATTATACATTATTTTTTTTCTACTTTTTTTTTGCCAATTCTTTTCCCCCACATCTGCCCTAACTATTAATATAAAATATTCATGAATTTTAAAAGATGTTAACCCTTTAAATGCCAGGTTTTGGTCATGATGCCATCGTATTTTAGATGAAAAAAACTGGAAAAATGAAGTATTTTCAATATACTACATGCAAACTAATTTTTTTTGTGTTGAATTATTAGGCCTGGGATATGTCAATGATGAGCAGCAAAACTGATTTTTAGGCATCATTATTTTTTGTGCAGTGTCAAATACTCACACTCGTACCGCTAAGGTCCGTAAAATGGACATTTCATTGAGGTAGCTATAAAAAATATTATACATTATTTTTTTTCTACTTTTTTTTTGCCAATTCTTTTCCCCCACATCTGCCCTAACTATTAATATAAAATATTCATGAATTTTAAAAGATGTTAACCCTTTAAATGCCAGGTTTTGGTCATGATGCCATCGTATTTCAGATTAAAAAAACTGAAAAACTGAAATATTTTCAATATACTACATGCAAACTAATTTTTTTTTGTGTTGAATTATTAGGCCTGTGATGTGTCAATGATGAGCAGCAAAACTGATTTTCAGGCATTATTATTTTTTGTGCAGTGTCAAATACTCACACTCGTACCGCTAAGGTCCGTAAAATGGACATTTCATTGAGGTAGCTATAAAAAAATGTATACATTATTTTTTTTTACTTTTTTTTTTGCCAATTCTTTTCCCCCACATCTGCCCTAACTATTAATATAAAATATTCATGAATTTTAAAAGATGTTAACCCTTTAAATGCCAGGTTTTGGTCATGATGACATCGTATTTTGGAGGAAAAAAATGAAAATGTTTATTATTTTCAATATACTACATGCAAACTAATTTTTTTTGTATTGCATTATTAGGCCTGGGATATGTCAATGATGAGCAGGAACACAGAAATTTAGGCATTATTATTTTTTGTACAGTGTAATAAACTGACACTCATACCGCTAAGGTACGTAAAATGGACTTTTGAAAAAGGTAGCTATAAAAAATATTATACATCGATATTTTTCCAACTTTTTTAGGCTTGAATTTTAAACCAACATCAGTACTAATCATAAATTGAATTTTTGTGTTAGGAAAAGAACCTCACCTGCAGTCCATGCACATTTTCCACTCTTTTTGTTATTATCCAGAAGTGAACAGTGAACAGTGAACGGGCCAAGAACAGTGTAACAGGGACATCATTGGCTAAATAAAGTTGTGTGTATGAGAGAGACTGTGTGTGTGTGTGTGTGTGTGTGTGTGTGTGTGTGTGTGTGTGTGTGTGTGTGTGTGTGTGTGTGTGTGTGTGTGTGTGTGTGTGTGTGTGTGTGTGTGTGCATCCCCATGACCTAGACATTATGAGCAAAAGGCTAGTGGTTTTCAAGTGGCACTGTTTTCATTCACTCTGTTCCATGTGTAGTTTTCCATGCAGAAGTTCAAAATCCCTCTAAAGATGACTTTGTATAAATGCACAGCACACACACCTACCTGAGGTCCATACACACAAGCATGTGCAGTGCACTGCTTCAAATAAGTTAAAACATGGTTCATCTTCAATCACATCAAAGGTGCAGCCGTCAGAGACACATAACAAGTCGTTGAGCTGTTTACACAGCTGCCATTGAAACCAGAGTTTATACAAAGCAAACTGTGGAACTAGTTATTTCTTACCTGGCAATATGGAGGGAGCCTTTACACAAGAAGTACATGAAGCTTTGGAAACAGTGATGGAGTATGATTCTGATAGCGAGCAATAGGAATCTGACACAGACACTGTGTCTGAAACCTCCATTAGCGCGTAACAGGTGGGTCCCTGTACCATTCAAGTGGCTGCAGAAGTATATCTCTGTGTTTGGGTGTTGGTGGGGCCCACTGAATTCTCCACTACTGAAAGTCAGAGGAAACATCCCAGCTCTGGAGGAGGATTCAGAGTAAATGAAAACAGTGCCACTTGAAAACCACTAGCCTTTTGCTCATAATGTCATAGGTCATGGACACACACACACACACACACACACACACACACACACACACACACACAACCTTACACACATGCACACACACCCACATACACACACACTCCTCAGGGTTAAAGCTAAAGGGAGAGGAAGGGGGGATTGTGACAGTGCTATCTAGTGGAAATAGCCTGTTTTTTCTCCATATGCCAAATATGGTCATAATGACGTAACATGGTGGAGAGTAGTAAAAATTATCAATTCCAAGGTAGAAGCCCAGATTGACACCAAGATATAAAAAAATGCATCAATTATGCTTTAAAGGGGTAGTTCAGGATTTTAGACATAGGGCCTTATTCCCAAGTTAGCCTTGGTGTTCTTTATCAGTGGAGACCGTTTTCAACACATTTAATTCAGTCCTTCTAGTTGCAGAGTGCGCTCGTGCTAAGCTAGCGCACGGCATCGGGGGGATACCAGCCTGCTACTAAAACAGTCTTACCCACTCCACAGTACACCCGAGGCCAATCAATTATAACGCCAGACTATCGATGTAAATGTCTGTGTTGATCAGGGGTGGACTGGCCATCTGGCATACCGGGCATCGTCCCGGTGGGCCGGCAGGCATTTTGGGCCGGGCCGGGTCCATTTATAAAAAAAAAAAAAAAAAAAAAAAAAAATTAAAAATCTTTTTTTTTTTTTTTTTTTTTTTAATGGACCCTCGGCTGTGTGACTCGGCCCGGCCCGGCCAAGTCACACAGCCGAGGGCCGAGGGCCCTTCCCTCTCGGGAGTGCCATGGACATATAATTGTGCGTGCAGGCTGTCAACTTCACCTGAAAGTTAAATAAAACTTTGTCCCAGGCTTGGGCTTTGACTCATTATGATTGGTTCTAGGCTGGGCCTGGCCCAATCACACACACAGCAGAGGGCCGCCCATTCAGAGGCTGCATTAAATTGTATTATCATGCATTCAACTTCTACTCCATAATTATGAGCATCTGACGATGGTCAGTTACGTTCAGGGCCGTCGGACTGCGGACAGGCTTGGGGGGCCCAAGGCAGAGGGGGGCTGCACCCAAAAAAAAATATATATATATTTTTTTTTTATATTTTTTTTTACTGGCTCAATATAGGCCCCTGATCTTTGAAGGCCCAGAAAAACGTTATTTAGGGAAAAAAAAGATTTCATGGGCCTTTCATTCGTCAGTACATTTATGTTATTTTTTAAATAACATTGTTCGGGGCTACGAAGATCAGGGGCCTATATTGGGCCATTAAAAAATGCAAACAAAGGAAAAAAAATCCCGAAGCTGACTGGATTTTTTAAACATGTACATTTCTTCTTTCTGCTTTTTGGTCATCTGTGTCTATACATTATTCCAGCAAATAATAGCCTACTAAATAGCTTACATAGGAAACAGTTGATTTATCCTTAGTTTTCTCTTCAAAGTGCACCAGATTGATGAATTTTACTTTAACACTTGAAAAAAAATCTTCCAGGGGAGCATTCCCCCGGACCCCTCTAGAACAGTGGTTCTCAACCAGGGGGGCGCGAGGGGGATGAAAAAAAAATAAAAAATCTTAATCTTAATTTTTTTTTTTTTTTTGTAATTTAAATTGTATTCCTGATATGTAGCCTAGTTCAGAGATGATATGTATTTTTTTTCTTTCTTAACTTTTTTTGATAGGTAGTTGCCAAGTTCATCACACAAACACTCCAATCCACTGATATGAGATCAGTTTGCAATTTTCAAGTACTGAATTAATGGTAGGACTGTGGCCAATAGAACTGGTCTCTGGTCAGCAAAGGTCTTGAAAACAGCATAAGTGTGCTTGTGACATGCATGCCACCCATGCATGTGTATGGGCACGTGTCCCAGCAGATTTTTGAAATCTGAATAAAAAAATTTAAGTTTGTAGTTAGCAAGTGTAACATGTTCTTAGGGCAGAATTTCATAAATAAAGGTTTATTTTTTAGCAAGATATTTGGTCAAAATCTAGTTGTCATCCGTCCCTCTGTCCAGTTGTTAGGCATCTGGCTGCTAGCAAGTTATGTTGTCTTGCTAATTTTACTATTCATCTGAACTGAAATGAATATTGACTTTTTCCTTTATTATCTTCGCCAGAATGCTTAGATTACATGTTAAAAACACAACAAAAATATTCTGGGGGGGATGCCCCCAGACCCCTCTTCAGGGGTTTAGTTTTCTGACAAACATTACAATGGATACTAACATGATTTGGGCATTTGGGATTATAAATCATCTTTGAATTGGTTGTACAGCATATCACATGCTATTCATTCAGGGGTGTGATGGCCACCCCACTCTAGCTCTGTGGCCCACCTTGGCCACCCCCAGTCAAAATTTCCTGGAATCGCCACTGAGACACACACAACTCCGCGTTCAGGCTGCACAGCACATTAATCGCAGGTAGCATTTTGAGCTAAATCTGGCCACTTTCCAAATCCAAGACTCAATAGTTGAAACATTCTCTGAACTGGGTTTCCCATTGATCATAGACTTTGTTTTGTGAAGCTTTTTCATAACAGGTATACCTATTGTAGAATTTATTCTGTGTATGTTCTATTTAGGCTACTATTTTCTTCTCTTCTAAGGAGATTAAAAAAAAATAACATTTCCTCAGTGTCACATAAAAGTGCACCAGAATTTAACGTTAAATTATAAGAAATTTCCGGACCCCAACCCTAAACCCAATGTTCAACTCAAAGGTGCGCCACTGGCCTAGCCCTTGTGATAATAACAATAATAGAGTATCTATCTATCTATCTATCTATCTATCTATCTATCTATCTATCTATCTATCTATCTATCTATCTATCTATCTATCTATCTATCTATCTATCTATCTATCTATCTATCTATCTATCTATCTATCTATCTATCTATCTATCTATCTATCTATCTATCTATCTATCTATCTATCTGTCTATCTGTCTATCTGTGTAGGGTGGTGTGTGTGTGTGTGTGTGTGTGGGGGGGGGGGTTGTCAGGGTCGGTGGGGGGGCCCAACTGCAATGACCCAGCTTTGGGGGGGCCCAGCTTGCAGAAGGTTGAGAACCCCTGCTCTAGAAGGTCCAGGGTCCACGACACAGTCTCCCAAATTCCTGTGAGAAACACTGTGTGTGTGCATGGTTATTAAGAGTCATTAGACCAGGGGTTGTGTTCAAGTACGCGTAATGATTTGGTCATTCATCAATAGAAACATTGTGTTGTTATCTGGCTCAGAGAGGGACCAGTCACTCATACGTTTTGGACTATAGACAAACATAGCTTTTACATGTTTGTATTGTAAGACCGCCTCTCAGAGGGCCCATCAGGACTTCCTGTATAGGGGCCCAGAATTTTGAGCAACGCCCCTGCCTCCACATATCGTATAAATAATCATGGTGGGCTGCCATGGCCAAAAATGCCAGGGCTGAATTTTTGTCCCAGTCCACCCCTGGTGTTGATAGAATAATTTTAGAAATAAAACCAACCTCGCATCGCATGAATTATGGCATTTTGAGGGACTACTTTCTTAGCAGCAGCGGACTTTTACTTTGCTGTGTAACCGAATCACTACAGCAGAAAGTAAACAGAGCAGCGTGGGACAGAAACTGAAACTGCACTGCCACCAGTCTACCGTCATTCTGTCCCGGTTCTCTGCTGCAGCTCCAGCGGGGGCTGTCTCTACAGACGCTCTTTCTCTTTCTGCCCTTTGAGCATCCCTCTCAATTCTTCATCAGTGTATTCCGGCTCGTACAGGTACGGGCAGCAGCAGATAAACAAACTATTATAGAGCCTGTAACCTAGGTATTAGTCCGCCGCTGCCGCAGCCTACAAGGAATAAAGTCCCTCAAAATGCAATATGCGAGGTTGGTTTTATTTCTAAAATTATTCTATCAACACAGACATTTACATCGATAGTCTGGCGTTATAATTGATTGGCCTCGGGTGTACTGTGGAGTGGGTAAGACTGTTTTAGTAGCAGGCTAGGTATCCCCCCGATGCCGTGCGCTAGCTTAGCACGAGCGCACTCTGCAACTAGAAGGACTGAATTAAATGTGTTGAAAACTGTCTCCACTGATAAAGAACACCAAGGCTAACTTGGGAATAAGGCCCTATGTCTAAAATCCTGAACTACCCCTTTAATGGCAGTGTGTTGAAAAAATGGTGTTTGAATGGGTGTTAATGGACGTTTTATGGACCTTAGCAGTCTGAATGTAACTCTTGTTTGTACACAGTGTATTTTAGCCTTACTGTAAGAGCTGAGCTGGAAATAACATTATCATATAAAAATACACTTCCTTACCAGTTTTCATGCCATATGCATGAACACAGCCAAAATTATCCAAAAAAAGAAAAATTAAATGTCCGTAAAATGGACCAACGGGCCCTAAGGGTTAAAGTCTATCTGTTCCAATACTTTTGCTTGCCTAAAAATGTGGTGTTCCTTTTCAAAAAATTACATCTTCTCAGTTGTGTATCAGATCCAGATGTGAATACCTGGAAATGAAAGCTGAAATGTTGAGCTATTGTCTCATATTCATCTTTTGGTGTCAAACCCAAATGTTTCCAGTCTACAGCAAAAATAAAGGAATTGGCCTCACTGTTCTGATACTTATGGAGGGGACTGTAAATATGAATGGAAAGTTGGATTTGAATGTAAATTCCCCTTTGAAAATATTTTGTCAAATATTCCTCAAGAAATACTCTCCGGTCACTTACAGGTGGTCCTGGAGGGCCTTGATCTCCTGGGGGTCCACCCAAGCCTGGTCTACCTGTATGGCCTGGGTCCCCTATGTCACCTTTTAACCCAGGCCCTGTTAGACCTGGGGGGCCAGGTGAGCCAGGATTGCCTATATATGTACAGAAGGGAGGGAAAGAGATTGATCATGGACAAGTAATTGTAGCTTTAACAAAGATCATACATGCCAACTGAGTAACAAATAAAAATTAAAACTGCAAGCAGTGATGACCGGGCCCTCGCACCTCCGTGCTGCTCGCCGTCCCGGCCGTCCTCGGCGCTCCGGGCGACCGCGTGAGAGAACGCGCCACGGTCTCCTCTTCTTCGGAGTGCGCGGCACAGTAATACCTGTCACCGGAAGCGTGGAAGTTGCCGCTACGCACTCGATGCGGATGTGAGGAAGTCCTCGGGCCTGGGCTCTTACCAGGCGGGTGAAGTTTGGAGCGCGTGGGACAGTGCATAGCGAAATTACAGCGACTTCCTGCTTCATGACGACGACGCCGAGAAACTACTAAGGCCATGGAGCCGATTGAACCGGCTTCCCGTGTTATCGTTGTCTCTAGACCTCCCTGAGCTGCTTTGAGGTTGATTTGATCAAGTGTGTAGGACTTGAAGGTAAATAACTATCATGCAATATTTACTTTGCCCAGCAGTTGGCGCTCTCACTTTTTCTTAATATTATTGTGTGGGCTTACTCAGACCTTGGGTCTCATTAAGTATATCAAATGTTGAGAAGATCAGACTGAGTATAGTGGAGTTACAGCTACTTCCTGTTTACTGGCGAAGACGCCAAGCTACGGCGAAGGCGTTTTGACAGGTGGCACTCTCACTTTGTATGAATATTAGCGTGCAGGCATCCTCAGGCCTTGGGTCTCATTAACCATAAGAAATTTGAGATGATCAGACAAAGTATAGTGAAGTTACAGCGACTTCCTGTTTAGTGAAAAAGACGCCAAGCTATGGCGAAGGCCTTTCAGCCAATGAAACCAGCTTCCATTTTTATCATGGTGGATGTCTGTAGACCTCCCTGAGCTGCTTTGAGGTTGATTTGATAAAAGTTTGACAGACATATAGCTAAATAACCAACATGCAATATTTACTTTGCCCAGCGGGTGGCGCTCTCACTTTATATGAATATTAGCGTGTGGGCATCCTCAGGCCTTGGGTCTCATTAACTATATACAATTTTGAGATGATCAGACGGAGAATAGTGAAGTTACAGCGACTTCCTGTTTAGTGGCGAAGACGCCAAGCTACGGCGAAGGCGTTTCAGCCAATGGAACCAGCTTCCAGTGCTATCATGGTGGCTGTCTCTAGACCTCCCTGAGCTGCTTTGAGTTTGATTTGATCCAAGTTTGTAGGATGTGTAGGTAAATGCAGCAACATACAGTATTTATATTGTCCAGCAGGTGGCAATCTCTTCCTACTTAATGTAATACTGTCATCTAGTGTGCAGCCCTTTCTTTATAGGTCCATGTAGAGAAAAGTTGAAAAAATGGCGAATATTTTAATTTAAAAGTCTTCCTGTTGATTTTGGGGCGGGGCTTCAAGAGGATTTTTTGTTTGTCCTGGGATTATACATTTCTGTATGAAATATTGTGCATCTAGGTGTAACACAGCATGAGTTATGATCAATGAAAGGGTTTTCATGAGGTCTGTTTTTGATGTTTTTTGGCGAATACTTCAAGATAAAAGTCTTCCTGTTGATTTTGGGGCGGGGCATCAAGAGGCTTTTTTGTTTGTACTGGGATTGTACATTGCTGTATAAAATTGTGTGGTTCTAAGTATAACACAGCCTGAGTTATGATCAAGCAAAGGGTTCATGAGGTTCGTTTTTGATGTTTGTTGGCGAATGTGGAGCCGGTGCTGCAAGACGGTTAATCCGGATAAAACAAGCTTTCGGGTATATCATCTTCCATGTCGGAGGACATACCCTATCATATTTTCTTTTGCACAAAAAGTTGTTATGTGTGCACTTTACTCTGCAATCCTGCAGAGTAATGTGGAGTTCTGACTTTTGCCGCCATGTTGGCGAATATCGGCTCCCACCTCGTCATAGTTATTCGGAATCAAACAAAAAAATTATTGGTGTATATTCCATGTCTTGTGAGTGTCCCTAGAGTTTTCGTTTTGCTAAATATGTTCCTGCTAGGAGTTAAAAAATTTTGAACTTTTTGAGGATTTTTGAGTCAGAAATTCACATATTTCACTTTAAAAAAATTCCTGTTGATTTTGGGGCGGGGCTTCAAGAGGCTTTTTTGTGGAGCCTGCAAAGATACATTTGGGTTATTAATTTGGTGCAGCTAGGTATAACACAGCCTGAGTTATGATGAATTAAAGTTTCATGAGGTGCGTATTTACGCGAACTTTGACCCCCAATAGATCACTGGTACTATGGAATTGTAGAAATCTTTTCGCAATTTACCATCGGGCAAGCGTTTTGAGTATTTGAGAAGTGGTTCGACGTTCCTGGTGTAAAAACTCTGGGACCAGTTCGTCAAAATGCGAAATTATGGTTTTGGCGATTTTAGGCACTAAATCCAACATGGCCGACTTCCTGTTGATTTTGGCTAATGACATACAATTGCATTCATGTGCGCCTTGGGCCATTACATGTTGTCCTAAAATTTCAGGCTTCTAGCCCAATTTTTGAGCATGCATTTCCTGAAAAACAGTTTTTGGCCATAGGGGGCGCCGTTTTTGAGATCAAATCCTGAACCACTGATACATTGCAATTGTTTGCAGGTCTGATGGGTACGCAAAGTTTTTCAAGTTATGCATGACGGGAAGGGGGTGAAAAGTGCCAAAACGTCCGGAATAATAATAATAAAAAGAATTAAAACTGCAAGCAGTGATGACCGGGCCCTCGCCCATCCATGCTGCTCGCCGTCCTGGCCGTCCTCGGCGCTCCGGGTGACCGCACAAGAGAACGTGCCTCTTCGGAGCGCGCGGCACAGCAATACCTGTCGCCGGAAGCGCGGAAGTTGCCGCGACGTGCTTGATATGGATGCAAGGACGACCTCAGGCCTGGACTCTTACCAGGAAGGTGAAGTTTGGAGCACATGGACCATTGCAGAGCGAAATTACAGCGAAGCGCGACGTGTGCTTGTGTACGGTCATTACCGTGCGAAAGGCCGTGATTTGCAGTAAATAAACGTCCACATGTGTCTCCAAGTGTCTCTGTAGGCTATTTCAAAGGAAATTAAGCAAGTACACTAATTATAACATTAATCAATTATAGGTTTGCATCACAGAAGGCATATTGGCCTATAATAATGAAAAAACACCACCTATGTGTACAGTTGTGAAATGTTTTGAATGAAATGCAAACCTCAGTTAATCATTTGCTCTTGTTTCTCTGTCCTGAGATTCACACAGACTGAGTTGTCTTGTTTAAATGTTACAAATTGAGCTAATTAACTGAACTCCAATTTTTTTTGAAGTTGCTGCAGAAGTTATCTCAGCTAATTGTATAATCAAACATCTAATTTTATATTAAGGTGATTGTATGCAGAATGCTCATGCCAGAAACAGTGTTTTTGTACGGATTAATAAATAAATATTAGCAGGTTCTCAATAGTATTTCAATTTGGGGGAGGGGGGGGGGCGAAAAAATGTCTGTCCCCTGGGGGGTCATGACAGAAAATATTTGAGAACCACTGGGCTAAGCGAAGTCTTCAGTCCCTTTATTTGTAATGCAATACTGCCATTTAGTGGGAGTAGGATGTGTAGATAAATGTATCCAGCAGATGGCAGTCTCTTCCTACTTAATGTAGGAAGAGAGATCTGCCTCAGGGCTCATAGGAAAATAAGCTCCCATTCACAGCATGCAGTACCAATGGGTTGGCCACTAGTCTATGCTGGCTGCTCGGAGAAGGCGGCATCCTGGGGGCCTGGTTTTATGGGCGAATATTGCTAAAAAGAACACTTCCTGTTGATTTTGGGGCGGGGCGTCAAGAGGCTTTTTTGTTCGTACTGGGATTGTACATTGCTGTATTAAATTGTGTGGTTGTAAGTACAACATAGCCTGAGTTATGATCAATCAAAGGGTTCATGACGTGCGTTTGTGATGGTTTTTGGCCAATCAGGGGCCAGTGCTGCAAGACGGTTATTCCGGATAAATCGAGCTTTCGGGTATATCATCTTCCATGTCGGAGGACGTACCCTATCATGTTTTTTTTTGCACAAAAAGTTGTTATGAGTCCACTTTGCTCTGCAATCCTGCAGAGTAATGTGGAGTTCTGACTTTTTGCGCCGTGTTGGCGAATATTGGCTCCCAGCTCGTCATAGTTATTCGGAATCAAACAAAAAAATTATTGGTATATCTTCCATGTCTTATGAGTGTCCCTAGAGTTTTCGTTTTGCTAAATATGTTCCTGCTAGGAGTTAAAAAATTTTGAACTTTTTGAGGATTTTCGAGTCAGAAATTCACATATTTCACTTTTTAAAAATTCCTGTTGATTTTGGGGCGGGGCTTCAAGAGGCTTTTTTGTGGAGCCTGCAGAGATACATTTGGGTTATTAATTTGGTGCAGCTAGGTATAACACAGCCTGAGCTATAATGAATTAAAGTGTAATGAGGTGCGTATTTACGCGACCTTTGACCCCAAAAAGATCCCTGGTACTGGGAGGAATTTGAAATCTTTTCCGCAATTCCTTATCGGGCAAGGGTCTTTTGTATTTGAGAAGTGGTTTGACGTCCCTGGCATAAAAACTCTAGGACAAGTTCGTCGAAATGCGAAAAGATGTAAAGTGGCGGTTTTAGGCACTAATTCCAACATGGCCGACTTCCTGTTGATTTTGGCTAATGACATACAATTGCATTTAGGTGCGCCTTGGGCAATTACATGTTGTCCGGAAATTTCAGGCTTCTAGCCCAATTTTTGAGCATGCATTTCCTGAAAAACTGTTTTTGGCCATAGGGGGCGCTATTTTTGTGCACAAATCCTGAACCACTGATACATTGCAATTTTTTGCAGGTCTGACCTGCCCGCAGAGTTTTACAACTATTCTACCAGGGCAAGTAGGGGAAAAGTCCCATTTTAGATCCGGAAGAATAATAATAAAAATCATACCGATTACAATAGGGCTTTCGCACATGTCTGTGCTCGGGCCCTAATAAAAATCCTAGCGGTTTCAATAGGGCTTCGCACCGGTCGGTGCTCGGGCCCTAAAAATAAAGAAACAAAATGTCAAAATGTCTTTAGAATTAAAACACCTTTACAGGTATTGAGGTTTACATTATCCAGAACAAAGCTTCACTGGAAAAACCTGAAGAAGACAGAACATCCTAACCTGGGCTACCATGATAGCCAGGAAGGCCATGGTCTCCTTTCGGCCCGGGGGCACAATACCCTTTTCCCGCAGAAGGTCCTCTCAGACCAGGGATCCCAGGTGAACCTGGAAGTCCTTTGTCTCCTATTGGTCCAGGACTCGCTGTAGACCAGCCAGGGCGACCAGATTCCCCAGGTAGACCTATACAACAGACATACAAAGATGTGTACTGATGTCAACAAACGTGATAAATGTATATATATTTTTTAGTGGCTGCGGGGGTGTTGGTGTGGGGGGAGGGGGGGGTCTGTATATACTAACTAGGCCATAAAGAATAAATAAGAATACTGAAAAATATAAGATATTGGATCGTATTGGTACTATTTTTCGTTTGGTCACTGGGCAGTGATATAGATGAAACAGATATTACTGTAACATCGGAGTGCATTGCTTGTCTGGTGACTACTACAGGACACCTCAGTAGGGTCTGTTTGAGTGCTAAACGACGACCGTCACTCTTAGGTTTGTGCAAGGCCGCTTTTCCAGACTGTCCCCAAGTACAAAAATGTATTTTACCAAATGCTCAAACCCTTCTAAGGCAAGATGGTTGTTTTCTGGGACCAAAACAGTTCTCAAAAAACTCCAAATGGGCCAGTTGGGAAAATATAAATTTATTTTTAAAACAAAAGAAATGGAGGGTTGAAAAGGCTGATGTTGTTTACCTGAGACTCACCTGGTTGACCTGTGTCACCCGGCCTGCCAGGCGTCCCTTGTATTATGACTGCAGAGGAGAGATGGGAGGATAAACGTTTTGACAGCAGCCATTTCCGAGGGGTACGGTTAGATATGGGTGAGACAATAGTTCAACAGGACAGTTGTTCCAACAGGAGGAAATGACATGCCTAACATACATGTTTGTGAATTAATACAGGATATGCATGAGCTCATCAAGCTTTACAGAGCATTCCATGCATTATTCAACTTACAGGTGTCTCCTTTTTGCCCTGGTGGTCCAGGGATCCCATCCCGGCCCTGGTTGCCTTTAGTACCTGGATAACCAAAGAGACCTGGCGGACCAATGTTGCCTGAGGCAAACAGATAAATAAAAAAGTAAGGCTGAGTTTAAACTTAAAGTAGATTACAAATAAAATATACCGTAACAGCAACAAAATAAAAATAACCTCCACACGGTCACACAGTAAGTTGCACTAAGTAAGTTATAAAAAAATATGTTGTTCATTGAAATTCAATGCTTCCTTATGGCGTAGAAAATGAAAAGAAAAGTATTTAAAAGAATGTTACCTGGCAGTCCTCCATGTCCTGGGGGTCCTTTGTTCCCTGGAGGCCCATCAGCGCCTTTAGGCCCTTGATAACCCGGTGGACCTGGAATGGCAGGGTGGAGACAGGAGTGGGGTAAGAGATGATAACAGAGTAAGAGCAAAACACTACAGCCAAATAATGAACTGCCTTTTTTTCGTGACCACTGGTAGTCACCATTTAGTCCAACAGGTCCTGGGTTTCCTTTGGCTCCACGGTTTCCTGGTAGACCTTCATGTCCAAACACACCAGGTTCACCTTTCTGTCCTTTCATGACCATAGTAGAGCTTGATCCTGGTTCCCCCTGAGAAAAAATAGAATAGAGAGGAAAATCATGATTATTTCTATAATCAACACTTTTTTAATCTATAGATAGTTTATTATTTTATCTAGTTAGTACTCTGCCGAATCAGTTACAAAAACTCAAATGTTTAGATCAGTCATCCGAACCTTTTGTCCTTGTGGTCCAGACGGTCCATATCCATGGTAGTTTGGCTCTCCTTTCATACCTTTATAACCCGGTGGACCCGGTGGACCATTTGGACCCAGCTCTCCAGGGCGTCCTTGATCTCCTTTTATTCCCTTTGAGCCTGTGAGATTTAAACAAAACATTTATTTTATTTTAGATAATTTGGTCGTTTGTGTACTTTAATGCTTGAGGTTAGAGTTGTGAATTTGTTTAAAGGCAATACAAGTTTATGTCTAACCCGGGGGCCCTCTGACTCCTGTGTCTCCTGGGGCACCAGCATGTCCTGGACTTCCTTCTAAGAGACCTGGTACATCGATACCTGGATCACCTCGGGGCCCTGTTATAGACAATAGCACATACATACAATTCTAACATCTGTTAAGTCAAGATACTTATGGATATCATCATGAAACTTTGCTTGATTTCTTACATCATACTATTAGTTTCTGTGTTCGAATTTTCTCAGAAATGTTTGAATAAATATGTATATGCAGCGATATCTAACTTAAAATGCGTAGATTTGCATTTCTCTAAAAACACAAAAATCTAAATGAAACCAGCGTTAAACATTTTATTTAATTTTTACATACAAATAAGTGTGCAAAGTTTTTAATGAACAGATTAAGGATACAGCCATTTTCATTTAATGAATCATATTTTTTTAAAGCATGTTTTTAAGAACAAAGTCGATCATAAATCGGACAATCAACAACATATTCTGTAATAATCTTCATATAATGCTAACAATATAATTATGGAAAGTTTAGTTGATGTTAGTTATTTAGAAATTGAGATTTTTGATTAACAGTGTTGAAAAAACTAATTTTAAGATAATGGCAGATGAGGATGATTATGTGAAAGAAGACATTTTATGGAAGCAAACTAGTCCAAAATCTCAAAATTGACTAGTGCTGGATAAAACTGTTTTTACCTGCATTGTCTCAACTTAATTATACAATGAGAATGGTTTGGAGAACCAAAACTTTAACACATGTTTTGTTACAAGTGTGAAACAAATGTCAAACCTGTTTGTCCAGGCCCCCCTGGGGGTCCCTCTCTCCCTCTCTGCCCCTTTGGCCCAGTACTTCCACTATGCCCATGGGGGCCATTTAGACCAGTGTGACCTGACAAAGTACAGGTATACAGTAAGAACATAATCAACATCTCTGAAGCTATACTATACAGTATATTAGTAAGACTAGCAAATACTTAATTTAAGACTTAATGTGCGAATGGCAATAAGAAATGTCAGTAAAATAATTGGTTTTCACAAGAAAAGTTTACTGTAAAGCTTACCTGGATCGCCAGGGTCCCCTGGGGGCCCAACACTGTCTGCTGCTGATGAAATGCCTGAAGGACCTCTAAAACCTGGATCCCCTATCATGCCTGGGGGACCCCGAGAACCTTTGAATCCACTTGGGCCTGGGGTTCCTGTAAAGAGTAATGGTAAACAATAACTCAATCTTAACTGTAAACAACATACAGCTACTAACTGGAAGTAAAAAAAAAAGAAAGAAAAAAAGAAAAGAAAAGTTAATTATACCTATTTGGCCTGGTACTCCTATAATTCCAGGCAATCCATCTGGTCCATATCCTGGGATCCCATCTGGTCCAGGGTCTCCTCTCAGTCCTAAAGAAGTCCAAGTGGAACATTTAAAGGAAAACTCTAAATGTCTATAAATATATTCTACAGTATATGTACACAGCCTGTACACACTGGTAGTGTGTAGTTAATATTAAGTTATTTTGATATGCACTTTTTGGACACTGCACAACACCTTTTACAGTATAGTACACGGTTAAGTCACAACTAAGAAATATTTAAAGTCAATTAAACACCAACTAATTCTAGTAACCTTGACCTCACATCTATCATTTACAGAGGCATAACACACCCTCGAACGAGTGTTTTGGCCTGTAAGAGAAACAATCCAGCACCTGATTGACCAGGCACGCCAACATTTCCCTGGATTCCTTTTTGTCCAGGAAGCCCACGTGAACCTGGGACAGAGGGCCCTTGGGGACCCGGATTTCCTGGTGCGCCAGGACGACCAAACCCTGGCAAACCTGCATTCCCCTTTACACCGGGCAACCCACTAAGTCCTGAGAGTGAAAGGGTTGGAGAAGACACATTAAGAATTGGTGGTGGGGAGGTTAAGGAGATATAATAGCCAACATTTCATTCCCTGTTGACTTTCACCTTTTGCATTCATTGTCCCTCTGGAATTGACAGTAAAGTACATTACAAGACTTCAATAGACGCTGACCTGGACGTCCTGGAGAACCATCTTGTCCTGGTGGCCCATCTGGTCCAGGTAAACCTTTACAGGTATCTTTATTTCCCGGCAGTCCTGGGAGGCCTAGATAACCTTTACTTCCTGTATGAAGCATACAATAAATTGTAAAGAGATGAACATGTAAGAATGTATATATGTGTCTGTGTATGTTTGATTAATCATACATTATTATTGTATAATGTCTGCCCGTCTGAGAGTTGCCAATTTATATTATATTTCAGCTACAGTATGAAGTACTTTACCTTTTTCTCCCGGATAACCAGGATTTCCTGTTTGGCCCGGGTTCCCTGGTAGGCCAGGGGTCCCAGGGTCTCCTACAGGCCCCTGATCTCCATCTTCTCCTGGAGCTCCTTGACGGCCTGGGGGGCCAGTGTGTCCAGGGCCACCATCACCCTGATAATCACACATACAAAACATCGTTTTAGTGCTGTGCTAGTTATCTATTATGACTTTTCACTTTACAGTAAAACAGGGCATATCACCATGAGGTCACCTGGCAAGCTCATTGTGATAAGTATAGATTGAAGAGAATTAGCAAGCTTTATAGGTGCCTGTAATTGAATTTTACTACAGATCAGAGCAAGTTGTGACCTTGTTTCGAGTCTCTAAGCTAACTGGCTGCCGACTGTTGCTACTTCTCATCTAACTCTCTACAAGACAAAGAAAAAAATATCTTTCAACAATTTCAGACTATTCCTTTAAGATTGATCCCTTGCTGTCTTATTGCTCATCCCTAATGATATAATTTTTGGAAACAATAAAGAAAAAATTATTTTCCTAGTTGCATCAGTATTACACAGTGTAAGCCTGGCATTTAAAACAAGATACCTTTAGACTTACCTTATATTTATTTCACATAATGGCAATACAGTGCTATAGAAAATATGTATGTGTATACTGCCTATATACATTAAACTACATATCTCTCACCTGCGGTCCTGGAAGACCAGGAGCACCTTGTGAGCCTGAGCGACCAGGCAAACCTCTACCTGGAAAGCCTGAGAGACCTGGCTGACCCTTTTCACCTGAACAGCAGACACAGACAATCACACACAGTGATTAAAAACACAAATAATGAATGAATTATACTTTGAGCTATAGCACATTTTCTAAAGAGGGTATTGAAAAACTTTGAAGTGAAATAACGATAATACACGTTGGGCTCTAAGAATCTCAAATCTGTTATCTACAGGGTTTAAGTTTGGCTCTTTAGTATGGATTACCTTTCGGTCCTGGGATCCCTGGTCCTCCAGGAAATGACACGTCACCCCTTTCACCTTTCTCTCCTGGAAAACCTAGTCTCCCTGGAGAACCTGGTGCTCCTTGATTACCTGGATGTTTGATGGTAGGTATGAGTGACACATCGATCCTCCATTGTATAGGAATTTAAAGGCCATCCATTCATCCATCCATCCATGCATCTAGCCATCCATTAATCCATCCATCAATCATGCAGTCATACTTACCAGGTCTTCCGGGTAAGCCAGGCACACCATGAAATCCTTTAGGTCCAGGAGGTCCTTCGCTGCGGATGTAGCTCGAATCGCCTTTCTCACCTATGGATGGAGAGAAGAAAGGACATACTATGGCTGCTGGTCTTTCTGTCTCTCTGTCTACTTGCATGTCTATGTATACATGTCCTTGTACATTTTTTACATCTGTCAATATGTTTCTTTACCTGGAATTCCAGGCTGTCCTGGAAGGCCAGGTACACCAGTATCTCCTTTACTTCCTGGAAATCCAGGAAGCCCATATCCCACTGGCCCAGGGTAGCCAGCTGGTCCTGCTCTTCCTAACGGCCCTGGTGGACCTGGAAATCCACGGTCTCCCTCTGTGCCAGGGAAGGGATACTAAAGAGTGAACAGAAAACTCAACAATCACGATGATGACCTTTTTATTTGTTAGACGGGCTCTTGCATACAGCTGAGAAATTTGAAGTATCGAAATGTGACCGCAAAGCTCAAGTCTGTGAAAACCTTCTCACCGGATCCCCTGGAGGCCCGTGAACACCTTTGCGACCTGGTACCCCAAGAAATCCGAGGAGTCCATCTGTACCAGGCCTGCCAGGCTGTCCAGGGTGTCCTTTCTCTCCCTTTATACCAGGGATGTTGTAGGAAGACTGTTCTCCCTTTTGTCCTGAAGGGCCTGGATATCCCATTTCACCAATAGGACCCTTCAGAGAAGAATGATTGTTTCCAAGGGTTCCAAAAAAGCCAACAACAAAAAACCATCACCAAAATCAAACTACTTTAAAGACTTGCTTACTGGTCCTCCAGCTAAGCCTCTAGGTCCTGGGTACCCTGGATCACCTTTAGCACCTGGTCCGTGATTGCTGCCTGAGTGATGGAAACATATAAAAAGTCTGCTCCACATTTAAGCTTTTTACACTCTCCAGTATAACCAGTACAACTGCATTTGAATGTGGAAGGTAGAGTTGTGTGTTGCAGTGAAAGGTTTTACCAGGTAATCCAGGTGAACCCGGTGAACCCGGGGGTCCCGCTGGTCCTGATCCGGAGCACTCATGACAGGGCTTCCCCTTCACTCCTGTATAGATCATAGGCGTCTGTTTGGGAGTCTATTTTATGAGTGCATTATTAATTTCACAATACTATATTTTCCACATCCTCAATGTTTTGTTCTTACCCCTTCTAGTTCAGACTGTTGGAATTACTAAAAAGCCATTGATATAATATTAAAGGGCATCATTTAAACTAAGACAAAGGGCACGTAATAGTCTACCAGCATATTTTTATTGATGAAGGCAAGTTACCTGTAACAAGTCAGAAGAGATGCCAAACCAATGTAATACAAGTTGAATGGTAAACCTATATTTGTGAATAACACTTTGTTTCCCACCTTTCATTCCAAAACCCCCACCATATCCCATAGGTCCGGGTATACCCCTCACTCCTTTCATTCCTGGGATACCCTGGGTAATCCTGTTGGCTACAAGCAATAACAACAACAAAGTCCATTAGTCTACCAGTTATGGTTTCCCAGTATTGTCAAACTCATACTCCCATGAGTTGATACATATATTTGAAATCACTGAAATTACTGAAACACAAAAAAAGTAGGATTAATAGCATAAGTAGTAGAGGAAGTAGTAGTATTTAGATTACAGTAAATAACGTCTTAGTTGGAAGACATTTACACATACTTCTATCTTCAGGAGGCCCAGGTGGACCTCGATCCCCAGGAGGCCCTGCATCACCTGGATCGCCATCTAGTCCTGGGAGACTGGTATAAATATCCCCCAGGTCCCCAGGGTCCCCTTTGAGGCCTGGAAAGCCAGGGGGACCAAGTAGGCCTGGCACATAAATTCCAGATGAATGGCCTGCAAAATGTAAAGTATGAGACTGTGACCAAATTGTTAAAATAAAAGTTATACCTATATAAAAAAATTATGGTGATAGATAGATAGACAGACAGACAGACAGACTGAGCACACCTGGAGGTCCATCAGGTCCAGGAAAACCGAGAACACCTGAGAAATAAAAGTAACTTGTGTTATATCTATGTGCCAGTCTTTTGCAATAAAGCAAACATTAGTTCCTATAGTGATATACTTCGCCTCTATGACAATATCATTTTGAGTTGTCTCACCATTTGTAAGTCTGCTTATTATACAGCTTTATGTTTGCCTACCTCGAGGCCCACGAAGCCCAGGTGTGCCTGGGGAACCAGGATCTCCAGGGTATCCTTTGAGTGTTTCTGCCTATACATTTAACAAAAACCAATGAACAATTAAAGGTGCTGTAAGCGGAATGGTTCTTTTAGCTAACTTCCTGTCAGTTACTGCAGTTAGCAGTCCCCTCGCTCGTCCCTACGTCACCACATTAATGCACTGCGGTCTTCAAGCAGCAAGTTATATAGCATCATCTCAGATCCATAAGTGTGATAAAACATGATAAAAACCATCAAAACAGACATTGGGGAGGATTTTTACCTGCTCCGCCATTGTAGGCGAATAAACATCCACCCATATGTTGCTCTGTGGGTGCACCGGCAGTGAGACGGGTGCCGGTTTGTAGTGTTCTTTCTTCTGATTGGATACTACTTTCGGGATCCCCGAACAATTTAATTTGCCGATTACATGCAGAGCGGGTGACTGAGAGAGTGATTTAATACTTATATTAACCTAAATATATCGCTCACTTCACCTTTAATCTCATATATAAGGCTGAGCATTTTGAAAATGTACAAAATTTGATCTCTCAATTGGCTTACATAATGCTCAAAATAGTAATGGAAATTCAAAGGTACCAAGAAGAAAAGGATAAGAATAACTCACATCTCCCGGTGGACCAGGGGTTCCCATATTTCCTTTTTCACCCTAAATAATAAAAGGATACAATCAAAGCACGCTGACACAGTAGAACACATGCAAACCAACATATGCACTGGTTATGATTGTTCCTTTATTTGTTATCAACAGTTCACTGACCGTCTTTCCTAGTGTCCCTGGATATCCTGGAAGGCCTCTGGTGCCATGCTTTTCCAAAAGAGAACTATATTGTATTTAAAGCCCACACACAAAATAACAAAATAAATAACTCTCTGCACACATACACATATTCCCAGTAGTACCTTGAATCCAGGTTGTCCAGGAACACCGTCCTTCCCTTGCTTTCCCTGTAAAGGTAATAAAGTACAACAGTAAGGAAATGGCAAGTTCTGCTTTCCATAGAAAATAGGGCAAATTGTTTACCAAAATACAAGTGTCATGTTGGTTGGTATTGCAATCATCAAAGCAATCAACAGTTCACACAAAAAATAATATTTACTAAAAAGGCTGGCTCTATCTGGCTATCCACATGGCACGCAGAATAATAGGTCAGGCTTATATTTGAAATTCTCAGTCATGTAGGGTGGCTTTGAAGCATTAATCCCCCCCTCAACTAAAGTGTACCACACCTAAAAGGGGCTTATAATGTTTAACTGTCTCAGTACTTAATGTTTTCCTTGTTTCACAGTGTTAATTTTTAAGCTTTATTTAAGGTTGGGCCTTAAGAAATTAAGCTACAATAAACAGTGTTAATATAATATAATAATATTTTGCACTTTAAGATTTGACTGAAGCGATTCTCTTATAATGTAATTTTGTTGAAATGGTGTAGGGGAGAGAGGGTGGAGTTGTGCCAGTGGGGAAGTAGTGCAACCCCTTGTTTCTAGAAAACCATACAAGAAATTGGAAAAGTAATATTTTTGAAGAGCCATCCATTTGACTCATCCTGTAAAGTAGGAAGTCACATGGAATAGGATATAAGCACATTTAAGTTTTTTGCCATTCAAAGTAACATTTCTAGGATCAAGGTTTTTTGATTATTGTGTCTGGAAAATTATAGACACGTTTGAAAACATTTGACACATGTTTTAGTGCTTTAGTATGCTACACTTTGAGTCTATACAGTTAGCACAATGTCAGCCCTAAACTACTGCATAATGCTAATTATCCAACATTCTGGGGTTGGGATGATTTGTGCCAAAGGGCCTGGGGTGAGTTATAAGTAAGTAAGTAAGTAAGTAAGTAAGTAAGTAAGTAAGTAAGTAAGTAAGTAAGTAAGTAAGTAAGTAAGTAAGTAAGTAAGTAAGTAAGTGTATTTATAAAAGCACATTTATAACAGTATGCACTGTCCAAAGTGCTGTACATAGTGCATTCAGTAGGTAAAAAATCATGGTAAAATAAAAATAACAAAAATAAAAGACATATAGCCCAGACACATATAAACTAAAATAGTAGTGCAGAGGTAAGATAGTTAATGGGGAGGAAAAGCCAGAGTGTACAGATGGGTTTTGAGCCTTGATTTAAAGGCAGAAATGGAGGGGGAGTCATACAGTATGTCAGTTGGTTCCACAAGCACGGAGCAGCTAGTGCAAAGTAAATTTCTGAGTTGTGCCAGTGGCATGGCTGTATACGCTGGTCACCAAAAGGAAAGTGATTGTCTACAGTAGCTCAGAAGAAACTGACATCTCCCATGCAACTCAACGACACCACTGATGAGAGTTCCGATGGCCAGAAAGATGATGATGGTGACTTTGTCATTGTGAGCTTTGCAGGTAAAACCACTCAGATCTGCTAGGCCTTGTTTAAGAAAATTGACCTTCAATCTTTGTAAAATATTTACTTTATTTACTTCAAATAAACCTTAAATAAGTAATTGTCTAATGTATTTGTCTTGCATTACAGTTTATGAGATATATATCAATGGCACAATTTACCCCATGGTATTCTCTCCAAAGGCACAACTTACCCCGCAAGTTGTGTCACAAGACAACTTTTTTCCCGAAAGCTATATTTCCTAAACAGTTTATTTCAGATCCAAAGTTATTGTTGCCGGGGATGCACCACATCCTGAAATATACGTTAATTTCTTAAATTGGAGACATTACTGTCAAGGCCTCACTTTAAAGTCACTTTGAGTAAAAAGTGGCACAGCTCTCCCCACTCGCCCCTATAGAGATTGATAATAAGGTTAAGGATACTTTTATCATCCCACATGAGTGAAACTTGTCTAATTATGGACATTTCTGCATTAAAACCAAACCTTTAAGATAGCATAAAACACATTAACTAAGAACATACACTGTATAAACACTAGCCTGGAATAAAATAACAAAAAACAGGAAGCCATTTATTAGTTAAAAACTACAAATATTGTAAGATATAATTCTCACAGCAAGCAAACCTTTGTACATAAAAAACGTTATTTTACATTTGACTTCACATGATGACAACCAATCACACAATCCTTGAAGTTATCTGCCTCACTACATTTCTGCCTATCCTCCACAAGCTACCTATTAATACGTTTGATTGACAAAAGGGAATATCAATAAGGGGCTTTTATTTTATTTTATTTTATCCTCCCTTTTTATTTCGTCCCCTTTTTGTTTTTAGTGGCAAACAACACTGAGTGTAATGCCACATTACTGCCCTCTGTTGACCATCGTTTTTGTTGAGCTATCCCCAAAGTATTTATGGGTGGTCCTTCTATGAAATGAAAACCAAAAGTAAGAGGTGAAACATCTGTTCACAATAAGAATAAGAGGCTTGAAGTTGAGGGTGAATAAATAGCGTGTAGCATCTTACTTGTGGACCCTCTAACCCTCGGTCTCCCTTTGCTCCTTTGGTGTAACCATAACCAGGATCTCCCTGAAAACAGATTGAAATAGTGACATAAATCAGAGAAATTAAAACACTGACAAGGCACAATCGGGCAAGACGTAAAGATGTATAAAGTGTAGTGCCATGCAGGAAGAGAATGTTATTGTTGTGATTTAAATATAAACCTACTGTTGCTCCTTTGCAGCCCTTTATTCCTACATCTCCTTCATCTCCTTTTTCACCCTGAATGAGAAATAAAACTTTTTATGGTTCAACAGCTGCCTGTTACTCTGTCTGCGCAACATTTTATTAAACAGACCAATTGATTTGAATAGCAACTAGCCAATTTGCCATTAAATTTGCTGTGGACAAACATTTCCCCCTGGATGATCAAACCTAATATCTTTGCTAATCCTTGGTTGATTCCTCTAGTGCCACCATCAGGCCACACGTTCCAGTTATTCACAATATATATCAAACTATGACATTAATATTACGATGAAAATGTCTGAGCACATAATCTTTTTATTGTGAACACTTCATAACCTTTTTCTATAATATCAAATTGAAGTCATATTCTCAACAGCCTTCCCATTAACTGATCTTCTCCTGTGAATTTACAGGATTTGTGAAAAGTCTGTTCAATTAGCCAATGTAACATATGGAAACTTCAGTTTTTGACGTCTGACACATAGGATTTATGTTTTTATGTGTGTGTGTTTGAATACAATCATGGTGTGTAATGTGTTGACTCCTTTCACTGGCTATTTCTCAAATAGACTTTAAAGGCTCTGCTTTTGCAAAACAAACACAACAACAACAAAAACAACATGAAAAAGAGTATTTGTGATGGCATTTTACAGTACTGCACCACATAGATGGATGTATACAAAGAGCACTATGCATATAAACTGAAGCTATTACTTTGATTGCTTCAATGCAGCAGTGATAATGCATCACCATTGTCCCCATACAGGAAACACCACTCTCTGCTGGAGCACACAGTGTAATTGCCATAGTGATTCGACCTCAGTCTTTTACTGTACCTTTAACACTCTGAGACCCTCAGAGAAAAACTCCTTAATTCGACCAGGTGGTCCTGGCGGCCCGCGTGGTCCTGACCTCCCCTACAACACACAAATTGAGATCTTCCTCAGTCATAAATTGGACATGCACACAGACGTGGTTATGATCATGATACAGAAATAGTTACAGGTAAAGAAAAAAGTAATTAAATGTAACCTGTTAATATGCTGTAAGAGTGTTTTACCTTTGGTCCACGAGGTCCTGGGATTCCACTTATTCCTTCTTGACCCTGTAGGATGGGTTTGGGAATAAATTAACTGATCTGCAGTTGATCAAAACCACCGTTGTTTTGCACATTTTCCCTCTTACTCACAGTTTAATTGTGGTAATGGCTGCTGTGTTGCTCTTCGTCTGAGAGGAGTATCACATAAAAACTGGGCTACTGTAATACATGCAGCTGTTCACGCTTCTTTTAAAAACGCTGCCCTTCCAAATAACAAGCACCGTGGCCAGTGCTAGTCACTTAGACATTATTAGACATTTCCCCAGGGAGTGTGGACACTGCCATTATGAATTCAGGAACCAGTCACCACAAACAAAAAAATTGCGGTTTAGCTCTGTGCCACTTACATAGGCAGAAAAAATGTGCACTTTTTATCACAGCTATAAGATGTCAAACACGTACAGGCATACTCCAGAGAAAATGTGCTTTACCTTAGAACCTGGACCTCCTGAACGACCAGAAAGCCCCTGTTCATGAAGAAGGCAAATAGTTACATAACATTCAAACTTTGGCACAAACTTGAGTGTGCAAGGTGACCAATAATACTTTACTCACTTGAGAGCCCCATGGTCCAGGGTCCCCTGGTGGTCCAGACCATCCAGGGAAACCGGGATTTCCCTGATATATAAGATAGTTTCCTCTTAATGTTAATATGTCAAAATAAATTATAATAAAGCGTTCATTTTCGTATCTCTTCTTTACAAGACAGTGTTATTAGTATGCAATTTAAATAGTTACCAGCTGTCCGTCTCTCCCAGGTGGCCCTCGTAGCCCTTTTATATCATTCCCTGATACCAAAGATTCACCCTGTGAAAAAAAGTAACTTTGTAAACTTCAATGTTCATATACTGGATGTTGTCTTAACCTGTTTTCAGCTGTGGGGTCTTTCTTGGGGCATGTGGTCGTATGTCTCTGTAACCATCACTGTAGTACGCTAGTATTGTTGTACATGCGATTAACATTATTTTTTTGTCTGGAAATGTTGCTTTATTGCTGCGAATAAAGGCTGAAGAAAAGGCTTGAAAGAAAGAAAAATGGACTAGGTAGAAAATGAGCCACTTCAGCACCATCCTATTGTTTCTAGTTAGTGCATTGGGATACAGCTAATACACTTCTAAAAGGCAGTAACTGCTGTGCGATTCTGCAGTTTCAACCTTATTAAATATGAGATGTAACAACTGGCTCTGGTTTGGACCAGCATCCATTTAATTACCTTAGGTCCAGGCGGACCAGGTGCACCCTGTAAAATAAACAAAGACAAAGCTGAAGCACATTTTGAACATGTTCATTTGGATGGTTCATTTGAAGAACTAAACAGCAAAAGACTGAAGTTTATAATTTAATAGAAGTATAATAAATCTGTGTTTGTTTCAACATAATTTCTGATTTTGGGTCTTACTAAATGTCCATCAATGCCAATGGTCCCGGGTGTACCAGGAAGCCCATCTTCTCCCTAAGAGTAAATGATTTGCTCAAAACAGATATAATGGATCTTACAAATAAGCCACCATAAAACTTTTACTAATATGTTCTCACATCTGTCCCATTATAGCCTGGGGGCCCTTTGTGTCCTGGAGGCCCTTGTAAACCTGGGATACCCTGTAAGAGAACATCAGACGAAATGTAAAATGTAACAGGCAATTACAATAATAACAGATTACAGACAGTAACAATGTATCAGAGAGTAAGGGCACACGCATAGTAGGCCATCCATACCATGCCCAAGTAGTTTTGCCCCCTAAAGTCTAGTCTGTTTGCCCAGTGTACACATATGCTCCAAAACCCAAACCTGTGCGTATAAAGAGGTGGTGACGTATTGGCAAGAAGCATAGATAAAACACATTGTTCTATATATCTATGGCAAGAAGTATGCATGCCTAGGCCCATATATTTTGAAGCAGTGTGAGTGCCTGGCCAGCAGGGGAGGAGGGAGGGGAAACAATTGCGCTTAAGTACGGCACGGATTACAAGTGCTCCCTATAGGGTCTACTCACCGGTAGACCATGAGATCCAGCAAATCCTTCTTTGCCGTTAAATCCCTGCAAATGACAGGAAAAAGCAGTGTACTATTTTAAAAGGCACAACAGAGCTACAGAGTGTTTTATAGTATATGTTTGACTTTGTCAATGAACATGCCAACCCATTAAACACACAAAAACACATAATTCAATTAAGTCATATCAAGCATAACTCAATTGTCAGTGGGACATCAAATAAACACCCAAACAGACACAAGCTTGAATAGGAAAATGATGTTACCGGATCGCCTTTTGGCCCCTCAGGTCCATCAGGCCCAGTGTTGCCCTGTCAAAGACAGCATCCTATAATTAATCTCAGTGTTTTAGTGGGATGCAGTATGAGCACAAGAGTGTAAAAGAAGAAAAACTGTAATTCATCACAGGCTGTGCACAATTTGACTCAATGAACCCCTCTGAGAACAGTATCAGATTTTGAAATACACATAACATATCCACCTTTTCTCCAATGGGGCCAGCACGACCATCTGTTCCTGGATGGCCTTGTGTCCCCTGGGTCCCCTGAAGTCCTGGAATACCTATGTCTCCCTGTGTGTTAGAGAGAACATACGAGAGGGAGAGGTGATCACAAATAACAATAAACAACATTGGAGAACAAATTTGAAATCATACAAATTATAATATGCACATTTCAAAATGGTAGTAAAGATGCAGTGTGAACTGCGCATAACTATAGCTGACAACTTAAGATGAGACACAATCCTTTTGATTACATTTTTATTTGTCTTTATGAAAATGTCCTTCATGATAGCATTTAGCAGTTTTGGCCTAGGCCAGACTGGAATACATGTGTAATCAATGAAACATGATTAGTCAAATTATATTTTGCAGACCATTACTTAGCTGCATTGGAATACAATGTGTTTAATGTATTCTGCTTTCTCTGCCAGGAGCTGAATTTAAAATGAAATAGCTGGTCTCTCCCAACAATCTTAAAATATGTATGAAGGATGTTGAGGCCACTAAATTAATAAGAAGCTTTTTGTGCAATAGTAGTACGACCTGAGTAAGATCTACCCTAATACAGTATGTCTGATGCACCACTGGACATCTTCCCTCCAGAATTTCAATTGATAGAACAGCTGAAGGGGTTGGTGTTTATATTGTATCTCCCCTGTTCCCCTGATGCAAGGTCCTTTCTAAAACTATGAAAAATAAAAGATAAATTAAAACAAAAACAATTACAATCAGTGATACCTGCTTTTGAGATGTTTAACGAAAGAATAACAGTATTTGGGAGGTAGTTCTAACATTTTGACATATCACAGTAGAGAAGCAGGTGTACATCACTAAATTAAATAATTCCATTAACTGCCATTTTCTTTTCTTTTGTGATTTTCTTTCTTTCTTTCAGTTTGAAGACAGGACAACCAAAATTGATGCAGTGGACTTGTTTTGCAACTTCACATGTGGAAAGAAAGGGCAAGTTACTGTACAGACATGTTAAATTGATCTTCTAATTTTTGGCTTAAGATTTACTCTGTGGCATTTTGTTAAAATAAAGAATGACTGTGCACGCTTACCATTATGTGTTGCGCTTACTTGATTTAAGTTAACCAACTTGGTTTAATTAAGTTGCCATCACTTGCCAAAATTAAGTAAATATTACTCAACTTAACTTAGTAAACTTAACAAATAGATATAAAGTAAACATAACTTAAGAATACTAGTTATATTTACTTAATTTCAGGGAAATCAGTTTCCTAGAAAATTTAAGTAAGGTCAACTTATCAAATTTTACAGTGCATCATCATGTGAGGAGTTTAGAAAAAACAATATTGTGGACACCTGAACTGTACTATACTTCAATCATGTGCACAAACACAGTAAACAAGAAACAAAAACATATTTTAACCCTAAAGGTGCTCATAGGAACTTTTTAGTTTCTGTTAATTCTTGCACCCCGTTCAGACAAAAGCCGTAGTGTTTTTACTACTAGCTGTTGTTCATTGGTGAGCGTGGCGGCGGTTTCATGTTCACGTTCATTTTGCATTGCTCATTGGTTGTTTGTCTTTCCTCTTCTAGTTTTCCCTGGTGGAGACAAGACGGTGTGGAGCAGGTTCCTCCTCTAGCAGCATCTGAAGTCCTCCTGCATCCACACTATTCACTTTTCATGCTTTACTTTAGTATTACCATGTTAACATCTGGTCAATGATTCGACACCTTTTCGATATTCTCTGACATCTATTGCAGGATGTCCGTCCTGGGAGAGGGATTCCTTACTCTGTCAACTCTCCCTGAGATTTCTCATTTTTTTCTTATCCCGATAAAGGGTTTTTACTGGTAGTTTTTTCCAAGCCGAACTAAGGGGCGAAGGGCAGTGTGCCATACTGTATGGAACGTAAAGCCCACTGAGGCAAATGTCCATTTGTAATTTGGGCTATTCAAATAAAACTGATTTGATTTGAGCATTCCCCTGACAAAGGCATTAAAAAACACTTTACTAATAGGGTTCTTTGTACTGAATGTCTTGTTTGCTGTTACATGTCATTTATGATCATCAGAGGAAAAATTAGACCTCATAGCACCTTTTAAATAGAAAAAAGTGGTTTGAAAAATGCGAGAGGCTTTCAAAGTAACCATCAGCACTGATTATGTGTTCGACAGAGATTATAGATGATGTTACTCACCCTGTTGCCTTTCACATCTTCACAGTGGCACCTTGATTTTCCATTGCACTCACACTGAAAATAAATAGTAAAATTGTTGAATATGTTTTGTGTAAATGGAAAATTCTGTCCAACCATTGACATGGACGTTACCGCCCCTATACTACATGTAAAGCCTCCATAAACAGTAAATCACATTAACACACCCTTGTTTACAACTAAACAGCTATACTTTTTAAAGAATACATTTTATTATATTTTTTTCTTAATTTTCTATTTATATCATTTGACTTGCTTTTAATTATTATATAGACTACTCTGATTATGTTTTTTTTTATATATTCATTGTGCGCACGATCATACCATGGCACATTTATTGTAAGTGTAAACATACCTTACAAAAACCTTTTCTTGTTATGGTCTGTCTTTGTCTTGTCTTGTTTTGGTGTTACCCGGATTTCCTGTTTTATTTTGGTATGTCTGTCTTGTTCCTCCCCATGTCCTGTCAAGCTTCCCTCTTGTTTGATTACTGCTCCCTCCCCTAATGTATTACACCTGTGTCTCGTTGTGTCTTGTATATATACTCCCTGTGTTCCTTGTCTGTGCATTATGGTTTGTTTCGTGTCAGTGGGTCCTTGTCCTTTGTGTTCCATGCGTACTTGTGTTTCCTTGTGCTCCTGGTCCTGGACCTTTTTGCCTGTTGGCCTTTTTTGTTGCCTTTTTTTGAGCTTAATAAATTATTCTTTTGCTACGACATCTTGCGTTTGGGTCCTGCTTGCCTGCCTGTCTGCCACACCGTAACAGAATGCACAGACCAGAAATGGACCCAGCAGACAGCTTTTTTGAGGTGGAACTTGAGGAGGTAATTTTCACTATTTCTTGCCTCAAGAACGCCTGGGAGAAAGGCCTCACACTCGACCACCAAGAGGCAGCCTTGACGTTGGCGTGTCGAGCTGTTGAGCTACAGCCTTGGTTCAGGGAGTCCTTACCAGAGTGGGCAAATAACTTTTTATACCCACCCGAGATTTGGCCTCCCAGCTACCAGCAAGATCCCAAGCCTCAGCCCCCGGTCTCCAGCTTCAGGCCTCAGGCCCCGGTCTCCAGCTTCAGGCCTCAGCCCCCGGTATCCTGCTTCCAGCCTCTGCCCCCGGGCCCCAGCTACCAGCCTCCTCCTGCCTTAAGGACTATCAGAGTGGGCGTGGTGAGTTTGGATTGCCATCCATTTCCTCAATGCTCTCCAGCTCCCGAGTTGCCCCCGGCCTCCAGCAGCAAGCTCCAGTCCCCGGCCTCCTGCAACCAGCATGCTAGCTACCAACCCCTGCATGCTAGCTACCAACCCCTGCATGCTAGCTACCAACCCCTGCATGCTAGCTACCAACCCCTGCATGCTAGCTACCAGCCCCAGCATGCTAGCTACCAGCCCCAGCATGCTAGCTACCAGCCCCAGCATGCTAGCTACCAGCCCCAGCATGCTAGCTACCAGCCCCAGCATGCTAGCTACCAGCCCCAGCATGCTAGCTACCAGCCCCAGCATGCTAGCTACCAGCCCCAGCATGCTAGCTACCAGCCCCAGCATGCTGGCTACCAGCCCAAGCAGCCTCAAGAGCCCCAGCATGCTAGCTACCAGCCCCAGCATGCTAGCTGCCAGCTCCTGAAGGAACTCAAGCAACCACAAGAACACTGTCCAGTTCCTGAACCCACTCCACGTTTTCGTGAGGGTACCCGCCTGCCAGGGGAGGCCTGCTTTCTTCGCCTTCCAGAGGGGGACCGGCCTTCCCTCCTGCCCGAGGAGGACCGGCCTTCGCTCCTGCCCGAGGGGGGGTCTCAGCCCCCTGTTGCCGCCCAAGGGGTCTCGCCCCCTGTTCCTGCCTGAGAGGTCTCACCCTCTGCTCGAGGGGTCTTGCCCCCTGCTCCTGCCTGAGGGGGTCCGCCCGTCGCTCCTGCCTGAGGGGGACCGCCCTCTGGCCTGCCTTCCTCCGGGGGTCTGCCTTCGCCGTGGCCAGCCGCCTGAGTGGTTCTGCCTTCACCGGTCTCCTGCGGGTGTCCGTCCTCGTCGATGCCGGCTACCTGTGGGTCGTCGCCGCTGCCTGCCTCCAGCAGGGTGTCTTCGTCGTCGCCGCCGGCCTCCAGAAGGGGTTCCTCACCTTCGTCGCTGCAGGCCTCCAGAGGGACTGAGCCCTCATCGGCCTCCTGAGGGGTTCCACCTCCACTCTGCCCCTGCTTGCCCCCCAGGCTGTCCGCCTGAAGCTTCCTGCCGTGCCCTGGGGCCTTTTTCTGGCCGCCCGCCTGACACCCCTCCATTCTGCCCCACTCCAGTTCCCTGGCCAGCCGGTCACCCCGTGCACTGCCCCACTCCACCCGTCTATGCCCCCTGCAGGGTCCAGCCCACACTAGTTCCTGAAGGCAGGCTGATGATTTGAGTGATCCAAATTGTGGTACGATTTTTACAAACATCCTGTTGATCTACAGTATCAACAGGATGTTTGTACCCTACTACCCTAATTCTTTATTTGCACAGTGAGGAGTGTTTACTTTGGAAAGATTATGGAGGCAATTTGCCCCAACATTTAAAATAAATCTGTAACTCTAAGCCAACACCTCCTGTGTTTCTGTTCAATGCTGTATGTTAGCCTTTAATTTGGAGTAAATGGTTTATTAAGTACGGGTCCCCAGTGTAACTGGGGATCCTTAAGTACGGGTCCCCAGTGTAACTGGGGATCCGTAATTATTACTCTCCACCATACTTATTCTTCTGACTTCTGACTTCTGACTTCTGACTTCTTCTTATTCTGCCTCACATTTTCTAGCTGCTTCTCCTCCCACACCGTTACACGCAGACATGCAAAAATTTCGCACAACGTGCGTCCCCACCCCGCGGGGTGTGCTATTATACAGTTTTTTGAATTTCCGCTAGGGGGCGCTGTAATGAAGTCCCGACTGAACGAACTTTGAGAGGCCACGCCCCGCACACCGTAACTCCGATTGACTTGAAATTTCTCACACAGGTGTATGTTAGGGTGCTCTACAAAAAAGCCTCTGGGACCATAAAAATTCTTCTGGGAATATTTCCCGCTAATTAGCATAAACTGAAAAACAGCGTGTTATCCACAACTTTCTGCAATTTGATTGTATCGACACCAAATTTCTCGTGAAGCCCCGGGGGACTACAATAAACATACCCGTAAAAGATTAGTAGTACAACTTGAAAAACATGGCCGCCATTGACCAAAACGTTTACGCAGGGGCGGGGCATAATAACACGTTGGCCATAACTCCTTAACCGTAGGTCCTATCATCATGAAACTTGCTGGGTATGTGCGGAAGTCATGTGGTAGCATGTCCATCAAAGCATATCGAGATTAACCCAAAGGGGGCGCCACAAATGGGCGGGGCTTAATAACACGTTGGCCATAACTCCTTAACCGTAGGTCCTATCATCATCAAACTTGCTGGGTATGTGCAGAAGTCATGTGGTAGCATGTCCATCAAAGCATATCGAGATTAACCCAAAGGGGGCGCCACAAATGGGCGGGGCTTAATAACATGTTGGCCATAACTCCTTAACCGTAGGTCCTATCATCATCAAATTTGCTGGGTATGTGCAGAAGTCATGTGGTTGCATGTCCTTTGAAGCTTATCGAGATCAACCCATAGGGGGCGCCACAAATGGGCGGGGCTTAATAACACGTTGGCCATAACTCCTTAACCATAGGTCCTATCATCATGAAACTTGCTGGGTATGTGCAGAAGTCATGTGGTAGCATGTCCTTCAAAGCTTATCGCGATTTACCCATAGGGGGCACCACAGGGGCGGGGCCTATCCACAAATTGGCCATAACTCCTTAACCGTAGGTCCTATCATCATCAAACTTTCTGGGTATGTGCAGAAGTCATGTGGTAGCGTGTCCCTCGTAGCTTATCGCGATTAACCCATAGGGGGCGCCACAAAAGTCACCCGACTCCGATTGACTTGAAATTGATTACACATGTACAGCTCATGGTGCTCTACAATATAGCCTCTCAGAATTTTTTTGTAATTTCCGCTAGGGGGCGCTATAATTAAACCCAGACTGAAGAAAGTTTGAGAGGCCGCGCCCCGCACGCCGTAAGTCCGATTGACTTGAAAATTCTCACACGGCTGTATGATAGGGCGCTCTACAAAAAAGCCTCTTGGACCATAAAAGTCAACCTGGAAATAATTTCGGCTAATTAGCATAAACTGAAAATCGGGGTTTTATCCACAACTTTTTCACGTTTTACTCTATCGACACCAAATGTCTCTCTAAGCCCCGGGGGACTGTGAAGCACGTCTCCGAAAAATATCAGTAGGATAGCTTGGAAAACATGGCCGCCATTGACTAAAACGTTTACGCAGGGGCGGGGCTTAATTACAAATTGGCCATAACTCGTTGCCCGTAGGTCCTATCGGCGTGAAACTCGCAGGATACGTGCGGAAGACATGCGGTGGCGTGTCCCTCTAAGCTCGTCGAGGTTAACCCGCGGGGGGGCGCCGCGAATGCGAAAAACGTCATTCGCCGATGCAATGTTTGCCGGGCCACGCCCCTTTCCCCCCGACTCCGATCGACTCGTCGTTTGTCGGACGCGCGCGGCTCGCGTCGCTCTACGGTAAAGCCTCTGGGACCGCGGGGGTCGGCCGCGATTTTTTTCCTTCCCCGATTCGCGCGGGGGCGGCCCGTACTTTCCAAATCTCCGCGGGATTTCTAGTTGAAGTTAATGTACACAAAAGGTGGAGCTAAAAAAAATAGTCTATAGGATAAATAATCGGACAGCTGTAGGCTAAAAATGTTCTTGCAGACAAAATGATAGTTAGCCATGAAATTAACTGGACATAAGGATATTTCATTAATAAATAAGTGTAAATAAATGTTCTCATTATTTTTGATCATTAACATTAATAATGGATACTTCATCAAGTTTACCATTAGTTTCTTCATTAATGTAGTGATTAACAACAGAGTTCTCACATGAAAATTACATTTTAACTTATTAATGAATTTCTATAACATTTCTGTGCTGGATTCCTGTTTTGCCTATTTTCCTTTGACCGTATCCTATCCTTGTTTTGAATGACCTGCCATAAAAAGGCCCACCAACATAGCCCACTGAAGTTCACTGTAAACCACAAAGTACATGTGCAAACAGACTGCGAGAATCTGCATCTCCTCAGAGTACATGATGTTTACAGATAAGCACATACACTACGGTAACAAACATCCCAGTGTTGTATATCAGAGTAAGAGCTGCGAAGAATGAATGGAACTAACATTATACACAGGAAATACACAGGGAACATTCTGTTGCAGAAATGATCTGTACTCTTATAAACAGGGATTTTGAGGAGAGTAACGGCAACAGAAAGGTAAAGTTAAACCAGTAATAAGAATGATATGCTTATTTATTTTTTTATTGTACTGATGCATAACTTGAAAGCATGTTAAATGAAGACACTGTTTTTCTTCAGAAGAGTTCACTAATCAAATAACCCAGTAAGACCTGGAAAAATGTACATATATTTGTTCTCACTGTTCCAAAAATGACAGCCAATAACTTGTCTGTTTCAATTCTTGTGCAGATAAGACTCTGTGCTGTGGGTTAAAAAAAATGGATATTTCTACTGTAGGCTACAAGGTTATGTCCATAAAAACAAAATTAAATAGCTTACATTATTGGCCACGGTGCCAAACAGCGTCACTGCAAACAGGACCAGAGGAAATACGAACACTGGACTTTCCATGGCTTTTCTCGATCCAGTTCCATCAAAAGCTTAGTAGTAATCACAGAAAACCACACCTTTCCTTTATGAGCGTCCTCCTCATCCACCAGCCAGTCAACATTACACCTATCCACTGCTGCACTGTGGGTGATGTTAGGCCATGGCTTGGGTTAAAGTTCTTCTGGGTTGAAGTACCTCGATAGAGAGGACAGTCCAGAGAAGTTGTTTAACTTGACCCTGAAGAGAGAGAGGCGGTCTAGACTCGCTGATGCAGTCGACATCATCATCCTTCTCTTCATCTCATTCCCAATTCTTACAAACAGTGACAGTTGCTCTGTTAGCTTTTTTCTGAAACAGGGACAGGAGATTAGTTTGAATCTTGCCGGAGAGTATCCTGCTTGGGTTGAACTAAAGCCTCCATGAAGATACATCTGACCGTCTGGATCTGGGTGAGTTGTGAATGAGTTGTAGTATGTGCATGATGGACTACTATACCTTTAGAGTGCATGGGCTAAAATGTTATGCTTTAAGATAGTATCTGGGTGAGAGGACAGTGCTAAACGATTATGTGTCTGTTGCATATTTTAAGTTTTAAAAACCATATGTGCATGAACTGAATTATTTCTCATAGAGGTTAAGCTTTTCAGTCACATTATCGCAAAGGGGCCAAGGCTTACAGGTGTCTTTGGTGTTTCATGCTTCCTTTTATCCACCAGAGGAGGCAGCACTGAGGCCAAAACTCACCTGTTGAAAGACTTCTGAAACAAGTGATGGGATCCTCAGTGACAGTGACTCAATGTTCCTACAGGTAAGTCCAACTGCAACAACATAAATAATTGCATCATTGTTAGCAGTAGAGCAATATGACATGCATAGTACCATTATGACATCATGTGGCAGCACCTATATCAGAGGATGATATCAAATGATATAACGTATTTCTGACTATTCTGTTGTGAATGGTATACTCATGTATCCCCACATATACATATCTCTTCGATGTATCAATGATTTAAAAATTAATGAGCTGTGCGATACGTAAAGTTGGATGTAAAGGTGAGTTAAGTAATTTATTTATGTTAATATACGTGTTAAATCGCTCTATTTTCATACAGTGATCACTTAAATAGTGTGCGCGTTTCATAAAGCCGATCTCTCAGTCACTCGCTTTGCATGTAATCGGCAAATAAACTTTTCGGGGATCCCACTACTAATAACCAATCAGAAGAGAGAATGCTACAAACTGGCACTGCCGGTGCACGTGCAGAGCGACAGATGGGTGAATGTTTATGTGCCTACAATGGCTGAGAAGGTAAAAAATCCTTTCCAGTGTCTGTTTTGATGGTTTTTATCATGTTGTATCACACTTATGGATCTGAGATGATGCTAGATAGCACGCTGCTTGAAGACCACAGTGCATTAATGTGGTGAGGTACGGACGAGGGAGGGGACTGCTAACTGCAGTCACTGACAGGAAGTTAGCTAAATTGACCATTCCACTTACTGAACCTTTAATTCACGTCCCCTAATTTGTATATCTATTTACCTGACGACACACACACACTTCATGCCTGTTTACTCAGATATTCAACAGGATCTGCTTACTTGCATTCTGGCATGTAGACTGTATAAACACTAACCTGCACTGCACAGCAATGAACTGACACACACACACACACACACACACACACACACACACACACATTGGTATCACCTGCAGTATGATGAGAGTTTGGGTAGATATTACAACATTCTTGTGGCTTTCATTCTTCTTAAGAGTGTCAGACGAGCAACATATTAGCCGTCCAGCATGCAGCAATTTTTATTGACTTTTTGGTCAAACTTTATAATAATGTTCATTCACAAGTCATTCATAAATCATATAAGTATATGTCATTATAAAATCATGAACTAATCATTTACACAGTAAAATATATTTGTAGGTGATAAGTATGTTAACATATCACAGATGTATTGTATGTCATCTAAAAAGCTTTTGGTAAATCATGAAAATTCTCATTAACAAATCATTAGTAAATGAATAAGTAATTTACAAACCTTCCTGCATCCCCAATCTAAAGGGTAAACCATTCATCAGGTGCAAATGTGTACTAGGGGTGTCCTTGACAAAAAATGTACATAGTTGAATCTGATTGGTCGAATCTTGCCTATAGTCAACTAATCATCAAATGAAGCAATTTTTCTTCCTGCTTATTAATCACAATACATCACATATTGTGGTATAAATATCAGCCTATTATACTGTTAATAAAATCTTGAAACTAACTCAAGCTTTTAATCAATCTCCTTAGTGTTAGTCAACGACTAAGGTAGACATATATTCTTATGCCAATTCAACCACCACTAAAATGCTGTCTTTCAGCCCCTTTGTGTGGTTTGGGAAAACAATGTACCAATGTGGGAAATGGGAATATGGAGCAATAAGCAGGAGAAAATGTGCATGATTTGACAATTGGTTGACTCTAGGCAAGATCCGACCAATCAGATTTGACTATGTACATTTTAGTCGAGGACAACCCTACCACACATTTGTACCTGATGAATGATTTACACTTGAGATTAGGGGGACTTACACATGAACATTATCATAAAGTGTAACCGACTTTTTTCCGTTCTCAGATTTCATTTTAATAATAAAATGCAAAGCACACAATTAGTGTATCATTGTTTATGTGAGAATCATTTATGGTTGTGTAAAAGCACCAATCAGCTGGGGCTAAATGAGACTGTGGTCAAATTATTCCAACTGTTCCATTCACAGGTGGATTCTTGTCCTGGTCATCATGGTGCAGCAGCTCAATGCAGTAAGACTTTCCTTTTATATAAAGTCTTCAATACATAATTAAATTAAAAAAATTATTGCACAATTCAGTATATGCTTTGAATAAATAGTGCTATATTGATATAATCTTCTACGTATATGACCAAATTGCTGCAAATGCATTCTCCCATGGAGGGAAACAATATTGCAACCACCTACCCTGAGTTACCACTTTATTACAGTGGGTACACTAAAAGCTAAATTAGCATTTCTAGATGGACAAAGTATCATTGTAGTTTACAGCTGCATCAAGTACATCAAGTTTTTTTTTTCTTCTTCTGGGAAGCACTTAGAAGTCCTTACTAACTATTGACCATCTGCTGGGGGAATTCAAATTTCTTGGCAAGAATTTACACATCAACAGGAAAAAAGGAACATGGACCAAATAAAAATGTGTGAGCGCTGGTTTCAGAAGTATTTGGTGTTGCATTGATGGATTGTTGTTTGTGTCAGGCCTGAGCTTCATTCCTGGCTACAGCAGCAAAAGCAATGTTAACAAAAATTAAGTTGTAATTCAACTTTATATGATGCTTTCCACACAAGAACAAAACACCCTTCTCAATGCACTAATATGTTGTATTGCATATATACTTGGTGTAGGCTACTTGATGCAGCTGGAGACTACAGCTACACCTATCAATTGTCCGGCCTGATTAATTGTGCATACTGTATCAGTATTGGTTTGTATTCCAGCTGATGAGAAACAAGAATTGCACAGTGTAAGAATGCAAAAAAAAGAACAACTGTAGGGGAATTTATAGTGTCCCTATCATATAGTTTGTCCACAAGAGAGTCTTTAAAAGTTTATTTTCAAGTGCAAAATGTCCCACTCAGTGCAGGGTCACACTTCTTTAAATTAAACCTATGGAAATAATAATAATGAAAATGTTTGTATGCATATGCTGACATATATTGGTCTTGGGTATTGGTAATATTGCAATAGCCTACTGGAGTACTGCAAGGTTAATGTATCTAGGTGTGAAAAACTAGCTAACCTACAAATTGTGTTGAAGAAAGCACATATTTTGTTATTTCACATGTGCTAACCCATTTTTGCATGTATAAGCTAGCTAGTTAGCCTAATTCTAATTGTTGTTTTGTTGCTATGTTAAGCAGCAACGGAGACCTGCCAGTGATTTTACTTCTCACTAAGCTTTCCTAATTTGGCAAATGCCCTGAATCGCGATGAGTTTGTATGTTTTTGTGACGCCAGAGTTATCCATGAATGGTTTAATCAAAGGGGGAACAGATGTGCAATACAACTCAATTTCACTTGCATAAACAAATCCAAATATTTATGAAGTCACTAGAAAACATAGGTAAAATGTTTGTAACACCGATACACTTTCAAACACATCGGTGGGAATACTTGGCATCTGAAGGTGTGGACTCGCAGTTCATCATGAAAATGTTTAGCTTTTGTTTCTCATCAAGGTCTAATCGCTCATTAATTACCCCAGTCATTGTGAGAACGCTGATTTATTTTAAGCTTTGTAATCAGGACTTTCCAGTTTTCACAGGGCAATGCTAATTCTCAAGGCTAAATCTCAGGAATAACAGATATGCCCTATCCGCAACCACACACACACACACACACACACACACACACACACACACACTCAAATTAACTTTGTCTTTATTTATTGTTCCAGGGCAGGATTGAGGGTCCATGTCTGCAGTGTCATCCTGCCAAAGGTTCAAGGGTATGAACTGTTTCTTCTCATGCGTTATGTTATGTATTGACAAGTTGATCAGAATCACTCTCCCAATAGCGAGTTGGATTCCTTTACATTACTCTAGATGATTTTCTTCATTAGGAAAATATAAAAAATGTGGAAAACATTCATCTTCATTTTTTCAAATGACCGTATTAATATGACCATATACTGTATGTACTGTAAAGCAGCATAATTTATTTTTAGATATAAAACCATTTGAAAAGCAGAAATGATTACATTTCACAATTTGGCAGGTATTGTACCTAACATCCTTTTGTAATAAAAACACATTTACAGATTACTGTGCGCAAATTATGATAATTATTATTTCCTTTTTTGAAACAATAATATTTGAAGTTGAGGTTTTATTGACACTACATTTCTCTTGGTAGGGACATCCAGGAGAGGCAGGCAGACAGGGTCCGCGGGGACTAATGGGACCACATGGACGAGAAGGGAGACCTGGAGAGAAAGGCAGAAGGGGCGCAGAGGGATTACATGGCCCAGAGGGGTCCAAAGGAGACCATGTTAGTGTGCATGTTCATATGCAGGTTGTATGTACAGTATGTATGTGTGTGTGTGTGCAGGCCTGCCCAGACAAATGACTGGGTCCCTGAAAAGGTCCAGTCATTGGGCCTTCTTTATTCATACTGAACTTGTATCAATGTGCATGATGCGCTAATTCCTACATAAACACATACCTGTATACAGGGCCGGTTCCAGACAGTTAGATTAGGGTGGGCTGGAAATAATAGTGGGCAGAGATACCGACGATGCGAGCCCGCGCAGATTTCTTTTGCCCTTGCAAGATCTCTGCACCTGCTTTTTGGCACATTTACTGTAACATTTACTGTAATGTAAGCTATTAGACACACCAACGCTGTAGGGGGGGTTAACCATGATACCACTGCCACCAGTTTAAAACGTTACTGAATACCCGCTTTTTTTCAATGGCCTTTAACAAAAGTTGAGACATTGACACTTCTCCCTTTTTTCTCTCATGTTGTTTTGTATTGAATTTTGAACAGCACTTTGGTAAACTGATGGTGTGTGTGTGTGTGTGTGTGTGTGTGTGTGTGTGTGTGTGTGTGTGTGTGTGTGTGTGTGTGTGTGTGTGTGTGTGTGTGTGTGTGTGTGTGTGTGTGTGTGTGTGTGTGTGTGTGTGTGTGTGTGTGTGTGTGTGTGTGTGTGTGTGTGTGTGTGTGTGTGTGTGTGTGTGTGTGTGTGTGTGTGTGTGTGTATGTGTTCGATAGAAAAACACAGACAACAAGTCAGACACTAAGTTATATATACTGTAGTTTAAATAAAACAATGTATTAGCCAGTGACAGAGATAATAGAATGATCAGGGGTGGGAGTGGATAAAGCAATCTAACCCTGCAATGAATCCCTATAATTTTTATATTTCAGGGCAAGACTGGTGTTCCTGGTTTTCATGGTAATAACGGCTCACCAGTAAGTAAACTCACTGTTGTGTCAATTGTATTTTCAAATCAGAAAAAGAAACATACAGCTCACATTGACACATACTTCTCACTTTTTGTCCCCACATACCTCAAAAGGAAACTAGAACATATCTTTAATAATCAGGCCAGACATTTCATCAAATATAAATGTCATGCTGTGTTTTCAACTGTGTAACTGCCAAGTTCATACATTTAGTAAGAGACATGTAATACTAAAGAGTGCACGGTAAATGCTGCACTAGTGAATCATGTGTTTTGTATGCCCTCTAGTGGGCCTCATGGCATACTGTTAGATGCAGACCTGGTTTCCTTCTATGCCCAATGCAGCTGCCTCTTTGTTACTCAAGTGTCTGTTTTTCATAAAAACTCTCAAATTGTTCATATTTAAGCACTTTATGATTATTCAATATTACAGACTTAGATTCATCATCCTTAACTAGAGTCAAATAGATCATAATTGTGGCTTCTATCAAATTGTCAGTAATGCTACACCAGTACAACTGTTCTGTATTGTTCAGGGCCACCCCGGAGCAGGTGGTGAGCCTGGTTTGCCAGGAGTAGATGGCTGTAATGGGACCAGGGGTCGACCAGGAGTCCCTGGTTTTCCTGGTGTGGACGGTTTCCCTGGGCAACGGGTGTGTAGTAATTATTCAGTCTGAAATGTGACTTTAGAGGTTCTCGTACAACCTTTGTATGACACAATGGGATACTGCAACGCCAAATTACTAAAAACGCTGCTGCCATGGTCCTCACCAGAACTAAAAAAAATACTAGCACATGACACCTGTTCTTAAATCCTTGCACTGGCTGCCCATCACCGAAAGAATGAATTTCAAAATTGCACCCCTTGTTTATAAATCACTCCTTGGCTCAATTGGCCTAAATACTTTTCCAACATTTTTGTCTGATATAACCCTTGTAAAATGCTGAGGTCATCTGGGCTTAACCTTATGGTTGTTCCTAGAGTTAGAACAAAACACTGAGGCAGTAACAGAAACTCACTTACACATTCTGCTTTTTTGCAACTCAGACCTGCCTTTCAGATGATATTAGACAAGCTCAGACTCTGACTGCTTTTAAGTCAGAGCTAAAAAGCTTTTTAATTCATATATTGCATATTCCAACCTGTACATTTTTCAACTGTATAGTTGTTCGATTGTTGTTTGATGTTTTATTGTAAAGAACATTGAATTGTCTTTGTGTATGAAATGTGCTATACACATAAAGTTGCCTTGCCTTGCAGTTTATGCCCAATGTCAGTGTTCAGTGGCGGTGACTGACATTTTTAACCCATGGTAATTTTTCCCTAAAAACCTCTATAGTCGTCTCATAAAGCAGATGTTGATTTTGTGGTAATCAATTACGTAAATAAACATTGGCACTGAATAATCAAAAATATTCTCATTGCACAATTCACATGTTTCAAGGTTTTGCCATCTCATCATTGGTTTTGTGAAAATGATGTATGGATACTGTATTCTCCCTTTTAATTACATTACAGTAAGTGTCATTTGTAATGTGTTTAATGTAAACATTTGCTGTCTCTCTTGTCAGGGATTACTCGGACCTAAAGGAATGAAAGGAGATCCTTTGTATGGTGATGCCTTCTCTGGACCTACAGTAAGTTCCCAGAGTCTGAAGAAGCTCAGATAATGATTTACGTGGCTTCACCAATGTCCAAACCCATTTTTCTGTAAAAATGTTCAATTGTAAATATTCTCTTTTAATTAAATTTTACAGGGGGAGCGTGGTACAGATGGAAAGCGGGGTCCATCCGTATGTTTTCCTTTCTTATTTTTATAACAATAAATGAAGCAGGGATAAAGGCTTACATTGCTTCCACTCTCTACCTGGAGTTCAGTTGAGTCATGTTGAATCTCTTTACCATTATGTGATTTTCTGTTCAGGGAAGAAAAGGAAACATTGGCCCCAAAGGCCACGTTGGCCCTCCGGGCCCTTCAGGAATGCAGGTAAAAATGTTTTTGCTTTTTATTTTTGCTTAATATATACCGTGTGTGTGTGTGTCTGTGTGTGTGTGTGTGTGTGTGTGTGTGTGTGTTTTTGTCTTATAAATAAGGTTATATATTACTGAACATCCACAGTATATATCAATTGATATTTTGGCCCAATTAAATGTGTGCGTGTTATTCCATTTAGGGCTTGGAAGGAACTAAAGGTGTGAAAGGACAATCAGTGAGTCACCTGCCTCACACACTTTGTTGCATGCATACATACAGTCAAACACACACCCACACCAGCACAATCCTTACTAAACATTTTGTGGTTGTGTAGGGCGACCCTGGAGGATCACTTGCTGGCAGTAAAGGTGACGATGTGAGAAACCATTTTGGACATTGACAGCTATAGTGTGTGTGTGTGTGTGTGTGTGTGTGTGTGTGTGTGTGTGTGTGTGTGTGTGTGTGTGTGTGTGTGTGTGTGTGTGTGTGTGTGTGTGTGTGTGTGTGTGTGTGTGTGTGTGTGTGTGTGTGTGTGTGTGTGTGTGTGTGTGTGTGTGTGTTCCAATTTACAATCCCAGCAAACATCTTCACCCCTTCACTTCCATAATATACTAGGGTGAACAAGGCCCCCCTGGCCCACAAGGACCAGAAGAAATCAGAGAATTCCCTCCACACTTTTTTCCACCCAAAGGTTACAAGGTGAATGCAAAGCTCTCATTTATGTTCTTGCAAGACTGCTGAGTGTTAACTGCTACATACTAAGACCTGTTCAAAGACAAATACAAACTTGATTTAATGTTCTAAGTTGTTCAATCAAACCCCAACTTCTCCATGCTCTAAGTTTTCATTGTTTTCTTTTCTGGTTTTCAGGGTGACCAAGGTCATCCTGGTACATGTGGACCAAAGGGCTTACCTGTGAGTTTTATCCTGTACGTAACAAAGCAGGTTCATCTGACAGAAAGAGAAAGGTATTTGATGTACATTATCTTCCTTATTAGGGGGGTATAGGAGACTACCACAATCATGGAATCAAGGGAGAGCAAGGAATCCCTGGTTTTCCTGGAGTTCGGGTATGTGACTTAAATCAGACTGCAGCATGCTTTGAGACAAACTTTTGCCTACACTACACATATTAAATATTCTTGCTATTGTCTCTATCTTTAGGGTTTTCCAGGATCTGCTGGTAGGGATGGAATACCAGGACACAAGGTACACCTGTTTTATCATTAAGCCTTCCTTATACTGTGCATAGAGACATTTGTTTCAGGTTGTAAACCTTTAAACTGGTATATTTGCAGGGTCCCATTGGTGAGAGTGGACTTCCCGGTCTAATTGGAGGAACTGGACCAAAGGTGAACTTTGTGTGAACATCAAATAATTTATGAAAAGAAAAATGTATGCTGTATATATAGCTGCTGTACTTTCTTTGCATTTACATTTTATTAATACTCAAGAGACCATTGAGGGGTGACCCTCGTATACAATGACGTTGAGTCTATATATCATATGTAAAACCCTTTGCCCCTTACAAGTCAAGATGTGCAATCTTTCCCTGCTTCATTTTAATGGTTGCTTAGTGGGACCTTAGTATTTACTGTACAAGGCCATTGATCCTTGAGTCTTCTCATCTTTATAAATATTATGTACATCATTGGCATTATAATAATACCTATGGTTTTCGTCTCTATTTTGCATCCAACAGGGTTACCCAGGAGACCCAGGTCTCCCCGGCCCATCAAACGTTTATAATGAAAGGGATGTCAGAGGTGAAGCCACAGCACATTCTTCAGTGGTTAAGTCATGGCCATTGGTATACTATCCCACATTGGAAATGTGTTAATGAAAATAAATTCTTGAATTGAAGTCCAATAGTTTGCAACCATGTTCTTGCTATTTCGGCCAATATAACTTCAGTAGGTATTGCAAAGCAGTGTTTATATAACTGTCATAGCAGAAATAGACATAGACATAACAGAAATGCTGCTTGTTTCAGATGGGCTTTATCAGACCCGCTCCACTGACATGCTTATGCTTTATGTCCCACAAGCCCGGTCTGAGCTGGGAAAGACAGCTTTTAGCTTCAGTGCACCTGACTCCTGGAACAACTTACAGCTAAAAATTAAACTAAATACATTCATATCCTTTGGCCAATTTAAACAGACTATCTTGGATCTGCCAAACTCTACTTGTAACTGTTTTAATTAGACTATATTGTACTTTATGCCTTTTAATTGCTGCCACTCTTCCCCACTCTGTAAATGTTTCAATCGTTTTGTTTTTTCTTCTCTTCACTTGTTGTGTATTTGATGTTTTTGCATTGAATATTTTGTTTGTATTGTTGTTTTGAATTTGTTTTGACTCGACGTCATTGAAAATGAGGGTCACCCCTCAATTGGTCTCTCGAGGATAAATAAAAGTTAAATGAAATGAAATGAAAGTGAAAATAGCTTTGCAGTCCATTAGGGTGCTTTGAGTGTACTTCGCCAATAATTCAAACACACTTCAAGAGAGCTCAGCAATGGATATTAAATGTATTTCGTTTTCAAAACCTGATCAACTCGAATTATGTCTGTCTCATCAGATTTAAATATAATGCATTAAAGGTGAAGTAATCGGTTTATTTGTGTTAATATAAGTGTTAAATCGCTCTTTATTCATACAGTGATCACTTTCATAATGTGCGCGTTTCATAAAGCCGATCTCTCAGTCAGCTGCTCTGCATTTAATCGGCAAATAAACTTATTGGAGGATCCCGAAATTTTTATCCAATCACAAGATAGAACGCTACAAACCGACACCCGTCTCACTCATGGTCTCACAACCGGTGCACGCCAGAGCAACAGATGGGTGAATGTTTATGTGCCTACAATGGCGGAGCAGGTAAAAATCCTTCCCAATATCTGTTTTGATGGTTTTTATCATGTTTTATCACACTCATGGATCTGAGATGATGCAAGAGAAATCGCTGCCTGAAGACCGCAGTGCATTAATGTGGTGACGTAGGGACGAGCGAGGGGACTGCTAACTGCAGTAACTGACATAAAGTTAGCTAAAAGAACCATTCCGCTTACAGCACCTTTAATATATTTAAAAAGGTATAATCTATAGCTTTTCAAAGTACTTATGTGTTGCATAATGAAATCGCTAAACACCATGTTTTTGTAGAATTTTACCTAAAATTACATTTTTGAAATTAAAGTTTTGCTTGTAAATTGATCTTAAACCTTTGTGTTAAGAACATAATTACTTAATGTGAGTATGGCTTTTTTTGCGGTTCTATGTCTGTGTGGTTTAGGTGCTAAAGGTGAACGTGGGTATCCTGGATTGCCAGGACTACTGGGTGACCAGGGGTTCATGGGCATGCACGGACCTCCTGGCCCACCAGGGTTAACAATACCAGGTCAGAATTCAGCCCTTGTCTCTATTCTGTACCTTTCATGTTACTCCTCACTCAATATACTATATCGCTTTTTGCACTTTACTGTATATCACCAGTGGGAAGCTTGCAGATAATTAGTACTAGTTACTTCTGTAAAAAAAATACTTAATAACTTTCTTATTACTGCATAATAAAAGTATTTCATTAGAAGGGAACGCTGTTTTTGTTATTGTTGAGACTTCAATTTTACTATGCGTGCGACAACACTGTCAAATTCTATCTGCCCTTATCACTATGATAAAAGTATGTAGTGGAGCAACAAAACGTTTTCCATAGGCACATTTATTGTGACCTTAAAATCCTTCAAACCAACCACCAGTAGGCCGACACTGTTTTGTCTGAAGGCCAATGGATGGAACATTTGGCAACGGTTTCAGGTTTGCCACACCATACTTGGCGACTAGTCTGTTTAGTTCATCCTGGCTTGGATATTGTGGAGCAGACGGGCGCAGATTAAAGTCAAGCCTTTGTTGTTTGGATGGAGAAGGGGCCAAGGCTCCTTGTCGTCATCCTTAGTGTTGAGATCTTCTTTAGGCACAATAGCTTTGTGGTAGCATGTTGTTTTGCTGGGATCAGGATATGATTTATTCCTCTGGGGCCTGTTTCAGGTAGCTGGTTTTACATACTCTGGGTTTAATCATACGCTCTGAGTTGGTTAACTCAGAGCGCAGGGTTGATAAGCAACTCTGGGTTTTCGGTTTCAGAACAGTGGATCAGCGTTGGTTTTATCAACTCTGAGCGTGTTCACTCTGGGTGGAGCGTGTGCATAAAAGCCATCGTCAATGGATCGCTGATAACATGATTCACCATGGAAACAGAAGAAACAAATGATTGATCCTCCCACTTCTCCACTTCTCAAAAAAGAAAAAAATAAATCTCCGCTCCTCCCACTAGAGTTAGAAATATTAACGAATGAGCTTATGGTAGCTTATGGAGAAGAATTAACGGGATATTGTCTCATAACTCTGATCTAATCTCCTCGGCAATTCAGAAAAAAACAGAGCAAACATGTTTTGTCAAGATAATAATTTCTCTTCCGTATGAGAAGCCATAGTCTATTTTAAAAAGTTACGCATATCAGCTGTAAAGTAATAAAGCTGGCGCGGCACAGCATTGCTTACAGTGCCTAAAGCCTACTGTGCAGTAAACAGAACAGACTGTCGCTTCTTTTAAATGGGGTGTGAAATACATTAACGTCAAGACACATTAGGTGACAGTTTCCATTGAAGAGCCTGATTGATTTATTACCAGATCCATTTTCCTCAAGTGATCACAGTTTAAATTATTATATCATTTTTATATTCATATTAGGCTATTTAACGAGGCTTGTTGTCTGTGACTTTAGGATCGCACAAGTGAACTACAACGATCGCGTGCAGCCGCAGCGTTACATGAATCCACCTGATATAAATCTGTTCAGTGGCACAGACGTTAAAAAACATACAATAGGCTACAAATAGGTTTATTAATCTGAATGTAGAGCATGTCACGAAGGTGGCCGCCTATATGAACGGACCGAGGGCTGAGAACAAGGCTACTGATCAGATAAATGATTGGTCAAACGTAAAATCATCAGGAAATGATAAAAACATCCCGATGGAGATTTCTATAGAGTGATTTTGCTTCAAACTGTACAGGGACGCGTGTGACAGTGACACTCTTTCTTCAGTCGGAGCTGCAGCGTAAAGTGAAAACAAACTCGGGTAGGTCTAACCACCTATCCAGCAGGTTAGACCCACGGCGTATGTTGCCGCAGTAACTGACTCTCGGTTGCACTGAACCTGCTACCTGAAACGGAAAACCCAGAGTTTCCACCAACTCAGAGCGAACAAACTCTGGGTTGCCTCAAAACCAGCTACCTGAAACAGGCCCCTGCTCTGTTCTCCAGTGTATTGGCAATTGAAGTCTGACCTCAGCAGTTCAATATTGCCACAAAGTCACTGATACAAATGAAAACACAAGCAGACTAATTTGATGACAGCAACCCTGTTCAATTTGAAAATGCTAGTTTCATAGTCATGTTACTTGCAGGAGTTACTTGCAATGCCCATCTCTCTTTAACAATCTACATCCACTTTTCTGTCTTGTCACACACTTGGTGTGCCCCTCAGCCTTACGTTGATTCATAACAAATGTGGTGCTGTTGCAGATAGAAGTACATTATTTATCAAACTATCTTCCACAATCCTTGTACCAGGATTAATAGACCTTGATAAAAAAATCTTCTGTTCTTTCTATTTGTTTCACATCAAAAGTCTGTACATTTACAGACAAACTGTCAATCTTGATCGAAACTTAATAGAAGTTTCACATTGTCTCTATCTATTTTTTATAAGAGGAGCCAGGTCTAACTGGTCCACGAGGACCCTACGGTCCAAAGGGCTTTAAGGGAGAACCAGGAAGCTATAACAATTTTGAACTGAATCAGTTTGTGGGACCAAAGGGAACTAAAGGACTCCCTGGACGTAAAGGCATCGAAGGCCGCCCAGGTCCTCCAGGTATCATTGTATTTCCTTCATATTAAACACACTATGGTTTACTATATTTTTTAGTTCATCTCATAATTTTATGATTTGAAGCTTGTCATGTGTTTTTGTGCATATTCATTTGAAAGTGGACTGATCTTCTGGTTTATGTGTCTGTGTTTGTCCTAATGTGAATTGACCAGGCTGTGGAGGTGAGTTTTCAATTATACTTATTTTTGCCCATAAGACTTCTTGGAGAAGTTTTTAACTCATGTTAATGATCAATATTTGTGATTCAAAGATTACTTCTGTGAGCCTGGTGACCCAGGGGACCATGGTGACACAGGACATATAGGAGCTCCAGGATACAAAGGACCCAAAGGAATTAAAGGTGATATGTGGTTATACATCAGTTGATTCCACGAGTAGAGATTGTTTTCTTCTCTTTGTTTTCCCTTTTGTAGAATCTAAAAACATCCTGTAGGGACTTACTGGAACAGATGAGTAATGTTCCATGGTATCGTTGTATTAGCGTGTTTGGGATGGCTGTATGTGTAGTCATGGAATGTTATCCATAAATGGATTGCATAGTCATACTTTTATTTATTTTATAATATTTTCTTTTTACATGTGTCTCTTATAGGTTGTCCAGGGATGTGTGAATGCGATTCTGGTGAAGGAAGCATAGGGCCCCCTGGTCCACCTGGTTTTTCAGGTCCACCAGGACTACCTGGAGCTCAAGGACTTAAGGGAGACCCAGGATTAAAAGGAGATGTGGGTCCAAGAGGACCAGAAGTAAGGACCACAGTACTCAAACTATATTATTAAATGCAATTTTCTTAACCTTTTTCATGTATTTTCTTTGCTGTAGCCACACACACGGTTTTTCATTTGACTAAGTGCTTTCTGTAGGGCTTTCAAGGTATTCCTGGATTGGATGGACAGAAGGGTCATAAAGGTGACTCTTTTGTGGTAGGTGTTAAAGGTGAGCAATGCTTTAAGTCGAACCTGTACTTCACACAGTATTATTATGCAAGCAAACAGTTTTCTTAAATCTATTTTAACTGCTTGGCTCTACAGAAGATGGTACATTTCTAAGTCAAAGTTTAAACTTTTTATATTGACCAAACAGTTCAGTGCTGCGTGCATATCCTAATCTATGAATCTTTGCAACGGCATCAGCCGTGCTGCAACACCTGCAACGTAAAACCGTCTCGTTGCAAGTCGAATCTTTGGTCTGAACTGGACTTTAAGTACAGTTGTGGCCTGAAATAAAAATGTAATTGTCTGGTGATGTGCTTGTCAAATATGAAACCAAAGATTCCTGTTTGAAACACACCCATACTAAAAATATTTATAGCCATGACAACAGTTTCTTGTTATTGTTAAAAGGTGCCAAGGGTAACCAAGGTGACCCTGGACATTCAGGTCCATCTGGGGCAACAGGTAGGCCAGGAAAGGATGGCCACCCTGGTCCTACAGGAGACCATGGAACACCAGTGAGTGTGTACATTTTAAGAACTGTAAATACTTAATTTATTAATATACCAGGTTAATTATACTATAATGAAAACATGTATGTAAAAATGCTCCACATGAATGCACTTTGTTATAGTTGTGCAGTTATGGCATAAGGTATCAATTTTGCAGGGTGCAGGATATGCAGGATTACCTGGTCCCACAGGTTACCCTGGTGTTGCCGGACCCAAAGGGTTTCCAGGGCTTGCAGGACCCCAAGGTCCTGGTTTACCTGGCCCTAAAGGGACACATGGACCTCATGGAAATGAGGGATATCCTGGCCCCCCAGGAATTCCTGGACGACCAGGCCCACCAGGTCAGAGACTGGGTTAAAGTCAGAGATTTTCAGTTGGTGCTAAACACTCCTCCCACATTAAGCTAGGTGTCATGGGCTCAAAAAGCATGTTGTATTTGTGTCACCAGGTGAATCTGTGGGATGCTGTTTTGTACTCGATCCCGGACCACCTGGTCCTAAGGGTGAGCAAGGTTCACCAGGTACGTCTTCAGCTGTTAAACATGATGTATGCATTGTAAAAATGAAATCTATTTATCAAAGGTGATGGCAACATTGTTTGTTGGCCAGTCAAAAGACTACTGTATGTCTATTGATCTGACTTATCTAAAGTTTGGAGAATAGGTGCATCTTTCGTCTGTCTTCCAAAGTTTTACAGTTATATAGAATGTATAATATATGATTTATGTGTTATTATCTCAATAGTTGATGGCAGAATTGGTTGAAAATAGGTATTAAATGAATTGTCATGCAATAAACATTGTTTACGACCCTTGACACATTCTCTGTGAGAGTGGCAAGTCAAGCTAAAATTTGAATTGTCCGTTTTTAGGGATGCCAGGACTGCTAGGACGAGCTGGTCCCCTGGGAACTCCAGGATACTCTGGAGCCAAAGGCATGAAAGGAGAAGATGGTGGAAGTGGAGGGATTGGACTCCCAGGTAATAACTTACTAAATCTGTGTCAAATTTAAATGATATACATCTTGAGGAGGCTTTATTTTATGCTTATGGGTCTATTGTATTTGTCAAAGGACATCAAGGTTTTAAAGGGGACCCAGGTGACCCTGGTCCCTGTGGAATTAGCCTGGTTGGCCATCCAGGCCCTCCTGGGTTGCCAGGACTACCAGGAAGGAAGGGTGCCCCAGGAGAGGTCTTCTATGCCAGGCCGGGTGCTACTGGCCCACCTGGACAGCCTGGGGCTACGGGGGAAATAGGACTACATGGCATTCCTGGAACCCCAGGATTGCCTGGTAAGATTCTTTTTGGCAAACACAAACAAAACTCAACAACTTCATTACAAGAAAAAGTTATTCAAGATCAGTGTTGGGAACGTAACTATAAAGTAATTATTTATAGTTACTCATTACTTGCTCCAAAAAGTGACTGAGTTAGTAACTGAATTACTTTATAATAGAAGTAACCTGTTATCAGGGAAAGTAACTATTTGCGTTAGGCCTTCTGTAAAAAATAAATAAATACAAATTTGGATTTTTCTGAGCAGTTTTCACAAGTCAGTTGAAATGAGTAGAACAGACAAGTAGCCTACTTGTAGGCTACATAACCTTTGATAATTATTGCACATAAACAGACAGCAAGATAAGAGGTTTATCTTGCTATTTTGTTCTCAACAAAAGTAAACATTCTTTGATGTTAAATAGCTCTTGCGACAGCGAATCGCGGCCGTTTAATAACGTTCATAAATTATAACTTATGATAGAGATCAGGAAACTCCAAGCACTTACTCACAAGGGCAACACACTCAGGGAAAGCTAGTTTCAACCGTGGATTGATAGGTGGTTACTGCGGCAACTTGCACACTCACACAACAGAAAGAAAGAAAAAGAAACTTCACTAAACAGGCGCTCCGACTGACTGACGTGACGGCGCTAACTGACAGTTATAATGTCATCCACACTGAATAAAACACATCTTAAAACACTATAACGCCGTTATTTGAAACTGCGTTATTCCCAACACTGTTCACGATACATTGCACTTCTCATTCTTTACTGTACATTGAAATTGGTTGAACGTGGGTGCCCTGGAATTGCAGGTGCACAAGGCCACCCTGGACCTCCAGGTTTTAAAGGACAGACCGGAGACAATGGTGACCCTGGAGACAGAGGTCATCCAGGCCCACCCTGCACGCTGTGTGACCTTACAGGAGTTCCGGGTTCCCCAGGACCTCCAGGAAACCCTGGCCGGAAGGGGGTACCTGGTGAGCAATGTTTAGAAATGTTGTCAAGACCAACTATGAATATATTAACCTGTTTCTCTTATTGCATTTTATTATGTTGCAAAGGCTATCTTGGTCAGAAGGGATATAAGGGAGCTATAGGTCCACCTGGTCATGGACAGAGGGGTCCAGAAGGTTTCCCTGGCCCTCCCGGTGTACCAGGCCAAGCTGGACCAAGTGGTACCTCAGGCCACTCAGGAGATCCTGGGGTAGATGGCCAGCCAGGAAACAAAGGTGAACCGCTGGGCTGTGTATATGAGAAACTTTTTGTAAAGTAAATTGTGCCTCAACCTATTCATTTATAATCATGTAGCTCTTTTCTGCCTAAAACTACTTATTTAATTTATACCCGGAGCCAGTTGCATCAGTCCCCCAAAAAGTATACATTGAAATCTAGTCTATCTTTCATGACCACAATGATGTGTATTAGTAGACTGGTTCATTCTGATTGAAATGAGACTTTACCTTCAATGTATATAGGTGAAAGGGGTTTCCCTGGCAGAGCTGGGACCAGAGGTTTACCACGTCCTGGACCTCCGGGACTCAAGGGAAAACCAGGAGAGAGAGGCTTTGTTGGTCGCCCAGGTGACACAGGGGACCCAGGACTGCCTGGTTTTAAAGGTAAGTCTCTGTATACATACCTTGAATCTGATAGATTAGCTTTGGCACTAATGTTTTGGTTTGTGTTTGTTTGTTTGATTTGTTAATTATACAGTAAATATAAAGCCAAAACATATTAAAATAGCAGGGATATATCAAATATATCTCAAGCCCTTTAGGTATAATCATAATTTAGATTCAAATGAATGGCATTCTTAGCAAAATACATATATCCTATTTTGCGTGGACAACTGACAATGTCAGAATTTTTCGTGATTTGTTGCAATAAGGGCTTGGTATTGGCAATGACTTCACGATATGATTTGCATCACAATACATTGGTCACAATGCATAGGTCACGATACATGGCGATACAGTGCATATTGGAATATATTGCGATAATTCCACATAGTGAAAATGTAAAAGCAGAGCTGAAATACAAGTGGATGTATATGATCTGGGTGTTCTTTGCTCTATCGATTTTTTAGCACACCCCTAGTTGAAATAAGCAAAACATTCTCTTCCGTAATTATTTTCACCTTAAATCATGCCTTGATACCACCAGTCAGAAACTTTACCTTTAGATTTTGTAGAAATAAGGTTGTTATAGTGCAATTGGTCTTGACAAGGTTGTTAACAACAGTGTGAAAGCAGACAACAGGTATACAGCTACAGTTGGAGTTACGTATACAGCTGCAACACGAGATGGGGATGAATGAGGAAGGTGGGAAGATAAGCCAATCTATTTGCTCTTCAATGTATATTATTGAATGTGCCTTTAGTCTTTACAAAAATTCTAACTGGCATGCATTTAATCTGAACTCTGTGGTCCATCTAGGTGTTCCCGGGCAACCAGGATTACCAGGGCCATTAATGTTTGTAACGAAAGGCCCAAAAGGTTTAATAGGAATGAAAGGGCAAAAAGGAGAACAAGGACCTAAAGGCAATGGAACTGTCATTACTTGTCACTTTATTTCAAAAACATACAATATGGTGATAAACAGTATATGACTACATCATCTTTATGTTGTTTTATTACAGGCTCAAAGGGCCTGCAGGGAGTGCCAGGTGATTTAGGCCCTGATGGATGGCCTGGTCCGCCAGGTTTTAAAGGCAGCACCGGTACTCGCGGGCGTGGAGGGATACCAGGACGCCCTGGGTGCCCTGGAATCAAAGGTTTCCCTGGTCCACTAGGCTACATTGGACATGATGGGGATCCGGTAGTCAATTAACCTTATTTATTGTATTCATATTTGTAGAGAGACCTCTTTGTGTTTTTGCTTAATTTTTTCATTTCTGTCTGGTAGATACCCCAATACACTGACGGAAAGTTCCCTCTTAGTAGGAACCCGTCCCAGCAGTGTATTTCTAATCATTCCAACAATGCTTACGTTATCCTTTACCATTGAATATACAAATATGTGACTTAACTGTGCTTAATCTAGTTTGACGTCTGTTAAAGGGAGATCCAGGACCTAAGGGACATCCCGGTATTCCTGGGTTACCAGGGTTTCCAGGGGCCAAGGGTGAGTTAAAAGAAAGGGAGTTATTGTGTTTTAGCTGTTTCTAAGGAATATACTACCGGATTTAATCACCAGTCTGGTTTATCGAAAACAATATTATATATTATTATTATCTTCTGTTCAAGGTGATTCAGGACAGTCTATTGGGGAACCTGGTCCACCTGGACCCAAAGGATTGCCAGGGGATGATAGACCCTGTGGTAAGTTAAGAAAAAGCCACAGTGAACTGAATAATTACGATTTTCTTAAAGTAGGTTTGTCAGTTTCCTGGACTCTACAGTACAAATATAACTGTAAATAAATGTATGTTCACAAATGCATGCCCTCAAGCACCCAGAGATAATCCAGGAGATCCAGGGGACCCAGGACCCTGGGGAAGGTCAGGACAGTTGGGGCAACCAGGCATTCCAGGGGAAAGGGGAAGACAAGGAGGACCAGGTAATTTCCATTGAAGATTTGAATTGGAGAACTGATGTACTGGAGCAATCATTTAAAAACTGGATAAATGAAAAATGTGAATCATATCCAGAAATTTTGAACAGTTGTACAACAAATGATGACAAGACATCAGCTGTAGTTTTCCATCTTCCAACTAAGATTAAATTAAGAAATGTATAGGGGAGAACGGGGTAATCTGAGCCACTTTTTACATT